>NW_028318618.1:0-338750 GCF_062004578.1 Staurois parvus
ACCAGAAGGCACTGGGAAATGTGTAAACAGACACTAGGAAGAAGGGCAATCCTGATTATGAAAATTGGGGTCATTAGTAGTCTCAGAACAGAGCACAAGGAAGATAGGTCACTCAGAATCTGCTTAGGAAGCCAATGACCTAAGCAATATTCTAATATTCTCATGAACCTAGGGGTAACTATGAAATGTCTCCGCTAGGAAACAATGGGGCACTAGGAATCGTCTTGAAAGAATATGTTGGAACAATGGAGGACCTGGCACTAGGAACACTAGCTGTTGCTCAGACAAAGCCTGAGGGAATGAGCCTGGCTTAAACAAAAAGGAGTAGGCCTGATGGGTTTGTAGCTAATTGAATCAACAGCAAGTGGACAACCAATCTTGAGCACAAGTCTTGTGGGATAAATTACAGCAGAACCTTACAAGCTTTAGTAGCCTTAAAGCATTCCCCCCCCAAATACTTCCCTGAGCTTGATCTTAATCCAGCAGGTCTCTCCTTCCTCAGTTGATATGGAGGCAGCAGAGGGAGGCAATGGTTCCTGCTTTTGTCTATCAAATCCTATGACAAGGGAGCAGGGCTGAGCCGCATTGTCTATGGATGCAGGCAGCGCAGCTCTGAATCAAGCCCACACAATTGCTCCCGTAACAGCTTGCTTTGGGGGCACTCACCAAAGAGGAGCAGCTAGGAGTTCTGGTGGGGACCCTGGAATAAGATTTGGGGCTACTCTGTGCAAAACCATTGTATAGAGCAGCAGAGTATGACTTTTTGTTTTAACAAACAAGGTTTAGAATGACAAAGTCATGGAACTACATTTACCAGCATGCCACATGGAGTTTTCCAGCCAGCAACCTGCCTACCAGCATTTTTCTAGGAAAAAAAAAAAAAAAAAAAAAAAAAAAAGGGGTTTAGTTACAAAACTTGTCTGTGAACATGAAGGAAGTCATATTTGCTCATTACATATGGAGCATCTGATTTCACCACATTGATTTTGCTTTGCTTCACCCCATCTCAATGCAACTCTACCAATCTGGACAATATAAAAGCAATACACTTGCTTCCCACACTTCCCCTTTATGTCACATTATTCATCAAAGATACCTACTGTATGGAGATGGCCACTGGAAAGACCATGGAAACCTGAAATATGGTGAAGGATATAAAATATCAGTCAGGCCAGGGTATAGGTAATAGTGCAACAGTTCAGATGCACTAAACATGCAGGTAGTTCAGAAATGACAAGCACATACCATCAGCAGATCTTGTAGGCAGAGCTGGCTGGTACTTGTGGTGCAACACCACTGCAGATAGACCAACACTGAGACCGGTGGTTATCAGGCCTGGTCATAAGAGGCCAAGTTGTAACAGTGAATTTGATAACAAAGGAGGATCAGACAGAAGAGTAGTCCAGACAAGGCAGGTCACAGTACACAATCAGCAGCAAGGCGTGAGCCAACTCATACATAATGATTCAGTGAGCAGATCCAAGCTGGGGCATGCAGGAAACACAAGGTGACCTCCACTATTACAGGCATTGGTGATGTGCTCAGACAGGTGTTTTAAATGTGAGCAGTAACAGGCTGGCCAATCACCACCATTACCTAGTTAAGGGCTGATTTAGGTGAGTTTTGCTCAGTCTTAAAGGGACAACCCAAATCCTGGCATTGACAATAGCAATACATTTCAACATTTAGGTAAATGAAACAACCCAACCAAGATTGTGTTATCCACTAAAGATACAAGTTGGTTTTACCTCAAGCTTTGACAATGACTATCTGCAGAATACAGAGAGAACTTTTACACTCAAGACAGAACTGAGTCTTTAACCTCTTCATGCTGGCCGAACACAAATGTGCGGTCTCCTGGCATCTGGGCCTAGACGTTGAGCGGCCGCACATTTGTGTGCTATTAAAAAAGAACATATGTGCCGAGAGCACGCGCCCTGCCCACTCCCAGCACACATGACCTGTACTCATGGAAAGGTCTCAATCTCCTCCTTTGAGCGGGACCTTTCCCGACCATGTGATGGTGTGTCACAGCGGTCACATGACCCTAAACCCCGCCCCAGCTTCTGAAACCCTTAAAGGGCCAGGAGGCGTGAAGGGGTTAAGGAAAGCATCTGGGAAAGTGTAGCCCCACCCAATTTTCCCAGAAACACTGCAAACTAAACTGTAAAAGAAGGCACTTTCCACCATGCTGTCAGTTATAGAAGAGATCCTCAAGTCGTGATGGGGACAAAAAAAAACAAAAAAACAGGAACATAGCACAAATATACACATTGGGAAAACCTTAGACTTACCAATAACTGTATTTCTAGGAGTCTTTCAGGACAGCAAATACTGCCACCTTGTCCAATTGTCTTTCAGGACCTCACCTGGGATTTACCATCAGGGTGGGGTAACAGCCTATAGGACTTTCCTGCCAAATGTCTGATCCCCAGCAGATAAGAGGTCCATCCTGTAATGTCAGATGAAGTGGAAAAGCTTGACCGTGTGGCTGCTTCCCTGATCTGATCTAGACTAGAACCAGCCCTTTCCACCTAGGATGCTGCTACTAGTAGAACGAGCTGCACTATCGGCCAGAGCTTCCAGGCATGAAACTGCACAGCTATCTTAAATAGCCAATCTAAGCCATCTACCAAAAGTATTCTTTGTGGTCTTAAGCACCTCCTGGACACCCTAAAGCAGGACAAACAAGGAATGAGGCCTCCTAAAAACGCAGAGAACTCTATTTACTAAAGTTGGAGAGTGCAAAATCAGACTCCCTTCGTCATAGACACCAATCAGCTTCTACCGTCAGCTTGTTCAATTAAGCTTTGGGAATAAAATCTGGAAGATGATTGGTTCTATGCTGAAGTGAGACAAATTTTGTGCTCTCCAACTTTTGTAAATAAACCCCCCGAGTGTCAAGCATTCCATTGACAACTAAGGGATCAATTCACTAAAGGTTATCTCATGAGTTAAGTCAGTCACATGACCACATATTGCATGCGCATCATGTGATCAGCTGTGTCCATAGGACACAGTGATCATGAAGATCGTCGGGGGCGTGAGGGAGGGTGCGTTCTGGGAAGACGTCATATGACGCCCTCCCAGAACTGGACAACCGCGCTGTAGCCATCATTTGGCTATAGTGTGGTTGATAAGTGGTTAAAGTGATTCTAAAGGCGTTTTTTTTTTTTTTTAACATTTTGTACTTACCTGCTCCATGCAGTGGTTTTGCACAGAGCAGCCCCAATCCTCTACTACTTAGGGTCCCCTGCCGATGCTCCTGACTCCCTCCCTGTGACCCCAATAGCAAGCTGGGGGGGGGGGGGACTGGTGCATGAAGGTAAAAAAGCCTTCAGCCTTCACAGCCACTTTATCAGTAGTTTCTTCTTCTCTACTGGCTCAGTTTCTATGGTAATCATTGCTTTAGGGGAGGGTTTGTCTTTTGTTAGGTCACTGCATAGCTACAA
Source organism: Staurois parvus (assembly GCF_062004578.1). Classification (NCBI taxonomy): domain Eukaryota; kingdom Metazoa; phylum Chordata; class Amphibia; order Anura; family Ranidae; genus Staurois; species Staurois parvus. Next base: position 3,453 of record NW_028318618.1, read on the forward strand.
TTGTTTTCCAGTTCAGTTTTTATTAATTTTTCAGGCAACTATGTTTTGTTTGTTTTTTGGTTTTTTGTTTTTTTGGGGGGGGATTTGTACAGATTTAATGTTCTTTAACAATTCAAAAAGAGCAAGCTTTAGGAGGCAGAAATTAGATGTAGCAGAGGAAATGAATCCTATCTGTGTCTGCTGGAACCTGCTTCCCTCTCCTCTCTGGTTTCAGTAATGTGATCCCTCTTCTGCAGCCTCATTGGCAGAGAGAGAGCCAATCAGAAGATCCATTAAAGGAGCCAATGACAGGGACTTTCTCAAGCAGGAAGTGCAACTGCAAAGCATTGTGGAATATGCAGTCTTGAACAGAAATGGCCTGATAGGCTTATGTGAGGAATGGAACTACAGAGACCAGCATGCTTAGTGAGAGGAGAGTGAAGGACTCCATCTTGTTTTGCCTGAGGAGGGGGCAGTCTGCATGTGGCAGTGGAGAATCTGGATCTAGCAAGGAAGTGCTCAAGGTCAGTTCACTGCATGTTTTGTTATCTGCATCCATCATGGGAACATCCAAACTTAGAGAGGTAGCCTACAGTACAGTGCCTACACCAACAGTGTGAAGGGCTCATCGTGAGGTGACCAGAGGAGCCGGTCATTTCCAGGACCATGGTTTGGGCCTTAGTCCCAGGATCTGGTGAGGGGTTTTGCCCACTGGCAGATGACAGGAACACGGCACACAGACATGACACTTCTCCCATACTCACCAGGCACTGGGTTGTGTAGATGGCCCTGCTATACAGACACAGTATTTGCTTTGCTATATAAACCCTGCCCTGGGATTACAATGATACTTTACCATAGGAATGTAAGTGCACCATTAAAGTGTCTCGCTGAAGACCCCAACATTCATCCTGTTACCAAGAGACTGACGTTACTGGTGCCATACGGGCACGCGCATGCGTATTCAGGCCTCTATATTGCATGGTGTGTGAGGGAATAGCTTTACCTTGGAAAGTAGCTATTAAGCATCAGTTGGGCGCAGTGTTTGCCTATTGGGCTTGTGGTGTTGGGGGTTAGAAGGGAGAAGTCTGACACCACAGAGAGTCATCCTTCTGCTCTCCTCCTGCTTGGACATCATAGAGGTGAGTTTATGTAAAGGGGTTTAGACCCACTTTGAGGGCGCCATGTAAGTGTTTCCTCTGCTCTTGGGGTTATTCGTGGTTGGAATCCCCTGAAAGCAGCCTGAGTGTAAAAGTGAGGTAAATTGCTTCCGGTCTCAGTATTTGCTGTTCTCTTGATTCACTGAACGTATACCTGTTATTGTATATTACTTTCCGTAGAGGTCTTACGGTAAAGCTGATCTCTGTGTTTATTATAAAGTGTGTGCTTTTCATTGGTCCTTGTACTTACACTATTGTCAGGTGTGTCAGTTGGGGCGGAGACTGTTCTTGGGGTTGAGAGGCAGGGTGGCGGAGTGAACAAACTTAAGCAGCCCCTTTGGGGGGGATCGCTACATAGATCTGCACTTCTGTTTTTTTCTTTTTCTCTCTTCTTTTTCTTTACCGCCCTTATTCTTCCAGGGCTCTTTCTAAGTTCTTTTGTTTTACTTTTGTGAACAACGGTTGGATATGGAGAACATTTTTGATTTTTTTTTTTTTTTTTATAAAATACTGAATCTACCATACAGCATTTTGTGTTTGGTCTATTTTCCAACATTGTATGTTTATTAAAGAAATATATACGTTAACTGCTTCCCCACCGCCCTATAGAAGAACTACTGCTACAGGGCTGCACAAAATCATATATATATATATATATATATATATATATATATATATATATATATGTGATTTTAAATTTCCAGGCAGGAGGTGCACGTGCACACTGCCCTACCCACGCCGCCCTTGGTGGCTACAATTGTTGATCACCAGGTCCTGGCCGGAGATTACCCGCTGGCACCCAGTGATCACCAAGGAACAATGACAGGGGAGAGACCTGTCTGTAAACAACACAGGTCTCTCTCCTGCCAGCAGTAACATGCTGCTTTGTATCTCTCTGCACAGCATGTCCCCCTAGTAAAACAGCACACGGTTAACCCTTTGATTGCCCCAGATGTTAACCCCTTCCTGCCCAGTGCCATTAGTACAGTGTCAGTGCTTTTTATCAGCACCAATCACTGTATTAGTGTCACTGGGGATGTCAGTGGTGAAGGGAAATGTTCCTCGCCCTCCATTTTTCTTATTTTATATTTTGTCTAGATAATTAAATGTATAGTTGTGTGTCAGTTACGTGCTATAGGCCTGCACCCATGTATTCTTTTAAATCTAGTTCTGCTCAAGGCATGAAAACTAACCAATTATTTATTTGTACTAACAGCACCTGTTTCTGCCATGATATAGTTAAAAGTCAATTACTTCTGTCCCCGGGGAAAATAACTGTTGGTTACTTGTAACTGATTCAAGGTCTGAGAAATCTAAATTGTTCACGTTCACAGCCTTGACAAGTATCCAGCAAAATCCTATTCTATGGTTTTCTTTGTTACAATGTAAGAAGAAGAATTTACGAATAAAGATTCAGATTGCTGTCTGTGTGCATGAGAATTTCTTCCTTCCAGAGAGCAGTCTCTTGGATCCAACGGGGGCTGAAATCTGCCAGTGTTCATTAAAGGAAAATCCCTTTCAAGTGGCAGTTAGCCAGTTACCCCTCCCCAGTGTCAGAATGCCCACTGCAGTCCCGCTATAAGTCGCTGATCACTGCCATTACTAGTATAATTTTTTTTTTTCTTAAATCCCAGTATCTATACCGCCACTTGTAGACGCTATAACCTTTCACGTAAACCAAAAGCAGTTACACATATTGGGATTTTTTTTAGCAAACACATGGAGCAGAATACAATTTGGCCCAAATTTATGATGAAAGTTGATTTTTTTTTACTGAATATGTTTAATAGAAAAGTCAAAAATATTGTTTTTTTTTTTCAAAATTGTCAGTCTTTTTTTGTTTGTAGTGCAAAAAATAAACGCACAGGCAATCAAATACCACTGAAAGAAAGCTCTATTTGTGGGAAAAAAAGGACGTATATTTCATGTTGGTGCAGCGTTGCATGACCACGCAATTGTCAGGTAAATTAACGCAGTGCTGTATTACGAAAAATGGCCTGGTCAGGAAGGGGTGGGGAGGGGAATCCTCAGGAGGGCGAGGGGTTAAAGCTTCCCTTTATTAGTTCGATATTGCCAACTATGGAAACAGTAAACGTAACACCATGTTTCAGAAACAGCCAAGTAAACATTTTATTGGTTAGACATGCAGAACAAAAAAAAATTATTTTGTTTTGTTTCGGATTGGTTTGTTATGTTACAAATGCAAGAAAACAAAATTAGTAACAAAACTTGTTTAAATCCATTGGAAAAATTCAAATCTGGTTGAAAACAAATAATTTAAAGTATTCTAATTAATTTGAATTAAAAATATCAAATCCTTCAGAATCCAGAAGAATAGCTGGTTCTATTATATTAGAATTTCAAAAGTTGAATTTTGGAAGATGACTATATTCTATTTTATTGATTCTATTATTTTCTATTTTATTCTATTCAGAAATTCAAATTTCAAAAATGGCTATAGTCTATTTTATTCTGTTCCACACTACTCAAAATTTGAATTTCGGAAGACGTCTATAGTTTTTTTATTCTATTCCATTATTTTTTTAATTAAAATTTTTGGAAGATGGCTATGTTCTGATTTATTCTATTCTCTTATCTATTCCTTTGTTTTATATTCTATTTTATCTTCTATTCTATTTTTTGACATTCTAATTTCTGAAGACCGCTATATTTTTTCTATTTTATTCTATTTTTTTCTATTCTGTTCTGCTTTATTCTATTCTTTTAAAAATTCTAATTTCAGAAGATGGCTATATTTTTTTCTAATTTATTCTATTCTTTTATTTTCTATTCTGTTTTATGCTATTCTATTCTTTTTTTAAATTTGAATTTTGGACGATGGCTATATTATAATACACCCAGTTTTTGAAATGTAAACATATTGCTGACTATTACTGATCTCCTTCAAATTTGTTTTCAAATTCGATTTTGTTTTCAAATTTGTTAAAAATACGATTTTAGAATTCAATGAATTAATGAATAATTTGTTATTTTGGATAAAATTGTTTTATTTCAGATTTGTTTCAAATTTGTTACTACTGTAATTCAGAAATTCTGATACATCCGAGTCCCTGAATAATTAAATTTGTTTCCGAACTTTGATTCGGAATGAAATTAACCGCATGTCTTTTGGCACACAAAGTTCTCTCTTCAGTCCTGATATGTGTTAGTTACCCCCAAAAATCCTATAAATCCATATTTACTAAGAACTAAGTTAAAGGAACATTGCTGGGCTATTCTATAGATATGCTGTGACTTATGAGACTCCCAGTGATTGGAAAAGACTCATGTATAGTATAGTACAGTGGTCGGCAAGCCGCGGCTCGCGAGCCACATGCGGCTCTTTACCCAGTCTAATGCGGCTCTTCTGTGTGCCGGGCGCCTGCTCCCCTCCCTCCTCTCGGTCGGCCGCTCCCCTGCCTCCTCTCGGTTGGCAGCCCCAAAAGTCCGCGCGGACCTTTTAATCCGGCTTGCGGATGTGGCTGTCAGGATGTGTGTAGGCGGGGCAGCGTGCCGAACGTGAGGGGAGGGGAGCTAGGCTCCTCTCACAGTCCGCCCTGAAGACCCGAACGGCGCGGGAAGACAGCGAGAGGAACGCAAAAGGTAAGTGAATTGACACGGGGGACTTGGCTTACTAGAAGGGGGGGGGGGAATAGTACTGTGGGGGATGAAATACTATATGAGGGATGAATTACTTTATGAGGGATGAAATACTATATGGGGGGATGAAATACTATATGGGGGATGAATTACTATATCAGGGATGAATTACTATATGAGGGATGAAATACTATATGGGGGGATGAAATACTATATGGGGGGATGAATTACTATATGAGGGATGAAATACTATATGGGGGGATGAAATACTATATGAGGGATGAAATACTATATGGGGGATGAATTACTATATGAGGGATGAATTACTGTATGAGGGATGAAATACTATATGGGGGGATGAAATACTATATGAGGGATGAAATACTATATGAGGGGATGAAATACTATATGGGGGGATGAAATACTATATGGGGGATGAAATACTATATGAGGGATGAAATACTATATGAGGGATGAAATACTATATGAGGGATGAATTACTATATGAGGGATGAAATACTATATGGGGGGATGAAATACTATATGGGGGGATGAAATACTATATGGGGGGATGAAATACTATATGGGGGGATGAAATACTATATGAGGGATGAATTACTATATGAGGGATGAAATACTATATGGGGGGATGAAATACTATATGGGGGGATGAAATACTATATGAGGGATGAATTACTATATGGGGGGATGAAATACTATATGAGGGATGAATTACTATATGAGGGATGAAATACTATATGAGGGATGAAATACTATATGGGGGGATGAAATACTATATGAGGGATGAAATACTATATGGGGGGATGAAATACTATATGAGGGATGAAATACTATATGAGGGATGAATTACTATATGGGGGATGAAATACTATATGGGGGATGAAATACTATATGGGGGATGAAATACTATACGGGGGATGAAATACTATACGAGGGATGAAATACTATACGGGGGATGAATTGCTATGGGGGATGAATTACTATATGGGGGATGAATTACTATGGGGGATGAATTACTATATGGAGGATGAATTACTATATGGGGGATGAATTACTATATGGGGGATGAATTACTATATGGGGGATGAATTACTATGGGGGATGAATTACTATGGGGGATGAATTACACTATGGGGGATGAATTACACTATGGGGGATGAATTACTATATGGGGGATGAATTACTATGGGGGATGAATTACTATATGGGAGATGTATTTTCAGTTTTAAAAATGTGGCTCTCAAAATAAATTTCAATCATGGTTTTGGCGAGATTTGGCTCAGTTGAAAAAAAAGGTTGCCCACCACTGGTATAGTAGAATTGTACTTTAATGTAAATAAGTTGGATTATTTCTGAAGCCAGGGAAATCACACTTATCTGTATTCTGATAGCAAGTTTTTTTTGTCTACTTATTTTAAACACAGCCCACTCTGCTTTGTGACCATTTCCTCAGCCTGCTAAAGATATAACTGCACATGGCAGCCAACGATGGAAACTAAGTGCAGAACCAGCCAAGGTTTCAGCCCATCCGGGATTGTAGAACTGGAAGTAGATTCCAGGAAAAGAATTTGGTGGTGGGCTTCTGTGGTGATGAGATTGCTGATGGAGACTGGAACCCACAGAAGGCAGAGAGTTATTTGCAGACATATGACGATGGATGAAGACAGAGGATGTGGTTAGAATCTGAGAAACTGGCTGAAGGTACAACCATCCAAATGGTTAAATGTGGCAGAGTGAAGGGGTCTCATGATTAGGTCTCATTACATCTATAACAAGGTTCACCAAAGGTCCATAATACTCAGAATTTCAAGATAAGCATCACTGTGACTGCATGTATCCTAGAAGTAACTGTGCTGCTGATTCAATTCCCCCTGATGAAGCCACGTGACCAGTGGCGTAACGCGTAGGGGAGGGGCTCTGACATCACCACGCCCAGTCGGCTTTTATACAGCTAGTGTGCGGCGCACACAAGGAGATATGCATTAAGGCTTGTTTTTATTATTTAAATGTGAGTGCAATATAATGGCTATGCAAGTGTTGATAAGGGTAAAGCACTATCCTTGTTCCTTTTCTTTGGCATTATATATGTGGAGACTTCTGGAGAAGGTCTAGGAGGATTATTCCCCTTGGAGGTGAGGAGGAGGAAATAGCCATCCATCCATCCATAGATCTGCATAGGATAGCAATGAGAGGAGAGACACCAGGTGGATAATCAGGAACTTACGCTGTGGACACATTCAAAGAAGGTGGTGAACATTAGTGCACATTTTATCCTTTTAGGATAAACAGCTTGTTTAGCCTGTATTTTGGGGCTAAAAATGGAAGTGAGCGCATAATTGAGCTTCATATATACCGCAATCATCTATATGTTGGAGTGAATGCATCCATTTGTACCTATCTCTCAGAAAAGGAGGATTTTCCTTTATTATTGATATTGGACATATAATGATGTTATTACAGTAATATTTCTCTATATCCTAAAGGGATCATTTAAGTAATTTTGTGTACTGTTTGGGGAATATATTTTAAGGACACACACTGTTTTTTATAGTTTATTTATATCAATACGGGAGCGCAGCACAGTTATTTGTTTTTATATAGATTTTGACACTATTTATGAGTTGGTGTGATGTGTTTGCGAACCTATTTGTGCATTTATAATTAGGTGATTCAATTTTATTATTTTTGATTTAAAACATATTTTATTTTATTTTTTATTTGTGTTTCACTAATTTACAGAAATTCACCATATTAGCTCACGAGTAATAATTAGCACTTGATTGATGTATCCTAGAAGTACTCCTCAGGAAACCTGCACTATTCTTTGTATCTGTGTTCACACTAATAAAGTATCATTTCAGAAAACCAAAAGGCTGACCCAAAGGCTTTTACGGATTCAGCTGTACCAAAGTAAAATCATCGTGGAAGGATGTTCAAGAAGCAAGTGCCACATGATCAGATCAGCATTATGGACTGTCCTCAAATTTCTAAAAAAAAGATCTGGAACCCCGGGGTGGAACGTTTCCTCCCACCAAATTTTGATGATTTGCTGCTCATCCCTTAACATTTTTTAGTCTCGCCCTAAGGTGGTCCTATGTGCCAATTCCTACATAGGTCCAGTCCCGAGCTACCTCTTCTCTTCTGGAAGTCACTTATCCCTTCTCCCCCTCTTGGTCTTCTATATTCTTTCCTTCTTCTTTCCAACCTACTCCCCCACCCTTTTCTTTCCTTCAAATTTCGTGGAACCTTTATGTAGTTCTGGAGCACAGTACGCCCTATTTAAACCATAACCATGTTTTACCTCCCTTTGTATTGAATTATTCCCTCATGTTTCGCTTTGGTTCCCTGTTGTATGTTTTTGTATGACATTTTCCTCCTAGCCTTTGTGCAACATGTTCTCCTTTGTTCCTGTACATGTATTTGAATGTCCTGCGCTTGTTTTTAGCTTAGAAAATCAATAAAATATTTGAAGATCTGTGGACTTTTTCTTATTACAGACCTATTTGTCAGGGCAGGAGCTGAGGGATGGACAGGCAGGACTAATACCAATGTAACGCACTGGCTGGCGACAACCACCACCCACAGACCGAAGTCCCCCAGGGCGTGGAGTCTAAGTCCCAGGCTGCCCTTCACCAGGGCCCCTGAAGGTGGGGATGGACTTGACGCAACCGGCCCCCAAGACACCTCAGTTGCAGTAATGGCCGCCGCCAATGGTGTGTAGCTGGTGGAAAAGACAATAGAGTAGTCGGGCAGGCCGGGTCGACAACAACGGGACAAAATGGTACAGGACAGCAGACGAGAATCACGGGTCACGGGCCGAGTACAGCAACGGAGGGTCAGATCAAAGGAGAACACAAAGAATGGTCAGGTCACAAGCCGAGTCAGATTCCAGGAGAGTCACGAGAATCAGAACAGAGTTATAGCAACACCAAGACACAAGTGCAAAGGGCCTGTGCGAACCACAGGCTTATATGTAATCAGCCACACCCCTCTGAGGGATGGACCTCAGAGACCAGAAGGTATAAAAGATTCCCACCATGCTCTGCAGAAATCCAACATGGATGCCAGCACATGGAGAAACATAACCTCTGGGAAAAGGTAGGACCTTGACACTATTAGATCCAGAACAAGAGATGGACTACAGACATTAAGATCCAAAAATATGGACTGCAGAAATCATGATGTGTTTAAAGACCTTTTCAGACTACACTGGTAAAAGCTCCAAACACGAAAGGAGATTTGACATAAACCATTACTATACGCAGTCTAGGTTTGGTGGCCACTTTGTGGCGAGTGTTACAATATGAGGTCTATGTGAAATCGGGAGAGTGTTACAATATGAGGTCTATGTGAAATCGGGAGAGTGTTACAATATGAGGTCTATGTGAAATCGGGAGAGTGTTACAATATGAGGTCTATGTGAAATCGGGGCGAGTGTTACAATATGAGGTCTATGTGAAATCGGGAGAGTGTTACAATATGAGGTCTATGTGAAATCGGGGCGAGTGTTACAATATGAGGTCTATGTGAAATCGGGGCGAGTGTTACAATATGAGGTCTATGTGAAATCGGGAGAGTGTTACAATATGAGGTCTATGTGAAATCGGGAGAGTGTTACAATATGAGGTCTATGTGAAATCGGGAGAGTGTTACAATATGAGGTCTATGTGAAATCGGGAGAGTGTTACAATATGAGGTCTATGTGAAATCGGGGAGCGTGTTACAATATGAGGTCTATGTGAAATCGGGGCGAGTGTTACAATATGAGGTCTATGTGAAATCGGGAGAGTGTTACAATATGAGGTCTATGTGAAATCGGGGCGAGTGTTACAATATGAGGTCTATGTGAAATCGGGAGAGTGTTACAATATGAGGTCTATGTGAAATCGGGAGAATGTTACAATATGAGGTCTATGTGAAATCCGGAGAGTGTTACAATATGAGGTCTATGTGAAATCGGGAGAGTGTTACAATATGAGGTCTATGTGAAATCGGGGCGAGTGTTACAATATGAGGTCTATGTGAAATCGGGAGAGTGTTACAATATGAGGTCTATGTGAAATCGGGAGAGTGTTACAATATGAGGTCTATGTGAAATCGGGGAGCGTGTTACAATATGAGGTCTATGTGAAATCGGGGCGAGTGTTACAATATGAGGTCTATGTGAAATCGGGGCGAGTGTTACAATATGAGGTCTATGTGAAATCGGGGCGAGTGTTACAATATGAGGTCTATGTGAAATCGGGGCGAGTGTTACAATATGAGGTCTATGTGAAATCGGGAGCGTGTTACAATATGAGGTCTATGTGAAATCGGGGCGAGTGTTACAATATGAGGTCTATGTGAAATCGGGAGAGTGTTACAATATGAGGTCTATGTGAAATCGGGAGAGTGTTACAATATGAGGTCTATGTGAAATCGGGAGAGTGTTACAATATGAGGTCTATGTGAAATCGGGGCGAATGTTACAATATGAGGTCTATGTGAAATCTCATCTAACACATGTAAATATTCTCATAATTAGAAATATATTTTAGTCAGAGTTTGATGAATGTGGTTGTGTAATATGTCTTCTTACATGTCCGGGTTCTGAAATAGAAGGGAATAGTTTGATTCAAATGTATGCTGCCCAGGGGGGATATTCTGTTATTTACAGGTGCTAGGAGGTGTGACAATAGACTGAGGAGGAGCTTATCATAGATAATTCAGTGCTTGGGTAGTTATCTAGAAAAAAGAGATTTGGATCCCATTGTCTAGATATCTACCAGCAATTAGAGTAGCCAGCCTTTTGTTCTTAGAAATGCATGACTTTAACCCCTTGCCCTCCTGAGGATTTCCCCCCCTCCTGACCAGGCCATTTTTTTTTGCGATACGGCGCTGCATTACTTTAACTGCCAATGACACGGTCATGCAAAGCTGCACCCAAAGGAAATTTATGTTCTTGTTTCCCCACAAACAGAGCTTTCTTTCAGTGGTATTTGATCACCTGTGCATTTTTTGTCATTGTGCTATAAACAAAAAAAGACTGACAACTTTGAAAAAAAATATATTTTTAACTTTATAAAATATATTCAGTAAAAATGTTTTTAAAAAATCTACTTTCATCAAAAAGTTAGGTCAAAATGTACTCTGCTCCATGTCTTTGCTAAAAAAAATTCCCAATACATGTAAATTAATTGGTTTACTTGAAAGTATAGCGTCTACAAATGGCAGTATAGATACTGGGATTTAGTTTTTTTCATACTTGTAATGGCGGTGATCAGCGGCTTGCGGTGGGCATTCTGACACTGCGGGTAACCAACTGCCACTGAGATCCCAATGACACTAATACAATGATCAGTGCTAATAAAAAGCACTGACACTGTACTAATGTCACTGGGCAGGAAGGGGTTAACATCTGGGGTGATCAAAGGGTTAACTGTGTGCTGTGTGTGTTTTTATTAGGGAGACATGCTGTACAGAAAGATACAAAGCAGCATGTCCATGCTGACAGGAGAAAGATCTGTGTTTACACACAGATCTCTCCCCTTTTAGCTCTGCTGATGATCGCCGAGTCCTGGCTGGGAGCCAGAGATTGACATGTCAAGCAGCCAATAGCAACGTCGGTAGGGCGGCACACGCCCCCTATCTGGAAAATGTAAAAATCACATATTTACATGTGTGTTTTTTTTCTAGGGAAACATACTGTGCAGAGAAATACAAAGCAGCATGTTACTGCTGGCAGGAGAGAGACCTGTGTTGTCTACACACAGGTCCAGGGGCGGACTGACAACTCATGGGGCCCCCGGGCAATAGGGGATCATGGGGCCCCTGTGTCCTTGCCCAAACTCAAAAAAGCCTATGAAAAAGGTACCAGGGGCATCTCATGGGGCCCCCTACTGACCCCGGGCCCTCAGGCAGTGCCCGAGTTTCCAAATGGTCAGTCCGCCCCTGCACAGGTCTCTCCCGTCATTGTTCCACGATGATCGAAAGGTGTCGGCGGGGAATTTCCGGCCGGGACCCGATGATCAACATCTGTAGCCACCAATGGCAGCGCAGGTAGGTTGGCGTGCATGTGCCCCCCCTACCAAGAAATGCACAATCATGTCTATGTACACATGATTTTGCACAGCCCTGCCACTCTGTAGCAGTACTTCAGATATAGGGTGGCGGGAAAGCAGTTAATTTTGCTGACCTTGTCACACCAACACATACACAATTTTCCCTCCAAAAAGGTTGTGCTGGAAAGTCACTCAAGCTGACTATACATGGATCGAAATTCAGCTGCTTCAGCAAGGACTGGCCGAGATTTGATCCATGTATGGGCAGGCTTATTGTACCCAAGCTGATCCATCAAATGATTTAGGTACAAGGAGCCTGTTGGACTTTATACATGCGATTACTGCCAGTGGCTATAGCTGCTGGCAGTAGTCATTGTGTTCTACCATACAGGAAGGCTCCCAGCGACCCCCCCACCACCACCGGCAGAACACAATAGCACTGCTGGAGGCATTCTCCTATTTACACTGACTGTCTTGATGGGGGAATTGAGGGATTTTCTTTTCATCCACTTGTAGTGGAAGAAAAGAAAATCAAGTTATCTATGGGCTGCTTTAAGCTGGCCATAGACAGATAATATTCTATTGATCGTCCAGTGGGCTGATAAAAAAAATAATGGATTCCCTCATCCACACATGCAAGGTGGATAGAGGAATCCTCCCCACTGTGCTGTTGTATTCTGACAGAGGGGACTCCTCCCGAAGTCAGAATAAATGTTGCAGCCCATTGAACACAAAATTTCCAACAAGGTCATCCATGAGAAATTGATCATCTGATTGACTTCCCATGAAGATCTTGAATGAGAATTTGGTGATTTACAATACCTTTTAGTTACCATAACTGAATCCTTTCTCAAAGTATAGATTAGATTTGAATAGAAGAATTGGATAGACCGACCAATCAGTATTTCTCCAAGTAGGTCCATGGAAGAGAGCTTTATCATGTCAGACCTTAAGGGGATTAATGGGGGTGAGGGATCTTTATATGAGGGATCCATGTTGATGTTCTGGTTTTCCACGGTTTAATGTATATACTGACTATGGATATCCCTGGCACTTATACATATTTTTTGTCTTACTGTTGGTATAATAACCTCCTTGGCGGTAATTTACAAGTGTGAATTAGATAAACTAAGGTTTTATGTGGAATGACGTTCAACAGTTTCCATTTAAGTTATAATTGTTTATATGTTTTATTTATTCCGCTCTGAAGTAGGGGGAGGGCCTTCAAAAGTGCTCAGCCATGTGGCTTTTGACGTCCAGCATGATTCTGACAGGCACAACCAAAAAGAGAGGCACAGGAATGGACAATGTTTATTAACCACTTGAGCTCCAGAGGATTTACCCCCCTTAATGACCACGCCTTTTTTTGCTACTCGGCACTGCACTAATTCAACTGATAATTGCGCGGTCATGCAATGCTGCACCCAAACAAAATTTACGTCCTTTTTTTCACACAAATAGAGCTTTCTTTCGGTGGTATTTGATCATCTGTGCGCTTTTTATTTCACACTATAAACAAAAAAAGGCCAAAAATTTTGAAGAAAAACTATTTTTTACTTTCAGCTATAAAAAATATCTAGTAAACTCAAAGTTGGTTATAAATTTAGGCCAAAATGTATTCTGCTCCATGTTTTTGGTAAAAAAAATCCCAATAAGTGTATATTGATTGCTTTGTGTGGAAGTTATAGCGTCTACAAACCATGGTATAGATACTGCAATTTACACCATTTTTCTGCTATACAGCGCTGCTCTAGTTTAACGGACAATTGCGCGGTCATGCAATATGGTACATAAATGAAATTTACATCCTTTTTCCCCACAAATTGGTGGTATTTGATCGCCTGTGCGGTTTTTATTTTTTGCGCTATAAAAAAAAGGCTGACAATTTTGAGGAACAAGACAATATTTTGGACTTTTTGCTATAAAACATGTCCAGAAAAAAAAAAAAAAAAAAATCAAATTTAGTCATAAATTTCTGCCAAAATGCATTCTGTGACGTCTTTGCTAGAAAAAAACCCAATATGTGTAAATTAATTGGTTTACATGAAAGTTATAGCGTTTACAAATGGCGGGAAAGATACTGGGATTTTTAGGGGTTTTTTTTATACTAATAATGGCAGCGATCAGCAAATTATGGCAGCGATCAGCGACTTATGGCGGGACTGCGGCAGACATTCTGACATGGGGGGTACTGACTTGGGGTCACTGACATCCCCAAAAACACTAATACAGTGATCAGTGCAAAAACAAAAAAAAAAACTGACACTGTACTAATGGCACTGGGGAGGAAGGGGTTAACTTTATTTTGCAGGGAAGGGTTATAGGAGTGAGGGGAGTGTTTTACTAGGGGGCGGGGTGTGTACTGGGCGGGACAAGGCTGATCAAGAAAAACTCTTTCTGGATCAGCTCGTCCTCGAGCTGACAGGGAAGTGACAGACAGCACAGCTACTGCAGCTGTGCTGTCTGTCACTGTTTGCCGCCGATCGCCGGAACATAGCCGCTAACGAGCGGCTGTGACCCGGCGACTGACATCTGCGGCGGTGATCCGCGGGACAGATAAGGCGGCAGCGCGCCCCCTATTTGTTTACAAAACACACGTCTTAAACGTGGTTTTGTCTGAGAGTGCCGCCCTGCCGCCGTATATGTACAGTGGCTGGGCGGCATGTAGTTAAAATAGAAAGCAAGCGCCTTTGTATATGAGGCTACAAGTTGCATTTAAGTTAAAAATAAGTATATATTTGTTTACTTAAAATAAAGTGAAAATGGTTGAATTTACATTTTTCATTATTTTGTATAAATATTTTAGGATATATACATTTGTAATGTTACATAACACAAAATACGTGCACCCGTTATCCACTTTTAATGTATAGAGAAGAGGTGGAGTCTAAAGAGGAAGGGGTGGGACAAATTTCAATGTGAGGGGGTGCCCGGTTTTAGTCTTACCTAGGGCAGCACAAAACCAAAATGCCTATGGCAATATTTTAAACAGGAGACAACCATTCCTGGTTGGTTGTACTGTATTATTTGGGGGGGGGGGGGGGGGTAGGGGTTTTTAGTTAATCATAAACTATTTGGGGAGTAGAGTTCAACACATGACGACGTTTAGATTTTATTAAGCACTGATGTTAATCCAGCCAAACAAAGACTCTCTTGCACAATGACCCAATGCATGTATTCTAGTGGACATTTTGCACTATCAGTGTATATTTTGACACTCCCATTGTAATAATAAATCTTACCAAACTCTCTCTTCTGCAGTAACTACAAATGTCCTCCACAAAGCTAACCTAAAAAATGACAACCGTCCCAATTTATAACGGGATTTTAGACTAAGGAGCTCATGGATGGGCTTTGTACAGACCACACAAAATAAACTGTATTCCAGCCACACCAAGCCCCTCCTACCTGGCTTTAACCCCTTCCCACCAAGAGTACTCATATGTGGCATCGTGTAAGCGGGTCTTTACCCATGTAGCTGCGTATATGCTCTGGGTCTTACAAATAATCAGGGGGCCTGGTTCCTCACCCGATCACTCTGATAACCTCTGCTGGCAAACACAATCAAATCACTGAACAGCCCATCCCTGTATTTTTGAACCCTTGAATGGAGTAAAAGATACATTGCGTATTTTATCCTCACTATAGGAAAAAGCGTAATAAAAAAGTTTGGATTAAAGTTAATAAACCCAGCTAGGTGAAGGTTTGATCTAGGACAGTGTCAGGGCTAATTGTTGGTTTTTTTTTTTTTAATTTTAAAGCTATCCATTACCATTTACCACCAAATGAAAACCCAATTTGTCCTGAAAAAAACCCCAAAAGGTACAATCATTTGGATACACCAAGTTGTTGTGATGTTATATATAGACCATAGTCACTATAGTCAGGACTCTTTTAAAGTCCAGATATACAAGTTAGAATTGGAAAAATAGTCATTTATAGAAGGAAAGGCATCAGCTTATGGAACAACTGAGAGTAAAATGGAGGTAGCTTCATATACACAAAGACACCATCCTGAGATGGACACATCTTTAGTTATTAGCCCTTGGTGAGTTGTACAGTGGGGCAAAAAAGTATTTAGTCAGCCACCAATTGTGCAAGTTCTCCCACTTACAAAGATGAGAGAGGCCTGTAATTGGCATCATAGGTAGACCTCAACTATGAGAGACAAAATGAGAAAAATAAAATCCAGACAATCACATTGGCTGATTTAGAAAGAATTTACCGTATTTTCCGGCGTATAAGACGACTTTTCAACCCAAGAAAAACTTCTGAAAAGTCGGGGGTCGTCTTATACGCCGGTATACGGCGAGCCGGTGTCAGGGCGGCACTTTTTTCGAGGGGCGGTGCGGCACCGCCCCCCTCCTCCTCCTCCAACGGACACTAAGTACAGGTGGGCAGAGGGGCTGCTGTACCTTACCTGGCTCCGGTCCCATGACGATCCGGTCCAGGAAGCGCGGCTGCTCCTTCTTTCAGTTCGGCCGCTCGGCTCCGCCTCCTCACCGGTGATTGGGCGCCAGCACTGGAAAGGCACACAGGCGACCAATCACCGGCCAGGAGGCGGAGCCGAGCGGCCCCGCGAAAATCTGAAAGAAGGAGCAGCAGCTCCTCTCCCCCACTGACCCCAACGATGGGGCGCTGTTCCTCCCACTGACACCAACGATGGGGCGCTATTCCTCACACACTGACACTAATGATGGGGCACCATCATTGGTGTCAGTAGGAGGAATAGTGTCCCATCATTGGTGTCAGTGGATGAAATAGTGTCCCATCATTGGTGTCAGTGGATGAAATAGTGTCCCATCATTGGTGTCAGTGGATGAAATAGTGTCCCATCATTGGTGTCAGTGGATGAAATAGTGTCCCATCATTGGTGTCAGTGGATGAAATAGTGTCCCATCATTGGTGTCAGTGGATGAAATAGTGTCCCATCATTGGTGTCAGTGGATGAAATAGTGTCCCATCATTGGTGTCAGTGGATGAAATAGTGTCCCATCATTGGTGTCAGTGGATGAAATAGTGTCCCATCATTGGTGTCAGTGGATGAAATAGTGTCCCATCATTGGTGTCAGTGGATGAAATAGTGTCCCATCATTGGAATACCATATTGAAATTCCATACCATATTGAAATTCCATACCATATTGAAATTCCATACCATATTGAAATCATATCTGATGTTTTTTCATTTTTATTTGGGGTGTGTTGAAAGAGGGGTAGTCTTATACGGCGAGTATAGCTCAAACCCTATATTAAAAAGGAAAAGTAGGGGGTTGTCTTATATGCCGGAAAATACAGTATTTGCAAATTATGGTGGAAAATAAGTATTTGGTGACTATCAAAAGTTAATCAATACTTTGTTATATATCCTTTGTTGGCAATGAAAGAGGTCAAACGTTTCCTGTAAGTCTTCACAAGGTTGGCACACACGGTTGCTGGTATGTTGGCCCATTCCTCCATGCAGATCTCCTCTAGTGCAGTGATGTTTTGGGGCTGTTGCTGGGCAACACGGACTTTCACCTCCCTCCAAAGGTTTTCTATGGGGTTGAGATCTGGAGACTGGCTAGGCCACTCCAGGACCTTGAAATGCTTCTTACGAAATCACTCCTTCATTGCCCGGGTGGTATGTTTAGGATCATTGTCATGTTGGAAGACCCAGACAATCCATAACAGACAGTTAATCTGATTAAACAGTCTGGTTGGCCAGGAAAGGGGGGGGGGGGGGACATGCCCCCCCATACAAACCCAGACTATATGCCCCCAGCATGGGGTTGATTCTGTGCCAGTGGGGACCCCTACTGTTGATGAAGACAAGGGCTTTATCCATACAACCCTGACCAATAGTTTCAGGGGTTTGCATGTGGGGAAAGAGGGGGGGGGGGGGTTATTGGAATCTTAATTGCCCCTTAATAATGGAGCCCCAAATACCATCCATCCTATGTGAATGAGTGAGTATGGTGTACACAATAACCCTACTCACGTAAATGACAAACCACAATAAAAAACAAAGACACCCCTTGTTTTACATGTCTTTTATTAAAAATTGAAATCCCAAAAATGTCCCTCTTAATATATATTGCCAATCATGATGTACACCACTATTCTGAGCTGTCATCAGCTAGATAAAAGAGGGGTGATAGAGGTAACCATGTAAGTGAATAAGTCCGGTGAGGTCAGTGGTTGGTAAGGCTGAAGCTGGATCAAAAACTCTCTACTTTCCTAGCAACTGACAGTCAGAAGCAGTCACATTAGTCCACATAAAATGCCCTAAACCTCCAGACAAAAGTCTGAGCAGCCTGTCAGGGATGCGGGTGTGACCAGAAGTGTGTGAACTGACACAGGGAAACGTAGGCTTCAAATATAATAAATAATATAATTTATTGAGACCAACAATACAAATATAAAACGCAGTGCACCAAACCCCAAGCTAACACAAATACATACAACAAGGTGAAACAAACCCAAACTGATACAGATACATACACATATAGAGCACAACGTAGTCAGGCAAGCCGGGTCGATAACTATTGGGCAGGTAGGTACAGGAGGAGAGAATGTCAGGGTCACAAGCCAGGGATCAAACAGGAGAAGTCAGCAGAGGTCAGGATCAGGCAGGGTCGGCAACAAGTCAGGCAGAAACAGGAATGCAGGTTACAAGATACAGGGGCCCATGGAAAAACACACACCAAGGCACAGACTGCAGGTCTGGCCATCCCTTAAATACACCACCTGCAATCAGCCCCAGGTGATGGCTAATTGCCGAAGTGAACCTCTGGTTGTTGAGAGCACCCGCTGGCCAGCCCTGGTACTGCAGTCCACAAGGCAGGCGAGTCCCACCACTATTGGCAAGTCCATTCCTGACACAGCCAACATTTAAATCTGAACTTAGACCAAATACTGAGCTCATCCCTATTCAGCAAATTTTTGGCATCTCTGCTATGTTGTCCTTCTATGGCTCTGGACTTCTAGAAGTGTCTGTAGACAAAAAGGCAAGACATGGAGCTGAGAGTAGACTTTATGGAAACATTACTCTGGAGTGTTTTGGTGAGAAGCTTTACACAAGGGTTCATCGGGTTGTACAGAAGATCTGCTTCCTTTAAGATTCTCATATTCTTTCCTTGTGGCTGAATCTGGTGCCTCTTTCCAGCTTAAGCTCATGAATTTCAGGACTTCCATGTTGTCAATGGCCAAAAGGTCACTAAACATTCTTCTTAGCCTAGTGGGAACTTTGCTCTATGCTTCAGGAGGCTTATCCATCTGGAAATTGTATTGCCAGTCTACAAAACTCTTATATATTTCTCATCATAAAGGATGGCCTCCTGCCATGGCATCTCTCCTGTAAGTAAGCAGTAGATGACTACACCAAATGCCCATACATCAAGGCTGCCATCCACAGCTAACCCATCTGACAAGGTCGTTTTATACATTTCTGGGTTCATGTAAGAGGTGCTGCCACACTTGGCTCTAATTACTGGCCCTTTGACTCTAGTAAGGCCAAAGTCTGTGAGCTTGATGCAGTGGCACTTCCAGTCAAACACTAAAACATTCTCTGACTTCATATCCAAATGAACCAGTCCTTTCTCTGATATGAATTTGAGGGCATTGGAGATCTGCACAGCATGTCTTTTTACTGTGTCTTTTGGAATTCCTACAAAAAAAAAAAAAATTATATATATATGGTCACCCAGAAAATCCATAGCAGACCCATAATCTTAGAATGCAGCCTGGCTAGCAAGATAAATGGGGATAAGGCACCTTTTATAAAGGTGTGGGTGACTACAGTGATTAGGACAAAGTGATGGGACTTTCAAGATGGAGTTTTAATAAAAAAGGGGCAAATGTAAAATTTCCAATGGAGATGTTTAATGTCAACTAAGAGTTTCCTCTCAGTTTCTGTTGCATTTCTGGGACAGGAAAGTGAAGGGAAATCTACCCCTAAAGTATACAGGACAGCATAAAATAAGCTGAAAGGCATTTGAACTCTCCTCTACAATAACTAGGTAAACCAAATCTGACCATCCTTATATCTTAATGTACTTACATGTGGTATGATCAGGGAGAAGAGATCTCCAACCGGGGCCAGTTCTTGGGTAAAGGCACAGTAGTCGGCGGTGGTGAAGGCGGTGCCATAACATCCGATGATGTTGGGATGAGATGATAGTAAGAATGAAATACTGAAAGACAACTGGCTGGTTCTTTTTTTATCCAGGACCTTCACTGCCATTGATCTGTGAAAATAAAAAGAAATTAACTTAGATGAAGAACTGGAAATTTGTAGGTAGTATTTATCTATCTTCACTTGAGATTCTCAAACATGTTAATAAGATCTGCTGATCCCAAGCTGAGAATATATTATGCTTCATTTAAAGCTAAACCTCAACCTTACCAGAAGACAGTTGTACAGGACCCTCTCCTGGACTGAAATGGCTTACTCCGATTCCACTGCACACTGTGAGATTCTCACAATGTGCATTAGAAACTGCAGCAAGTCAGATAGAGCTCCACCTCATATCCTGGCTGGAGGACATCCAGAACCATTACCATAGATTCCTTCACGGACTGACTGTTCCTGGCTCACATTTTTCATCCATTGGATTTCTGTTCTTTGGATAATGATCCCATGTAATGCTGAGCCTCCATGGTTTAGAGAGGTTTTCAGGCAAATACAGCCTGCTAGGAACGTCACTCCTCCAGACAGATGCGCACATATCAAAATATGTTGAGGGGTGTATAGCTCTTCCCCAAGAGCCAGCCCACTGACTAACTGTCCAAAATAAAAGCCTACCAATGTATAATAAAAAGGAATCACACTGTATCTGAGCACCACAATCCAAAAAGACTAATTAATTTATTTTTATTAAAAGCAAACTCCCCCATCCATCCATGTCTCCATGTTTTATTTAGATGAGGAATCACATTTATAAACTCCCCCTAGAATTTCTGTCTGTGGCCATCTTGAGTAAGGGCAGAGAATTCATGTAGCAATAACTTCCTGGAATCCATCTGCCTTTAGTTCAGGCATACAAGCAGGTGGGTGTGCTTAGCTGAGAAACCCCCTTTTGAAGACTCCAGGAATGTATGACATCATTTGCCTAGGCATAGAAACTAGGAAATGACTAAAGAAATTTAACAAATAGTTTAAAACCAGTAAATAGAATACACTTTTCTATCTATTTTCTAATGCTAGCAGCATAAGGATAGGAAATAGTCAGTGTTGTTCAGAGAGTGAAGTTCCTCTTTCATGTTTTAAACTTTTTTTTATTTATAGAGATGTAATAAATTCTGGCATTGGGTCATATTTGCTCACTCCATATACTGTATCTGCTATTCTTCATTAATAGTGTTCCCCAGGGATTCTACTTTACTGCTCCCTTTATTTGTTTATAATATTGTATTGATTTTCACACAAAAAAAAAACCTAAAAAATGTGTTACATCAAATAATTAATATGGGTTATACAATTAGTTACAGCATAACAGTTCTCAGCTTTTACAGCCAAGATCAAGAAGTCTCATCAAAAAAAAAAAAAAGTTTCATCAAAACCTTTGTGGGGTATAAAGACTAAAACAATCCCGGCTACGGCCACTTGGCTAACCAAGCAGCTTGCCATACCCCTTGGATCCATCACCATCAAATGTAAGTCAACTTGCCGAGCGACACGGCCATAGGCCATTACAGGTAACAATAACTACACGAAAACCTGTTAATAGCCAAATGGCTCCTTTTATTGCAGAGTAAGTCTACAATTAGCGACTTCTTGGAAAAAGTCTAAATCTTCCAAATCACATTTACAAGCATAGGCATAAATATTTGTAGAGGATATTGAAATGGTGGACACTGGGGAAGAGCTCAGTGTTCGGTCTAAATGCAAGTTTGGACCAAGCACTGGCTTTTCAGATGTATTCCTTACTTATTCACACAGGGGGAGGGCTTTCAGGATCCAATAGGCCCCCACAACCACTGCCAAGGGTTGTGTGGATGAGGACCTTGTCTTCATTAACATTGGCACAAGGGGCTGTGTCAGGGAGATCGCCTATGGCAAGGCAATCCCCATGTTGTTGGCATGTGAAGGCTGCAATCTCACATTAGGGTTTGATATGGATTTTCAGGGGAGACCTCACAGTTTGTGCACAGTCCCTTTTAAGATACTTAGTAGTAGTTATTTCCTGGGGACTTCATGTATTGTTTACATTTTTTTTGTGAGGTACCTTCTTAAAATTCATAGCAGACTCCAAAGTTCTAATAAGCATTTTTTTTGGGGGGGGCTACATGCACTTTTATTCTTGCTGTAGAAAGTGCTCCAGATAAAATGACAGTTAAAAGACCAAAAGACTAACTGGCAAAATGGGATTATTTGTTTGCATTGGTGCATGCTCCCCAGGGCAATGCCCACCCCCGTGCTCCCCAGGGCAATGCCCACCCCCGTGCCATTTTTCGACAACCCCTTGCATATTATCCCACAAGATTGGCATTTTTACTTTGGCAGATTCAGCTCCTATTGATTCCTATGGTGTTTAGATTCTGCATCCAAATTTGTTTGGAGTTTGCAGAAACTCTTGCCAAATCAAACACCGATGTAGTTCGGCCCCTCACTAGTTGGCTCATTCACTCACCCATTTTCCTGTCCTTGGCCAATAATACTTTGCCATATCCACCTTCTCCAAGCTGTTTCACAATGTGATAGTACTCCTGTAAGTCTATCTGATGTAGTCCTTGTGATGAGAAGGAGACAAGTCCATCTAGAAGTGTTCCACATCATGGACAGCGGAGGCCATAGTGTCTGGAGAGAAAAAAAAAAAAAAAAAAAAAATTGTTAATAAGCAAAAAACAAACCTTTAAACAGAAAAACAGGAAGACATATGTCAAATATGACTATTGTTACCCTCAGTTAAATACCCATAAATATGAAATACTCAGTATGCCTACACACACTTATATATATATATATATATATATATATATATTTATTATTATACAGTATTTATAAAGCGCCAATAGTTCACTCAGCGCTGTACATTACAAAGGGGGACAGAACATGTGACAGAACAATACCAATACAATGCAAAACATGAGGGGATCGAGGGCCCTGCTCTTTCGAGCTTACAATCTAGGAGGGAGGGGATAGTGGTACAGGAGGAGAATAGCTGTGGGGGATGGAGTGGTAGGAAGAGTGGAGGAGGTTGGCAGGTTAGCAGGGGGTGGGGTAGGCTTCCCTGAAGAGATGGGTTTTCAGGGTGCACCTAAAGGAGAGGAGAGTAGATGATAATCTGATGGGTTGGGGCAGGGAGTTCCAGAGGATGAGTGACACCCTGGAGAAGTCCTGGAGGCGGGCATGGGAGTAGGAGACCAGGGAACTAGAGAGAAGGAGGTCTTGTGAGGAGCGGAGTGTGCGTGCTGGGCGGTACTTGGATATTAGGTCAGTGATGTAGTATGGGGCAGTATAGTGGACAGCTTTGTATGTCAGTGTTAGGATTTTTAATTTGATCCGTTGCGCCATCGGAAGCCAGTGGAGGGATTGGTAGAGGGGGATGGCGGAGATGGAGCGGTTGGAAAGGTGAATGAGTCTGGCAGCCGTATTCAGGATTGACTGAAGCGGGGATAGCCAGCGGCGAGGCAGGTCAGTGAGGAGGGAGTTGCAGTTATCGAGTCGTGATATGATGAGGGAGTGGATGAACTGTTTAGTGGTTTCTGGAGTTAGGAACGTGCGGATTTTGGCGATGTTACAGAGGTGGAGTCTGCACAAGTTTGTTAAAGATTGGACTTGGGGCTGGAAGGATAGGTTGGAGTCCAGAATGACACCAAGTACTCTGGCTTGTGGGGCAGGTTTGGAGTCGGCGAGGATTGGAGGAGGGGGCCTTGATGAGGATCAGGAAGTAGGCTTGTTTGGCTGCGTAAGAGGAGGTGTAGGTGTGGAAGGCAGATTTGTAGCAGACAAAGGCTTGTTGGCATTTGGTTTTGCACCATAGTCGCTCCAGGGCATGACTGTGTTTGAGGGATTTGGTGTGATCAGTCTGCCAGGGCTGGAGCGGTCGGGGTCTGATGTTGCGTGTGCCTAAAGGCACTAATGAGTCAAGGGCTGTTGACAGCGCGTTGTTGTAGGCATTCATAGCCAAGTCGGGGCAAGACAGGGGGAGGATGCTGTCGTGGAGCTGATCAGCTGCAGAGTGGAGGGGGGCAGGGTTAAGGTTGCGGCTGGTAGTAGTGTGACATTTGGAGGGGTAGGCGTTGGGGGACGAGGAGATAGAGAAGGTAATCAGGTTGTGGTCAGAGAGAGGGAAGGGGGTGTTAGTGAGGTTGTGGGGAGCGCAACGGTTGGAGAAGACAAGATCAAGGATATTACCGTTTGAGTGGGTGGTGGATTGTATGCACTGTGCAAGTGCAAAGGAGGAGGTTAAGTGGAGGAGATGGGATGTGTCCGGGTTGTCGAGGTTGACAGGGTTGTTGAAATCCCCAAGGATGATGGGTAGCTCAGAGGAGAGGAAGAAGGGTAGCCAGGAGGAAAAGTCATCCAGGAAGCAGGATATGGATCCAGGAGGCCGGTATATCACAGCAATCTTCAGGGGGGTTGGGGAGAATAGTTGGACACAGTGGGCCTCAAAGGAGGAGAAGGATAGGGAGGGGGGGTTTGGGAGGACTCAGAAGGTGCTCTGCAGTGACAGGAGCAGACCAACCCCACCACCTTTACGACCGTTAGGCCTGGGTCCAGGTGAGACCTCCGTAGGAAAGTGCAGCAGGGGAGGTAGAGTCAGTGGGCTGGATCCAAGTTTCTGTGATCGCTAGGAGGTTGAGGGAGCGGGAAACAAAGGTCATGGATGGCGGTAAGCTTGTTGCACACCGATCGGGCGTCCAGGAGTGCACATGAAAACGGGGGAGATTTTAGGGAGCAGGGGGACAGATACCAAGTTACGGGGGTTGCGGCAGGACGTGGAGGCGGGAAGGTGTTGTGTGGGTGAGGGAGGTGGTGGAGGGCCAGGATTCGGGGAGATGTCCCCCGTGGTTAGGAGGAAAAGGGTGAGAAAGGTGGCATGGGAGCGGGATGTGCAGGAGCGTGAGAAACTACTAGTGGAGGTGTTCGGGTCAGTGGGAGAGTGGAGTAATAGAAGGAGGTGGTGGGTGCCGTAGAGGGGCGAAGGAAGCAGTGAGGACACAATATACAAATGTTTGGGAGGAGCAGAAGGATCTAGTGAAGAAGGAATCTAGTGTGGATTTTTGGAATGGAGGAGAGGAAAATGAGGAGGAGTGGAAGAGGCATTTTGGGGAGGTGATGAGAGCAATAGTATGGAGATGGTAGCAATAAGGGGGAGATGTACAAGTTTTGGGGTGGAGCAGAGGGGTAAAGAAATGAGATTTGGGAACAGAGGATAGTAATATGATAAGGAGAAGAGGGTGCATATTATATAAAGGTACTCAGAGTGGGACTCAGGTATGTAGGAGATGTTTCCCAGGGTGATTGCTTGCACTCTGTCCATCGTGCAGTAGAGTTTCTTGCTGCTGTTGTGTCTTCCTGCTGCTTAACTTCAACTGCTGTGTTTAACTGCTTTGCACTCCATCAAAAGCAGAACCCCAATCAGAGACTGTGCCCCCCATCAGTGATCTCCCCCCATGAGCTGATCTAAATTTATAGGGAGATGCTCAAATGAGCATTCAACTCCACCCCAATTAGAAGCTGATAAGGATCACATGAATAGTAGGGGATGTTTCTCAGGGAACAGGCTACAGTCGTAAACTGGGTGCAGGTAGAGGTGAGGACTGGTCAACACACACAAATATAAATACACCATTTGTTCTGAATTTAACAGGAGTCAATGCATTTTTCTAGTTAAGAGCGGAGATAGATGCATTTACCCAGAGGAAAGCAGGAGTCAATGCGTTTTTCTAGTTAAGAGATAGATGCATTTACCTGTGAAAGTAGAGAAGGCATAATTAGACTGCTGTGTTTAACTGCTTCACACTCCTTCAAAGCAACACACACACCTCTCAGTGGGTAGCTTTATTAACCTAATCCAATTAGACTAGTGGATACTTCCATGTATTCCATTTTACTATACCCTCACCCTTCTGTAATCAGCTAATTTTCAATTTTTCATGAAAAAAGTTTGGGATGGAAAATGAAATATTCAGGCGTTACATAAATTCTCCAGGTCAACCTTTGCACAACAAAAGGCAGTCACCCCTATCAGTTATGTAACAATGGAAGGCACTGAAGCTGCTATCTGGAGACAAAGGATGGCTCACCCCCAGGGGCAGACTGATCAATTGGGGAACTCGGGCACTGCCCAAGGGCCCGGGGTCAGTAGGGGCCCCCATGAGATGCCCCTGGTACCTTTTAATAGGCTTTTTTGGGTGTGGTTTGAGGACACAGGGGCCCCATGATCCCCTATTGCCCGGGTGCCCCATGAGTTGTCAGTCTGCCCCTGCTCACCCCTATTATTTATATAACACATATATAATACACATGATATAAACACATCACAGACCTGGCTGTAGGCATCCTCCCAGCTATTTAGCATATTATCTGGATCTAGTTGAATACCCCATGACCTTTATTTCACATAGTTAATATTTCCACATCCCAGAAGCAGATAACTAACCTATCTGGTTAGTTAATAAATGTGTGGTCTAAAATATATACAAGATTTACATCTCCCAAAGGGGGTTTTAAAATGATCATTACCAATATGAAGTAAAAGTTATCATTTAGAATATGTACACACATATAAGTAACAATCATCACCTTTTGTACCGATCAGTGAAATAATGTCTTCCATCTGGACAGACTTGTGTGGTAGACATAACATTGAAGCAGAATAGCTAGAGCTCTACAAGTTCCTGACCCTCCTATACATTCTGAGATAATTCCTACATATAGGTGTCCATTTATGACACAGAGAAGAGCTGTGATTCAGAGGATCACAGCTACTCTGGTCATTAACAGTTTGACACTCATGAGATCAGCGGAGAACATGTTCTCCACTGATCAGCTCAGGGTTCAGAGAATCTGTCATTCAAGTACACAGAAATGGCCAGTTTATGAAGTGCAGATGTCAGCACTTCATTGGTGATTTGTGACAATTCTCCCTCCCAGAGGTGGAGAATCAGGGAGGGAGGACAGAATCTACCTGAGAACGCTCAAAGAAGGAGGATTTTTATTGACTTCCTACTTCCTCTTTGCCACCAAGAGAGTAGCAATTGCAGCTCCCCTGTGTGTCACAAGGCCACAAAGAATTAGATCAGGTTATAAAAACAATCTAATATTATACTTGTGTGTATACATGTAAGGAGAATATATATAATTTTTATTTGTGGTTTTAGACAAAGTCTGTCTGGAGCCTGGCCAAGCAAGTCTTGCTTGGTCAGGCTTCAGGTCATAAGCTTTCTGCAACTCACCAGCTAATAATGGGGCCATCAGTCCAGCCAACTGCTCCTTAGGCCACTTTTCCCTTTCAGCAGTTCATTCAAATGTGGTTAAAAACACCTCAGGATCATCCTCTCCAGTGGTTTTTGTCAATAAACAGCCCACAAAAAAGTATGGTGTACTACCGGAATCACTCCCAGCCTCAGTCTGCTGCTGGAACTGCTCCATGACGGCCTCAATTTTTTGCTGCTGCACCAACAATTCCCTATGGCGGGCTTCCGTTTGTTCCAAAGCTTGCTGCTGGGCTGCAATACTCTACTGGAGACTTACATTAGTCTGTTGTTGGTTGGCATTTGCCAGAGCCAACTGTCTTATCTCCTCCATGCTGGCCTTTATTTACCACAAACTGCCTGCAGTCTTCCACCATGTGTAACGGGGTTTGCTCGGCAACAGGTGTGTGTGACCCCCTGGGTGAGTTCACAACTCAAAACAGGAACAGCAAAACAGCAGTTTTGGTGAAAAAAAACCAAAAAGGCGAGGTTTATTTACACTATTTACAGAAGAAAAAAACATCCTTGCCAACTTGGCCACTTACTAAACAAAAAGCTTCCCTCACTATCACCTAGGTGCAGCCTTGTGCTACACACAGTTCCCATCAACCTGTTAATTGAAGGCTTGTCTCACCGCACAGCCAGGTATGCTGCTCTGCAGTCTACTCAGGCACAAAACTGGTTCCTGGATGGAGAAACTCTCTATGCAGGCTGGGAAGTTTTATAGGAGGCCCTAATGAGTCCACTACCTTCAGCTGGGCTCATTACCTCACTGCAGAAGGCTCAGCACTTCCCTCTAGTGGAACAAATCCACATAGAGTCTGATGCAGGCCATAGATGGAGAGAAAACTGGCCGATTTTTCTTTAAAAAAAACAAAAAAATCAGTCGTTCAAGTGGCCGACATTACCAGGAATGGTAAAAGGAAAAAAAAAAAATTGGCCGATTTTCATCACGTCTACAGCCGGCAAAAAGTGTCCCTGCAGAGAGCTCCGCTATTTCTTTGACAGTGCTTTGACATTTATATTGGTTGCAACAATGTATCTATTTGTATCCATTTAGGAGACAGATGTTTTTATTCTGAAATGAATAGATACATTGTTGCAACCGCTATAAATGTCAAAGCACTGTCAAAGAAATAGCGGAGCTCTCTCCAGGGACACTTTTTTCCGGACTGGAATTATTCTTCTTCTTCCTCTTCTTCTTCCTCCTCTTCTTCTTTTTGTCTTCCTCTTGCAGGTCACTGCTCATGCGCAGATTTTTTATTGGTAAAAAGATCGGTCGATTTGCCCATAATTGCCGTGAAAATCGGCCGATCTTTTTCCAACTTTACCGATAAAAAAATCTGCCAAAATACCGAAAAAAAACCGAACAAGTAACCCACTAACGATCCGAAAATCGGCCGATTTTATTTTCGGCCTGAAAAATCGGCCGATTTTCGACCCATCTATGGCCTGCATAAATCTCAGACAAATGTATCTTCCATCGTGGACGCAACCAGGTGATTTTACCTGCCTACTGTCACTATATATATGTATAATATGTATGATAGCAAAATGCTTCCAATTTTTTTTTTATTTTTAATATATAATTATTAATTTCATACAGCATAAAAAAATGGATATTGAAGAGACCATCCTACTTAGAGCTATATCAGCTGTTAGTTTTGCGCAGCGTAGGATCACAAATGTTACAATCAGACAGCCTCGTGTGTTTTGGACACGTACCATCCTGGAAGAGCTTTCTGACAATGATGTTGAGGACATGTTTTTGCTGAACCACTAGTGGGTCATGGAGGTTTACAACCTCATAGCTGAAGAAACTGAGCCCCTGATGAGGAGAACCCATGCCATATCTGCAATGGTCAGGTTATTAGCTGTGTTAAATTATTTGGCTACGGGTAACTTTCAGCCATCATGTGCTCGCATCATTGGAATTAATCATCCCAGTTTTTCTAGATTCCTGAAACCAAGTATGAAAGCCATCAAGAGACATATAGATTGGTACATCCCTTTCCCTAGAACCATGGATGAGTGGCAAGAGGTGAAGGTAGGATTTTTCCGACAAGGAGGGATGCCAAATTGCCTGGGAGCCACAGACTGTACCCATATTGCGCTGATACCACCACAAAATAGAGAGAAGCAGATCAGGAACAGGAAAAGCTATCACTCTTTAAATGTTCAAGTGGTGGTGGACTCCAACCAGCACATTATGAGTATCAGATCGGGGTTTCCCAGAAGTTGCCATGACACCCATATCCTGTGGCAGTCAGCTCTCTATGAACGATTCCAAAGAGGACAAATGCCAGGAGGGCTGGCTGGTGGGTAAGTAAATTTATTTTATTTAATATTTATGTAAAGTAATTGTTGATTTTTACTTATATTTTCTTGTTGAATTCTAGGAGACGCAGGATATGGATGTCAACCATGGATGCAGACGCCTCAGACGGTGGCCGAGGTTCGATATAACAGTACACATATACAGTGAAGGAAATAAATATTTGATCCGCTGTTGATTTTGAATGTTTGCCCACTCACAAAGAAATGATCAGTCTGAAAATCAGTCTACAAAACCAGTCTCCGGACCTTCATCCGATTGAAAATCTGTGGAGGGAGCTGAAAGTTCAAGTTTCCGAACGTCAGCCACCAAACCTTAATGACTTGGAGAGGATCTGCCAAAGAGGAGTGGGCCAAAATCCCTCCTGAGATGTGTGCGAACCTGGGGGCCAACTCCAGGAAACGTCTGACCTCTGTGATTGCCAACAAGGGATTTGCCACCAAGTACTAAGTCATGTTTTGTGAAGGGGATCAAATCCTTCTTTCCCTCATGAACATGCAGATCCGTCATCATTTGTTAGACGCATTTCTGCTGAATTTGTTGTTGTATTCTGTCTCTCAGTGTTACAATACACCGAACATTCAATTTTTAGACCGATCATTTCTTTGTGAGGGGTAAACATTCAACATCAGAGGGGAGCAAATACGCATTTCGTTCACTGGACATACCCGTTCAGTTATTGAAGGGACATTTGGAATGTGGAAATCCACATTCCAGTGCCTATCGAAAACTGATGGCTTTTTACAGCACTCTCCTGAACTTGCACATCAATGATGATCTTCCACTTGAAATACCGTCACTACCCGCTGCCTCTGACGATTCCTCAGACCTAGGGAATCGTCCGTCAGAGACCGATTCAGAACTACTTCAGGGTAATTATGTATTCATTTACATGTAAATCAGGGGCAGACTGACAACTCATGGGGCCCCCGGGCAATAGGGGATCATGGGGCCCCTGTGTCCTTGCCCAAACTCAAAAAAGCCTATGAAAAAGGTACCAGGGGCATCTCATGGGGCCCCCTACTGACCCCGGGCCCTCAGGCAGTGCCCGAGTTTCCAAATGGTCAGTCCGCCCCTGATGTAAATGTTGTAACATGCTATGTGTTTTAAAGTATCATTTAATTTGATGTTTTTTAGAATCTACAAAGAAGGATGACTAATTAGCTTGATGTTTGGGATCCTATCCTGTTCAACTGCACTCCTGTGATTGTATACTTAAGTCAAATGTGTACTGTGACTTTTGTATTTTTTAATTGTGGATGGAGCAGGGGCCAGGGCTTAGCTGCTGTCTGTGTGCCAACTGACTTACAGACCTGGCTTGGGAGCAAGTACACACCAGTGCCTACCATAGCATGTGGGTTGCTTTGGTGGCACTCGGTGGGGGGAGATGCGAGGAGTGCAAGTGTGGTACCCCACAAAAAGGAGGATCCGTGCCGCTGTGTGATGACTCGTTGCATAGAGAAGGTAAGTATATGTTTATTATGCCAAAAAACCGGTTGTACCTGTAGTATAACCTCTATGGAGAAGTAAGGGCAGACAGCTTTTCTCATACTGCTATTGTGGTTTAGAGGATCCTATGAATAAATCGGAATGATGGAACATGTCAGGGTGTCAGACATTGTAGCTGGAGGTTCTGAATCTTCCATCTTGGAAGTGGTTATCCATCTGGGAGATAATGAACTTTATACTTTTGCGGCAGGTTGTTTTTAACTGCGCTAACTCTGCAATTTGAAATGTAAGCAGTTCTATTAAAGTGCCTTTACGTTCTTTGGAGGTCATGCACTATTGCTATATTTTTCTCTTTGTGGTACCATCTTTATTGTGCGAAGCATATGAAGCCAGGATCCGGGATAGCTGCTGGTCTATTCGAAGCCCTGTTTACCTGTCCTCTGGTAAGGTCTTCTGTGATCCAAAACCTGTCATCCAGTGCACACCTTTCTGACTATTATTTGAGTTCACATCATCCATTTTGTTTGCAGTTACCGGGAGGATTTGCAGCATGTTTTGTACTGGGTTTCTTTTGTCAATTAGGTAAGGTACATGGATTGACAGGAGATCTTGTGTTTGGGTTTTTGTTGTGTTTGGGCATTCACTGTCACTTTTTCTTGCTGTGGTAGATTTCCACATTTGCAGTCACTTAGTGCTGGTAGCACAACATGTTTTGATTTATTGATATATTTTTCCAAAACGGGTACACCGAGGTGTTTTGGAGGCATATGAAGTTATAGGGAAAATGCACAGTTTATTTCTTTATTTTGAGGTAATATGGGAACAAGGAAGAACTGTAGGACTACGCCTATCTTTGGATAGTTCATTACATAAGAAAAATATTTTTTGGACACCAGATGAGTTTTAGTGACAGTTTGGATTTATTTAGAAGATTCATTTTCAGATCACAATCTGAATTTTGCACAATTTTTATTTTTTTTTATGTGGCTCATTATCACTGTTTGGTTTAGAGACGTGCACTGCGGAGCAGGAGTGTCACTGAGCTGTTCCACACTCTTCAGGTATCCGGACTTATTTTTTTTTTGGATCCATTACGACTCATAAGCAGCAGCCCGCTCATTCTCTCAATATGCCGCTGAGAGGCTGAACCAGCCACTGAACACCACTCCACAGCCCAGAGCTCCAGTGAGAGCTGGAGATGAGAGCACAGAGCTGGCCACTGACAGCCACCACTCTGCCCACAGAAGTGAACTGGAAGATCAACAGTCTTTGATCATGCAGTTCTCAATCCTTGAAGCGGCATGGGACCAATGGAGAATCATATTGAGGTTGCATAGACCAAGGTGTTTGGTTTTTTTTTTTAATTGTGAACTTCTGTTTTAATGTTCTCATGTTCTACAATGAATTAAAAATGACAAAATTACATAATAGACTTTATTAGGTTACTGAACAAGCCATCATTGAAAGAAGTATGACCGATCCTTTTTGGTCATTACACGCTCCTTGGTCACCTCATACTTTTAATACTTCTGCTGTGGTGTGATCTGGAATCAGCTGAAAGCAGGCTAGAGCCTAGTGTCAGGTGAAGACACAGACCCTCTCTAGCCTCTTTACGTAGCACATCTGTGTCCATCCAGAGGCCTAATCAGCTTTTGTTGGACAATTTCAATATATAAGTGATGATTCAACATGCAGGTGAGTATGAATATCTTAAAAACAATTCTAGCTTGACACTAATATGTGCTCTATCATGTTATTTTTACAGATACAAGCAGCGGAGGAAGATGGGAAAACCAGAACCTGACACATCAGCCACACCAAGAAGGATGACCCTTTACTGTCTTACTACCTACTGGGCTTTGAAGCTTGCACTTTGGATCTGGAGCATGGACCAAAAAAAAAAAACTGTTTGACACCAAGGAACTCTACCAGAGCTGAAGATGGGACCAAATTTAACCACCATATTATTGGACAATTTCAGTACCTCCCTGCTATGCCATTTTTACATTTTTAGAACCTGTCACCCTTTAATGACAATTAATCAATCAAGCTGCATTTAAATTGCTAGCATTTTGGTGAGGCATATTGAACTCTTTTGTTTGTAGTTAAACCAGATAAATTTAAAAAAGTCAAAACATTTTGAAAAAAAAAAAAAAATCTTATTTTCTGTTAGAAAAATTTGTAAAATATATTACATTTATATACCACTGTATGCAAAAATGTATTCAGTTAAATTTCTGTAGTAAAAAATTATACCTTAACCACTTGCCCCTGCACTGCTCCCAACCAGCTGTTTATGTACATGGGCCGGACGGGAGCAGTGCAGGGGCAGGTTGCCATTCATAAACAGCGCCCGCATTTCCAGCCTGTGCACGCTCCCTGGGAACACAGATTGCTGTACGGAACCTCTGTGGTAAGGTCTCGATCATGTGATCACTGATTGGCCAATCGGTGATCACATGAATAGTAGTAAGCAAGATGTCACTTCCTGACATCATTGCGTACTACATGTGAAATCTATAAATGATCACAGAGGTCACATGGTTCAAGCCTATTCACAACAGCCTTGTACCATGTGACAGGCTGTGACCAACGACAGTATTTCTCAATGGCTGCAAGAATGCAGAGAGGAAAAATTATTGCTTTTACAGCCTTTCTGGATGTAAAAGCAATCAGTGTAACAATCTTCATCACCCCCCCACAAGTAGTACAGTGTCACAGTCTGTTTAAAAAAAATAAAATCTAAAATAAAAATGTAAAAATTATATTTTTTGGTTATAAACTAATTTAGGTTTTTTTTTTACTAAAAAAAATAGCTGAATACATTTTGGCCAAGATTTATGAAGAAAGACTATTTATTTGCAACATTTTATAATAAAAACACTTTTTTTTACATTTTTGGACAATTTATATAGCAAACAAAATAAAAATCCCAGCGGTGAATAAATACCACCAAAATAAAATTTTATCTGTCTCAAAAATAATGCTAAAAATTTCATATGGGTACAGTGTTGCATGACCGCGCAATTGTCATTCAAAGTGTGACAGCGCTGAAAGCTGAATATTGGCCTGGGCAGGAAGGGGGTGAAAGTGTACGGATTTGAAGAGGTGAAAATAGTGTCTCTGTAAGAGTTAGAGTATTTAAAACAATATATATATATAATCAGTGGTGTACTGACAGCCTATTACATTGCTATAGCCCCAAAAATGCAAGGATGATATAAATTGACAGTCTAAGGCATTATGTCACAATGAATAGGCATAGTTATAAATTAAACCCCCCTCAAAAAAAAAGCAATGCCTACCAGTCATGATTGTGGCACATGCGTGAGACTTATTTTTACAGACTAAATGCATGGAGAGGCCCACAATCAAGGGAGTACCTTTGTGCTTCAAATGAGCATACATTGTACACAAATAATGCACTTCATGACTACATGTTACACGTATTGAGGCTATGGCACACCATGCAGGTGTAAATAATCATACAAAGGGGCAAACACCCCAAGGTGTTTTGTAAGAGGCTCGATGATTTTATTTCAGATATCAATGCTTGGCCACAAATACTTTGAAAATGCCAATTTAACCCCTCCCCCTCCTGAGGATTTACCCCCCTTAATGACCACGCCTCTTTGCTACTCGGCGCTGCACTAATTCAACTGATAATTGCGCGGTGATGCAATGCTGCACCCAAACAAAATTTACGTCCTTTTTTCACACAAATAGAGCTTTCTTTCGGTGGTATTTGATCA
Organism: Staurois parvus; assembly: GCF_062004578.1. Lineage (NCBI taxonomy): Eukaryota > Metazoa > Chordata > Amphibia > Anura > Ranidae > Staurois > Staurois parvus. Next base: position 38,193 of record NW_028318618.1, read on the forward strand.
TCTGTGCGCTTTTTATTTTTCATGCTATAAACAAAAAAAGGCCAAAAATTTTGAAGAAAAACAAAATTTTTTACTTTCAGCTATAAAAAATATATAGTAAACTCAAAGTTGGTTATAAATTTAGGCCAAAATGTATTCTGCTCCATGTTTTTAGTAAAAAAAATCCCAATAAGTGTATATTGATTGCTTTGTGTGATAGTTATAGAGACTACAAACTATGGGATAGATACTGCAATTTATGCCATTTTTCTGCTATACAGCGCTGCGCTAGTTTAACGGACAATTGCGCAGTCATGCAATACGGTACATAAATGAAATCTACATCCTTTTTTTCCCCACAAATTGAGCTTTCTTTCGGTGGTATTTTTTCGCCTGTGCGGTTTTTATTTTTTGCGCTATTTGAGCTGTCATTGTCAGCACCCTTGGTAGTGAGCCCTTGTAGATACTCAACTTGGGGTTCCCTGGCATGGAGCCTAAGCCCCAGGCTGCTTCTACACCAGAGCCCATGATGGTGGGGATGGACTTGCAGCAAGCTGGGACCAGGTCGCGGCCCCCAGGTATGCTCAGCTGAGGATGAGGAGACCGCTTGCGGAAGCAGGGTACAATGGGAGGAGACAACTGGAAATCCAATAGGATGGGCGGAAAACAAGCACAATCAGAGAACAAAGCGGGGGGAGGTACACAAGTAGTCATTGCACGATACAGGCATTAGCACCACACAAGCACTCCAACAACTAGGCAGTTGCTCAGGCAAAGTGGCCTAGACTGAGCATGTCTTATATAGACAGGCAAACAAGGAGAAGGGCCAGAAAGTGATGGAAGGGAAGGAAATAAAACCCAGAGAACAGCAGATGACACCCATAGGTGAGCACAGACAAACCACACATGTGAAAGGGATCAGGAACCGCACTGCAGCAAGGAGGTAAGAACACAAACAAGAAACTGCAGGCTAACTTGTGACAGTCATGCACATTATAATTACAACTCAAAAGACTCACAAGAATGGGATCACAACATGTAAAAGACTGATTGGGATCATTCTATATTTAAATGGCTTATGTCTGTTTAAAATTTCCACTCATTGTAATGAGGTCTCTTTCTCCCTCTGTGACCTCATCAGCCCCTTATAAATTAAAAAGATGAAACGCCCTGTGAGGTGCTTCCATCCCTCAAATAAAATCACATTTTATTGCATTGCTGTCACATGCAGTTTCTCATGAAGATTGGTGTTGGAAAACTTCAATTCCAGTTCTCATCACGGATTCTTAAGCTGCGTTCTACTTTTGTCACCCCGTGGTAGTATTACAAATCAGCCAAGTGTCACATACATTCACCCAAGCCTGGATACTAATGGAGATTTAGGGATTTATCTTCCATATAGAAATGTTGGCAATTATAATTTAAAAAAAATAAAAAAGGAAGCATTATGTTCAAAATACTTTAATGTGGTAATAAGACGCAAGTCTTAAATAATACAAACAACAAAACATTATATAAACCTAAACGAAGCAACGTCACAACTGAATTTAACCCCTCGCCTACCGGGCACTGCTACCCCCTTCTTGCCTACAGGACACTTCTACCCCTTTCCTGCCTACCGGGCGCTTCTACCCCCTTCCTGCCCACCGGGCGCTTCTACCCCCTTCCTGCCCACCGGGCACTTCTACCCCCTTCCTGCCCACCGGGCACTTCTACCCCCTTCCTGCCCACCGGGCACTTCTACCCCCTTCCTGCCCACCGGGCACTTCTACCCCCTTCCTGCCCACAGGGCACTTCTACCCCCTTCCTGCCCACAGGGCACTTCTACCCCCTTCCTGCCCACAGGGCACTTCTACCCCCTTCCTGCCTACAGGGCACTTCTACCCCCTTCCTGCCCAGGCCAATTTTCAGCTTTCAGTCCTGTCGCAATTTGAATGACAATTGCTCGGTTGTGCAACACTGTACCCATGTGACATTTTTATCTTTTTTTGAGACAGATAGAGATTTCTTTTGGTGGTATTTAATCACCTCTGGGTTTTTTAGTTTTTGCTAAACAAACCAAAAACAAACCAAAACAACTGAGAGTTTTCTTAGTGATTTTCTTCTTCACTGATGTGCGCTAATGAGGTTGCAGTTTTGGGCACCGATAGGCGACACTGATGGGCACTGAAAGGCAGCACTCATATGGCACTGATAGGCACTGTCAGGCAGCTGAGATGGAAACTGATGTGGCATTGATGGGCACTGGCAGGTGGCATTGATGGAAGTGCCCTGATGATCAGTGTAGATGTCCCCGCTGAGTAATGCTGATTACCGACTCTCCTCAAGAGCTGTCAGCATGACAGCTCGTGAGGCGAGAAATGCAGATAGCCAGCAATTCCTTATTTACATGTGATCAGCTGTGATTGGACACATCCGACGATTTCGGCTCTTTCCATTGGTCGATGAACTGCTGTGTGCCAGGGGGCGTGCACGCGTGGTTAGAGTGGGAGGATGTCATATAACATCCTGCCAGAACGAGAAAACTGCCTTGCGCCCATCATTTCCTTATATGGTGGGTGGGAGGCGGTTAAATTATTATTTAAATTTTTTTTAGTATTCTTATGGGTCCATGGGCCCCAGCTGTTGGCTCAGTGGCGTAACAGACCCAACCAGGTAAAGAGCAGTTGACATTTTTTCTGCTCCTCTTTTTCCAATGTGACTTGCTGTGATTCAACAAGAGCATTGTGGCATCTTATTTCAGTCAGAAGATCTTATCTATATCTTTGTTGCTCCTGTACTGAACGGTCAATCTGAGTCTGCCTAAGTTTCTAATAGGGAGGTCAGTGTTTGTCCCAACAGTAGAGAAGTATTGTTTGCTTTTTCATATAATTCAGCCAGGAGTTCTCTCCTTCTACCTCTTGGCATGTGAATGGGACCTGGAATTGAAGAGCAACTGTCTGAAGGACCGTTAAAAATTCATGTGGGTGCAGTGTTGCATGACTGCGCAATTGTCATTCAAAGTGTGACAACGCTGAAAACTGAAAATTGACATGGCCAGGAAAGGGGATGAAATTGTATATACTTGAAAAGGTTAAAAATGAAAATTTCCAGCTTACCTAGCTGTGGGGAAAGTAACATTTTAAAAGGTCTGTGACATTATCGATTTCCAGAGTAAAATGGAGCTATGCCTGGGCACCCATAGGATGGATCAAATATGTGCCAAAATCATATCCTCTGTACGGCACGTCCGGAAGGAAGTCCCATCATGCAGCGGCACATGTTCTCTAGCAATGAGTTGGCAACCCAGACCAGGAATTTCCTGGACCAATCAGTAAATGTAGTCTGTAACAGTGGGCAGAGCCTCATTTCTGGGCTGGAGGACATTGAGCTTCATCTAACATCTCTTCCTCAGCTTGACTGTCCCTGGTTCACCTCTTTTATCTATTGGCTTTCTGTTATCAGTTGTGGAAACTCATATGTGGGCATTACCTGGGGTGTCTGCATGAAAATACAGCTTGTCCAGGAATGGCCACTCCTCCATACTGACAGACAATCCACCAAACAAGGCATTTTTATGTTTTCAACTCCTCCCAAGATCCAGCCCACCATTTGCATCAGGACTAAGGGCTCTTGAGAGGAGTGCTGAGGAAGGGTGCTGTGATGTTTTCACCTCACTTAACAAGGGGCTAAACATGGTCTGAAATATTCCAATGTAAAATTGGAAACTTGACTTTTTTCTTGCCATTTATGGAAGTGGTTTGTTTTCACCATGGATGATAAGCTTTGAGTTCAACAACAGAGGCCGTGTTGTCATTTCAAGCCAGAATTTAGCTGCTTACAAGATTTTGGCAGGATCAGTAAGAATTTTTTTTTTATATACGGAGAAAATTCAAGAGCCCCACCCAGTGCACAGGAGGAGTAACTTCTCATATATGTACAAGTTACATCCCCCATGCATCAGGCAGGGGTCTTGTCCAAGGGGTCTTGTCCATCCACCAGGGATAGTCCAGATTTGTCATGAAAGAAAATATAAAGAAATATTGTTAGAGCAAAATAAAGAAAAGTATCTGTGAACAGCAAACATGAAAGCAGAATTGTATGGTAATCAACGGCACAGGGTCAGTTCTCAAACATTACTTCCTTATAGAATGACTGAATATCCCAGTAAAAAGTGATCTACATTATGTATATATGAAATGTTAAAGATTTATAAAGTTACAGACACTGGCTATGTAAGTGGTTTGTGTAAATTAGAAAATGGCCCAAGAATAGAGAATCATAGTTAATAAGACAAAAGGAAGAGACCTACATTAACCAAAAGAAACCATCCTTCACTGGTTTTACTGTTTTTGATAATAGATTGATTAAACACAACTCAGGCCCCTACGAGTTACTGCACTAGAGATGTAATATCTGTTCTTGACAATGCTAGATTAAATTAATTGGTTAGCATTTTACTAATAAATATTTTAAATGATTAACAGCATACCTGTCAGGGCAGGAGCCGAGGAACGGACAGGCAGGCCTAACAATGTAAACGCACTGGCTGACGACAACCACCACCCACAGACCGAAGTGCCTCAGGGCACGGAGTCTAAGTCCCAGGCTGCCCTTCACCAGGGCCCCTGATGGTGGGGATGGACTTGACGCAGCCAGGAACCAGGTCGCGGCCCCCGAGACACCTCAGCTGCGGTAATGGCCGCCGCCAATGGCGTGTAGCTGGTGGAAGAAACAAAAGAGTAGTCAGACAAGCCGGGGTCAACAACAACAGGACAAAACAGTACAGGACAGCAGACGAGAATCACAGGGTCACAAGCCGAGTTCAGCAACAGAGGGTCAGATCAAAGGAGAATACAAAGAATAGTCAAGTCACAAGCCGAATCAGAATACCAGGAGAGTCACGAGAGTCAGAACAGAGTAATAGTAACACCAAGACACAAGACACAAGTGCAAAGAGCATGTGCGGGCCACAGGCTTATATGTCATCAGCCACGCCCCTCTGGGGGGTGGACCTCAGACACCTGAAGGCATAAAAAGGACTCCCATCATGCACAGCAGAATCCAAGATGGACGCCAGCACATGGAGTAACATAACCTCAGGGAAAAGGTAGGACCTTGACAGTACCTCCTCCTCAAGGGCCCCTCCTCCTCCGCGGCTCAACAAAAGGTTTCTGAGGAAAGCGGGTATGAAAAGCGCGGAGGAGGGCAGGAGCATGGACATCCGCGGAAGGAACCCAGGAACGCTCCTCAGGACCATAACCGCGCCAATGAACCAGGAACTGTAATCGACCGCGCACCAATCGAGAGTCCAGGATCCGGCTCACCTCATACTCCTCATGACCGTCAACCCGGACAGGACGGGGCCGAGGCAGAGAGGTAGTGAAGCGATTGCAGATCAGAGGTTTCAACAGGGAAACATGAAAGATATTGGAGATCCGCATCCCAGACGGAAGGGCAAGGGCATAGGCCACCGGATTCACTTTGCGGAGAATGCGGAAAGGACCGACAAAACGGGGAGCTAGTTTGGGTGTGGGCACCCGAAGATTGAGGTTGCGAGTAGACAACCACACCTGATTGCCGACCTGGTATGAAGGAGCGGGCAACCGTCTGCGATCAGCCTGGAACTTTTGGCGCTGAGCTGAGTCCCGCAAGGCCCTCTGGATCTGCCCCCATGAAGAACGCAGGGCAGCAAGATGGTTCTCCACAGCCGGAATGTCCTGTGGTGAGAACCTCTCAGGTAATACTGCGGCTTGGCCATGAAGGGCAACATCCCGGAGGAGGAGTTGACCGCCGAGTTCCTGGCAAACTGTGCTCAAGGCAGGAGATCGGCCCAATCGTCCTGATGGTCTGAAATATAACATCGAAGGAATTGTTCTAAGGCCTGATTGGAACGCTCCGCAGCCCCATTGGACTGCGGTGGTAGGCTGAGGAAAAGGAGAGACTAATACCAGACTGGGAGCAGAAGGCGCGCCAGAATCTGGACACGAACTGACTCCCGCGGTCCGAGACAATCACCTTAGGCAACCCATGCAGGCGAAAAATCTCCCTGGAAAAGACCGTGGCCAGTTCTTGCGCTGTTGGTAATTTCCTGAGTGGAATGCAATGGCACATCTTGGAAAACCGATCGACGATCATGAGGATGACCGTATGACCCCGAGACACCGGGAGGTCTACAATAAAGTCCATCCCTAGATGTGACCAAGGACGCTCCCCATTGGGAATGGGTTGCAGAAGACCCAAAGGGAGATGCCGTGGAGACTTATTCTGGGCACAGTTCGAACATGCCGCTACATAAGAGGCAATGTCGGCACGGAGGGTTGGCCACCAGAATAAGTGAGAGACGACCCAACACAGCTGGTTCTTCCCCGGATGCCCGGCAGTTTTGGCGTTATGGTAGGTACGCAGCAGGCGGGTGCGCAATCCCTCGGGTACAAAAGATCTACCCTCCGGCTTCCCGGGGGGAGCATCAGATTGGGCCGCCAAAATCTGCTCCCCAAGAGGAGTGGTCAGACTGGTGCGAATGGCAGCCAGGATCTGATCTGGAGGAATAACCGAGATTGGCTCAGAGTCTTCCCTGGACAACTCAGAGTATTGCCGTGATAACGCATCAGCCCTGACATTCTTGGAACCAGGCAAATATGAAACCACATAGTTGAAGCGTGACAAGAACAGAGCCCATCTGGCCTGGCGGGGTGTCAATCTGATAAGTCAAGTTCTTATGATCGGTAAGAATGAGGACCGGAACCGCGGAGCCCTCGAGCAGGTGCCTCCATTCCTTGAGAGCCAGAATGATTGCCAACAACTCCCTATCTCCAATCTGGTAGTTGCACTCTGCAGAGGAAAGCTTCCTAGAGTAGAACCCACAGGGAAGTAGGGGTCCATCGGGCGACCGACGTTGAGACAGGAGAGCGCCTACTCCCGTCTCGGATGCATCAACCTCAAGGACGAAGGGCAATCCAGGATTGGGATGAGACAGTATCGGAGCCGACGCGAAGGCGGATTTAAGAGCCTTGAACGCTACGATGGCCTCGGGTGGCCACTCGTGAGGATTACTGCCCTTCTTGGTTAGGTCTGAGAGAGGCTTTGCCAGCGTGGAGAAGTTCCGGATGAACTTCCGATAGTAGTTGGCAAAACCCAAAAAGCGCTGAATGGGCCGAAGACCATTGGGACGAGGCCACTGCAGAACTGCCGAAACCTTCTGAGGGTCCATGGAGAATCCCTCCGCAGAAATGATGTAGCCTAAAAAGGCAACTTGGGATCGATGGAATTCGCACTTCTCAAGTTTACAAAAAAGTTTGTTCTCACGTAATCGTTGCAGCACCTGCTTGACATCCTGGATATGGGACTCCATGGAGGCAGAGTAAACCAGGATGTCATCCAAGTAAACTACCACGCACTGCTGCAACAAGTCACGAAGGACATCATTTATGAATTCCTGAAAAACTGCGGGCGCGTTACACAACCCGAAGGGCATCACCAGGTATTCGTAGTGACCGGTTCTGGTGTTAAACGCGGTCTTCCACTCATCCCCCTGTTTGATCCGTACGAGGTTGTACGCCGCCCTAAGGTCAAGTTTGGTAAAGACTGTTGCCCCCTTAAGGCGGTCGAATAACTCAGTAATCAAGGGGATCGGGTAGGCATTCTTAGTGGTGATTCGATTAAGACCCCTATAATCAATGCAAGGCCTCAATTCACCACCCTTCTTCTTTACAAAGAAAAAGCCCGCTCCTGCTGGGGAAGTAGACATACGAATGTGCCCCCGGGAAAGCACATCCGCAACGTATTCCTCCATGGCCTTATTCTCTGCAACCGAGAGAGGATACACCCTGCCACGCGGAGGAGTGGCACCGGGTTGCAAGGATATGGCGCAGTAGTAAGGACGATGAGCAGGTAAGGCACCAGCGTGTACCTTATCAAACACGTCCTGGTACTCCCCATAATCAGAGGGCAACGCAGAGTCCGAGGAGGCACACAACACCTTAACCGGCCCACGGATGCACCCGACCCCACACTGTGGAGACCACGAGAGAAGCGGGAGAAAAATAGTGCCCATCTTGCTTGTCATGGCCTGAGGCGTTTTTGCCTTTTTTCGGGTACTCCAGGTTTTTATGGTCTCTGAAGATGAGAATAGGGTGGGATGCTCCCTCCAATAAGTAGCGCCATTCTTCCAGGGCTGCCTTAATGGCTAGCAGCTCTGTCTCCCACATCATAGTTCCTTTCAGAGAATTAGTTTCCTGGAGAAAAATGCAACAGGGTGCAGAAGGGATTTAAGTCCCTGTCTTTGTGATAAGAGGACTCCTACAGCATTCTCCGAAGCATCCACTTCGAGGACAAAGGCTAGAGCAGGGTCTGAATGCTTCAGGATAGGTGTGGAGGTGAACAAGGTCTTTAATTGCTCAAAGGCTGCTTGGGCCTCGGGAGTCCACTTGAAGGGAATATGCTGCCTGGTGAGCTGCATTACTGGTGCAATGATCCCAGAGAAGGTTTTGATAAAATTTCCTGTAAAAATTTGCGAATCCTACGAAGCGCTGCACTGCTTTCCTGTCTCCTGGAATGGGCCATTCTAAGACAGAGGACACCTTTTCGGGGTGATTACAAGTCCAAGGAACTGGATAGAATGTGTCTCAAATTCACATTTCTCGGCCTTTGCGTAAAGGCGATGTTGGCGTAATCTATCCAGTCTTCTTTACGTGATGCCGATGTCTTTCTATTTACCTGGATGACATCCTAGTTTTCTCCAGTTCAATGATTAAGAATAGATCCAGATAGTCTGGAAATACACCATGTACTAGGTGTTGGAAGGTTGCTGGGTCATTACAGAGACCAAAAGGCATTACCAAGTATTCAAAATGCCCAAATAGGGTTCGAAAGGCCATCTTCCATTCGTCACCTTCACAAATTCTCACTAGATTGTAAGCGCCCCTCAGATCCAATTTTGAGAAGAAACATGCTCCTCGCAGCCTTTGCAATAACTCGGGAATTAGAGGAAGTGGATAACGATTTTTAAACGTTCTCTTGTTTAGGACACGGTAGTCCACACAAGGTCTTGTTTAGGACATTGTAGTCCACACAAGGTCTAAGAGTGTGATCCTTCTTCTCGACAAAGATGATGCCAGCTCCTTCTGGTGATGTAGAAGGCTGAATAAACCCTTTTTCTAGACTCATCAATATAACCCTAGAGGACCTCTAATTTGACTTCGGATAGGGGGTAAATTCGAAAGGAATTTCGGCGCCGGGCAGGAGCTCAATCGGACAGTCATAGGAACGATGAGGAGGAAGAGTATTGGCACTCTTTTTATTGAATACGTCCAGACACTCATGGTACACCACAGGAACGAGTTTCACGGTTTTGGGATCAGAGTGAATGCTGAGAAGAGGGGTTGCTGCACTTGTTTCTTTGGAGATACAGTGATTCAGACAGTATTCCAAAGGAAAGAGGATCTCTCCAGACAACCAATTGATGGTTGGGTGCTCTTAGCCAGGGCAGGCCGAGAATAACTGGAAAAATCGAGGAGGTAATAATATCCAGACATAGAAATTCCTGGTGTCCTGAGGGAGAGTAGCATAACTTTGGCATAGTTTCTTGTGTCACTGGGCCGCAACTAATAACGGACCCATCTGAAAGATGAACTGCAAGTTTTTGTGACTTGATACGGAGCGAAATCTTAATCTAGGTAGCGAAGTTGGCATCCATAAAACAACTACAAGCACCCGAGTCTATAATGGCCGGGACTGTGATTGTCCTTTCGGCCATTTGTAGTTGAAGATGGAAGGAGGGATGCGTTTGGTTTGTACCTTGGGGGTGCATCATATAGAACCAGTTGGGAGAGGGCTTATGAGGTCTTATTGGGCATGTTGCCACATAATGACCTGCACCACCACAGTAGAGGCAGAGGTTAAACTTCTGTCGTTGAATGCATTCAGCCGCAGACAACTGTGGTCTCCAAAAGCTTCTCCTAGATGGACTAGTGGGCGACTCTGATGGAACAGCATTCGTAGAGGGCACGGAGGTCCCTATTTCTGAACATATCAGAATTCCCCCATTAGTTCTCATCCTATCTTTCCCAAATCCGACGGTCAATGTGGATTGTCAGGTCTATCAGGTTCTCCAACCTGGTTAGTACCCCCCTCGGGCAAGCTCATCCTTCAGGGTGTCAGACCAAGACGGAACTGGTAGCGGATCGCAGACTCGTTCCATTAAGTATCGGAACTCCAGATGCGGAAATCAGTAACAGTAAGCTACAACAAGGCCAAAGGCCTGTGGAAGAATATAAGCATAGATTCAGCGGTTTGACGCAGGAAAGGATCAGCATAGATTTGTGCCATTGCTGTGAAAAAAAGTCTGTTGAAGTTAGAGCCAGATCATGTTGCTCACGAAGGTGGTATGCCCAGGATTGAGGTTCATTCCTAAGAAATGTGATGATAAATCCTACCTTGGTATTTGGTGATGAAAACGTCCTTGGAAGAAGGGAAAAATATAACTCACAGGAGTTACGAAAAGTTCTCAACTGCCTGCGGTCTCCTGTAAAAAAAAACTCAAGCGTAGGCACCCGGGGTTCCGGTAGGGCAGGAGTTTCAAAGATCATAATGGGCTCCATTTTAGTGGTTGCATCTGCAGTGAGATCAGCATCTGTGCGGCCATTAGAGTCAGTTAGCAGTTTACTCTCCAGATGCTCAAAGTTTCTCTGCAAATCTTGCACCAAGTTAAACAAGGCAGATGCTGATTGGCAAATGTCCCCTAATGGAGAGGCCTCCCTTTCAGACTCCATCATTGGCTGACTGGTACTATCACATACCTGATGGGAGACTGAAATGACAAAGCTGGCCTCACTTGCGTCACTAGTCCTGACCCCTCTGGAGTTGGAACAGACTGAGTCTAAGACCCAGGGGAACAAGAGCGCCAGTAGTTATTTGCAGCTCTTACAGATGACCTTGGAAGGCTGATGATCCTCTGATTTTGGCACAGTAGTAGTAGGCAGAGCAGGTTTTGTAGATTGCCAGGCATGCACCAGAGCAAGGCAGGACAAGAGAAAAAGGAGCAGTGTCATGGAATAGCCAGGGTCATCAGCAGTCGGGCAGCACGGTACAGAATCAGAAGGAAAAGCCAAAGGTCAGGAGCAGAGCCGTAGTCAGGAATCCGTATCAATCAGGAGCGCAATCAGAGTCAGGTGAGGAACAAGCCGGGTCAGCAACAAAGGAATCACACAGGAACAAGCAGGACAAGGGGGAGCTGAAGACCAGTCAGCACTTAACAAGAGCAGAGACACTCCTTAAATAGGCCATCTGGCGCCAATCATGTGCGATCCCGCATTTCTGCGCACAACCGACAATTCTTCTTTGGGAATTCCTATGCGCATGCGCATTTCCGATCGCGATTCTTCTTGCCAGAAATCCCTTACATCTCGGACTGAGATCCAGAAGTGTGTGTTCAAAGCCGAAGACAAGGAGCTGGGAGCGGATGTGATGTTCTGTGAGGTGTTTACAGTGTGAGCAACCATTGGCTGCTCATATAAAAGAAGAAATACTTTCTATGAGATTCTCATAATCTCCTCCTATGTCTGAATCCAAAGTTTCTTCTTTCCAGCTTTCATTCAGATATTTGAAGACTTCCGTTGTTTGACCTCTTTTGGTAAAATCAATTGCCAAAAGATCACAAAACATCTTCTGTATCCCAGTGGGAACCTTTCTCCATGCTTCGGGAGGATCATCTGTCTGGAAAGTGTTTTGCCATTCAACAAACTGTTTGTATCCTTCATCATCAAGGTTGGCCACTTGCCATGGAAACTCTCCTGTGAGGAGGCAGTAGATGGATACACCAAACGCCCACACATCCAGACTGCCATCTACAACCAGTGTATCGGAAATGGTCATCTCACGCAATTCTGGGGCCATGTAGTGTTTGCTGCCACACCTGGCTCGAAGTACTGTCCCTTTGACCTTAGCAAGGCCAAAGTCTGTGACCTTGACACAATGGCAGTCCTGGTCAAACACCAAGACATTTTCTGGCTTCAGGTCCATGTGGACGAGACCTTTTTCCGCTATGAACTCGAGAGCACTGGCAATCTGCACAGCACACCTCTTTACTGAAGCTTCTGGAATTCCCACCTAGAATAAAAATACAATAGATGTTAAATACAGTAGTGTATATTATAAGGAGAAAAAGAATCAATAGAAGTCTATGTATGATCATAACATGTTTTGGTTTTTTTTTTAGGGTAGGAGTGGATTCTATTGTTGGATGTGTCCCTCCCTAGGAAGATTCACTTTCTCTAAATGTCTTGGTGACCACTGTCATTAAACAAAAATTCTGAATTTCCCATCACTTTGTCTTAACTGTTATTTATTCAAGCCTAAAAAAATGGGCATACCTGCACCTTAATGCACTTACATTTGGAAAAATCATGGAGAACAGATCACCAGCGGGGGCCAGTTCTTGGGCAAAGATGAAGTAGTCGATGGTGGAGAAGAATAAGCCACAAGATCCGATGATATTGTGATGAGCAGAAAGAAAGTAAGAAATGCTGAATTCATGGAGAAAAGACTGCTGACTGGTCCGGTCTTTATCCATCACCTTCATTGCCATACTTTTACCTGTGGAAAAAAATGAAAACTTGGATCAACAACTGGAAATTTACAACTGATCATTTCTGTATGTTTTACTTAAAAAAAATTGGAGATTTTAAAAACAACCAGTATTGCTCTTTATTGTTTAGATCAAATGGTAAAAGTAACTCAGAAAAAGCTGAAATATGGAGAAATAACACGAAAGAGCATACAGGGTCAAAATCATGAAAGCCAAATGCAAGGAATACAGAACCGGTACTGGGTCTCTGTTCATTGTCCTGTATCCCCAGGAGAGTCAATTAAGGTAAGTGTGGAAGAGCTAGCTGTAAATGACTGTTGATTAGGTTACACACCTCAGCCCAGAACTGCACTATCCTGGGGCAGGACCAAAGTGGGAAAGTACCCACCAATGTGCTGCATCTAGTGCAGTCTGGAGATCTCTGTGGATAGATTCTGTGCAACCTCTGAGGGGTGTAATACACCCTATGAAAGAACTTGGAACACGGTTTTAAGTTGGTCATCTCCTTGAGTGACACATTGATTCAAACTAACTCTGGGAGTATTGGAGGGCTGATATCCCAACCTTGGATAGGGATTCCTGGCAAGAGTTTGTCTATTTTATAGGAGATCACCCCAAGTAAAAGTAGAATAGAGTGTGGAAAGCAGCTTAGAGAGAGAATCCTATGACAGGAGATCTGTTAGTAACCAATATGGGTGGTACAGGAAACTGGGATCCAGTAGCATAACTCAGCTGGCAGTAGTGAAAGTACAACCTGTGGGGGAAACAGACCAAACAGAGAGCTTCTAGAAGGACAAGAGTACTCTGGGCCTGATATGGGGTCAATACCCTTAGAGATATGATGCTCTCCAGACAGATGTATCTGGGATGAGCCTGAAGTGTGACAATGAGGAATTTCTCCAGAAAGGATGGTATGGAGACAATTGATTGGGTTGAAAACATTGCACTCTAGCTGAATTCCACACACCAAGCATGGTCTTGGTGGGGAGAGCGAGGGAGGAATAAGTCTGAAAACCCCTATACTCTAAATTAGCCAGTTCCATAAAGGAGCCCAGCAGGGCAGCAGCATTCTCCTTTGATCTCAGAAACCAACATTGGACAGTAACTAAAATGGCTGCCCAGTAGTAGACCTTAAAGTTGGGGAGTGCCAGGTTACCAAACTCCACCAGAAGGTGAAGTATGGATTTCACCTACCAAAATCTTCAAAGTTTATTAGGATCTGCTCCTCCCAGACTGAGAATGTATTAGGCTAAACTTCAACCTTGCCAACAGTCAGCTGTATGGGCTCATCTGCTGAACAGAAATAGTTTATTTCGATTTCTCTGCACACTGCTGCAGCCAGTGAGATAGAGCCGGCCTCACTTCCAGACTAGAGGATATCCAGCATCATATCCTTCCCAGCCCGACTATTCCTAACCCCTTCCTTTCATTCAGTGGACTGAATGAGCGTCACGTATTCATTATTTATTCATTATCTAGGGAAGGGGTCTCCAAACTATGCCCCTCCAGGTGTTGAGGAACTGCAAGTCCCATGAGGCCTTGCAAGACTGACAGCCACAAGCAAGACTCCCAGAAGCATGATGGGACTTTTAATACTTCAGCAGCTGGGGGGCATAGTTTGGAGACCCCTGATCTAGGGTGAACTGCATGCTAATACAGCCTGTCTAGGAATATCCACTTATCCAGAAAAATACTGTATTTACCATCAAAGCATTTTGTTTATATTTGTATAATTCCTCGCACAAATCAACCCACTGCTTAGATCCCTAATATCTGAAACCTTTTAGAATTAGAGATGTAATAAATTCTGGCATTGGGCCATATTTGCTCACTACAAATATCTGCTATTCTTCATTTAGCATGTTGCTCAGGGATTCTACTTTACTGTTCCTTTACAATGACAATTAGTGATCTCTTGGAAAAAGTTTGTATCTTGTAGATCAAATTTACATGCATATATATATTTGTAGAGGATATTTAAATAATGTTTAGATAATTCACTGACCTGTTTTCTTGTCCTTCACCAAGTATATATTTCCATAGCCACCATTTCCAAGTTCCTTCTCAATGTCGAAGTGGTCCAGGAAGTCCACCTGTTGTAGTCCTTCAGAGTAAAAGGATACCATTTTATCCAAAAGACGTCCAACATCTTGGTCAACGGAGGCCATAGTGTCCTGGAGAACAACACCAGAAAACTGTTACATTATTAAGAGAAAACAAACCTTAAAAATTCAGACTTCAGAAATGTGTCAAATACAAATACTGTTCCCCTCAGTTACATGCCTAATAATATGAAATGTTCAATAGACTTCCACATCTACATGTATATGATTCAGGAATAAGTTTGGACACCATATACTGTATAAAGCTTGGACACAACAAGATACATTTACTGAGTTCAGTTAAAGGACCTTGATACAGTACAAAAACAATGGAAAAGCCAAGACATATAATACATACAGAAGTGCCAGGACATATCTAATAATTTCCAGTTCATTTGTGTGTGGGGGCCCTCTAAGTAACTGGGGGCCAAAATACTAATTTTTATCCTGAAGTGTCCTTGAGGAAAGGAATGCAATTAAACATTGGCCAGCATTTATGGAAAGGTGTATCTGGTGCCAGAACCATCTTGATGATCCTAATATTTCTGGTAGATACTGCCATGAAAAGACTAAAACATAAAACATAAGAATGAACTACAAGATATGTTCTGATTTCTTGTTGCCAACCAGTTATGCTGAATTTCCAGTCTTGTTGCATAAAGTTAGTATGAACAGAGAGCTCAGCCAGGTAAGAAGTGTGAGTTTAATCAGAACTATCATGTAAAATATGGGAAATGGTTGCCTCACCTTTAGAACCCAGTACAAGGCAGCAGAGGCCATGCTAAAGGCCATCAGAAGATATTAGTAACACTTCCATAAAGCATTCCCCCCAAAACTGTGAGGTCTTAGAATAACCCACAATAACCATGAGTGATGTCACATGTCTTTGCAGGCTTCTTAAAAATATTTTCAAGGCATTTTCTTTTTTTGTACAGATTGGAATATACTTGTAATAGGAGCTTTAGGTACAATTATACATTACCTGGCCACACAAAACACGTTTCCCTTTGTATTGCATCACACAAATGACTGCATCAGCTTGTTACATATCCTGTATTATGAACAACTTTTTCATCAGGCTGATCGTGGCAAGCCTCCAATGGCTATCCTGTCCTCCTGTTATACATTCTATTACATATGATCCTGTCCTGACCCCCCACTCATTGCCCCTTTGTAATCTTTTAAAAACTAAATATGACAAACTGACCGAACATGCCATGACCCTCTGTAGGATACATTTTCAGAATGTTCCTTAAATAAATATCCATTGATTGGTTAGATGAAAGTGACCTTACCTTTGTGGAGGAGGATTCAACTGTGATATCAGATTAGTCCTTTCGAGTATTGCGTTCCACTGAAGATCAACTCCAGACGTCACCAAATCTTCAACTGGGCTGTAATAGATGCGTACACCAAAATCTCTGGAAGTAGAGTGACTGATCAGAGGGAGAGGCCCGCTTTATACAAGGGAGATGGGCGGGGAAGGCAGAGAATGAGGGCTCTCTATTGGCTGACTTCTAATGCAAATGTTGTGTAAATAACCCCGGATTGTTCTTCCCAATTTGCATCTAAAACAGGTTTCCTAGAGAATAGGATTAAACATGCTGAAACCCTTTTTACTTTAACTCAGTAAAGTTTTACTTTCTGCCATACTAACTAAACTTTCTTGTATTACAAGATAGAAGATTTACTTTTTTTTTAACTTAATTTCAGAATAATACAAGAGGGAACATTAACCAGATAATTTATTGGGAAACATCTCATTGTAACATCCGCTGTAGATTCTTTTGGTTTTTATACATTGTCTTATTTTCCAGTAACATTGTACACAAATGGATTTAGTTTAAAAGACTTTATTGAAAATAAAAAATTAATCAGCATAAGAATAATCAGCATAAAAATTGTTTGCAGTAGAATTTAAATGACTTGTCAGGATAGGAATATTGGAGCTGCCATGCCTGGGCTTATTTCTACAAACATTCTGATCATTTATTTGGTGGGTCATTGACCTAGAACAAGTCATGTTTATATCAAGCAATGGAAAAAATCATACTGACATCTAACTTTTTTTTAACTGCAGAAAACTTAGTTCCAATAAGAAGAGAAAAGGTCTAGCTCAGCCATTCACATCTGGGATTCCATGGATTGCCAAGGTTTCCAAAAGGTTCTTTTACCAAACAGTCATTTCTTCTTTTTTTCCCCATAGAGTGTTTGAGGAAAACAAACCGAATACATCATGGCAAAAGTTAGATCAATATTTTGGACAAATCAGATAGTAGATGGGTCAACAGATATCTGAGCTGACAGTGTAGTAAATCACTCTAATTGAGTAATGCAAATATTAGAAATTGCATAAATTTGTACAACCCGTATACATTATCACAAAAATGATGCATCATGAATTCAGGTGAAAGAATCAAGCCATGTGGCACAGCAGAAAACCAGCGATGCCTATGGATAATTGCCCATTAATGGCAAGGAACGTTACAATCATAAGTGTGAAAAATCAAATAGTAAAAGAATACAAATTGCTCAGTATGACAACCCAAACAGTCATTTCTACCCAAACTGCAAATGACAATTATCTTTCTAGCTATCAGTAAGGTAGATTCTTCTCACTGACCACAAATGTGAGGAACATTCTTTCCACTGACCATCACACTAATGTATGCAGAGCTGTAGACAAAGTAATTATTAGCAGACGTTCTCCGAGATCTGATAGCTATTTCAGGGATTCCTCTATTTTGAAGAGTTTGAGACAGGATGGCTTAGACAATCAGTTTCTATTTTTTTAAAAAATGTACATTTATATATAGGAGAAAACACACAGTATATGTGATCAGTATAAAATGGAACTAAACATAAGGAAGCACGGGGCTCTAGCTAGAATGTCGCACTTCATATCAGTACATCATTTTTCACATTCTAGCAGACTGATCTCACACAATGTCCATGCTTCACCTAGTTGCTCCATTGCCACCTTCTCCCCATCTTCTGGGTCCAGAGTCTTCCACTTTATTTGGCAGCCAGGTTTGATGTAACTTTGTTCCCGCACTTACTCATGTTATACAGAGATCGCATGCTGAGTTGCTCTGTATGGCAGTCAGTGTAAAATTAGGAAAATATATCTAATAGGCAAATAAATAGCTTTCATGGCAGAGCAGCCATATGCTGTCTTGTCTGCTTTTAAAAACTACCAAAAAGATAGTAATTACTTAAAATAAAAGTCTTTAACTATGATTTATGTAGAAAAATGCCTATATTTAGAAGAAGGGAGTCCCAATTACTTATTTATAGAGAATATGATGCCATCTTATCACTTTTTGTTTTACTTCACCTCATCTCAATAAGGTTCCTCCAGTCTGAATAGACTGTATAAATGCAATCCACTTGCTATGTAGGTTTCCTTTATGACACCTGCTGTTCATCAGAGAGGCCTACTACATTATTATTATTATTATACAGTATTTATAAAGCGCCAATAGTTCGCTCAGCGCTGTACATTACAAAGGGGGAGAGAACATGTGACAGAACAATACCAATACAATACAATGCAAAACATGAGGGGATCGAGGGCCCTGCTCTTTCGAGCTTACAATCTAGGAGATCTACATGGAGATGGCTGCTAAAAAAAAAGAACCTGAAAATATGTAATGTAGTGAAAATTATAAACCAGCAACCAATTTGACATTTAAACATTTGGATAAATGTAACAATACAACTGAGGTTGTTATTCACTAAAATACACTTTAGGTTTTGCTGGAAACTTTGACAATGGCTATCTGGCTACACCCAGGACAGAACTGGTCATCTCAATGGTGAGGAGCATGTGAATTGATATGTTAAAGAGGTAGAATATCTGGCTGAGGTGTGACTGCTGATACTGTTCCATCACAATGACCATGTTTATGGAAACCAACTTCCACTGTTGGGACTAGTGGTGTCCAACTGTGGACCTCAGGGAATGACAGATTTGCATGATTATCTCAGTATAGGAAGGAACAAAACTACTTACACACAATGATCTCTACAGTCCATATTATATCCAGAGCAACTGATTATATATTGAGATTTAAAAATAAGACCATAATCATAAGAAAATAAGAAATGGGTGTTAATTCAGAACAGTCCCATAGTAAAGTCCTTAATTCTGATCTGATCATGTTGCACCAGCTTCATGGACATCTTTCCATGGTGATTTTAGTTTGGTACAGGTGACTCATTTAATGCCTTTGGATCAGCTTTCCAGGCTTTCTGAAAATATACTTTATTAGGGTGAGCACAGATTTAAAAAATCACGTTTCCCAGGGAGTACTTTTAAGAATTAGGAATTTCAAGATAAGGATTACTTTGAATGCAGAGTACTATGAACCACTGATGAAATGGCTATAGATGTACTGAGGCCTACTCATGAGACCCCTCACTTTACCACATTTACCAGTTTGGATGGTTATAGCCTTTAGCCATTCTCTCTGATTCTAGCCACATCCTCCTTTCTTCATCCATTGTCAGATGCCTAAACTGGTCATCTCAGTGGTGATGGGCTTGTGAACTGATACGTTAAATAGGAGGTAGAATACCTGGCTGAGGTCTGTCTGCCAATACTGTTTTCATTACAATGACCATGTTTATGGAAGCCAACCTCCATTGTGGAGACTAGTGATGTCCAATTGTGGACCTCAGGGAATGACAGATTTTCATGATTATCTCAGTATAGGAAGGAACACAACGACTTAAAACACAATTATCTCTACAATCCATTTTTTTAGATCTCAATATATAGAAAATCACTTGCTCTGGATATAGGAAGTCCATAATAAAAAAAAATATGGGTTTTAATTCAGAACAGTCCAATAGTCCATAATGCTGATCTGATGATGTTGTACCAGCTTCATGAACATTCTTCCATGGTGATTTGCAAAACAGTGGCTAAATGGTTAGCATTTCCACCTGGCAGTACTAGGGTCATTGGTTCGAATCCCAGCCACGGCACCACCTGCCTGGACTTTACAGTTCTCCCTGTGCGAGTTTCCTCCAGATACTCTGGTTTCCTCTCACATTCCACAGACATGTTGGTAGGTTAATTGGATCCGATCTAAACAAATTGGCTCTAGTATGTGTATGTAAGTTAGGGACTTCAGATTGTACGCCCCTTGAGGGTTGAGGACTCATGCGAATGTACAATATATATGTAAGGTGCTGCATAAATTCATGGCACTAAAGAAGTATCTGTAATAAACAATAATGATGATTTTAGTTTGATACAGCTGACTCAGAAAAGGCCTTTGGATCAGCTTTCCTGGCTTTCTGAAATTATACTTTATTAGGGTGAGCACAAATGTAAAAACAATCACAGGTTTCCTGAGGAGTACTTTTCAGACATATAAATTTCAAGCTGGGCATCACTTTGAATGCAGGGTATTATTAAAATTGCTATAGATGTACTGAGACCTAATCATGAGACCCTTCACTTTGCCACATTGAACAATTTGGATGGTTATAACCTTCAGCCATTCTCTGATTCTAGCCACATCTTCCTTTCTTCATCCATTGTCATATGCCTGAAGATACCTCTGCCTTGTCTTCTGCTGATTGGCATTGGAGACTGGAAGGGCCAGACACCCACAGTGGTAATCTTCTTACCATAGCACCTCACCACCAAATCCTTTTCCTGGAATCTGCATCCAGTTCTGAAAACCATGATGGGCTGAAACCTTGGCTGTGGTTACACATCTCCATATTGATTGACCATATTCCATATCATTAGTATAGGATATCCAAGCAGTTTTCCTTTAACTTGGTCCAATTAAAAAAATATTATATGGACCAATATCAGGACTGATGCATACTTGGGCTGAAGGGAGGACTTCTTGTGACATGTACAAACAAAATGGTTACACGACCAATTCTTAAACCTCGTGTTACTTTTACAGTTCTCATAGTTACCAATAGCTAATTGACATAGAAGAGCCTCAATATGTTACACAAATCATTCTAGAAAATTGACCAAACACAAAATGCTGTAGAGGGGAGTTCAATATTTTGTAGAACTGAAAAATCAAAAATGTCTTCCATACTCCCCATATCCCCCTCCTTTTTTTATTTCACAAAGAACCCAAACAGCAACTTAAAGAGCACATTGGAAGAATAAGGGAAGAAAAGAGATAAAAGTGGTCAAAACTATAAGGGCTCATGTACACTGCAGCTGATAACTCACGTTTAGGAGCTGTTCACTAGGTGTCCATGTACACATCTTTACAGGCATTTGAGTTTACAGTCGTTTTTTTGAACACAGAAAACTTGCGTTCAGCAGTCGATTTTATCAGCGTTTGAAACACAAAACGCTTGTAAACGCGGCAAATCGCGTTTATAAGCATTTCAATTTTTTTTTTTAACTCTTCCAGTTCCCGATGCTGTCCAGAGTCTTTGTTCATCATGAACAATGCATTAAATGCATTTTCCCTGTACTCAAATGGACCCTGTACACCATACTTTGCTGCTTCACATGAAATCAAATGTCAGACACTGCTGCAATAATTTCTGCACATAAATGACCTGCAACACATCCAAACACCACTCAAAAAAAATAAAAAAAAAATTATTACACTACACAATGCATCCGGAAGATGTTTTTGGGATGTAAACTGTCCCTTTAAATTAAAAAAAAAAAAAAAGGAACAAAACACTGAACACAAGATGTTCCTACCAAGCTTGTCACACCCTATATTGACCCACCCTGTTCAATTTTTTTCACTTAGAGAAAAAACTAATCTTGACCCCCAAGTCAGCTTGACCAACCCACACCCCAAACCCTTCATGATCTCAAAGCCCCCCATCCAGTTGGCCTTGGAGTATGACTCAACCCAACAGTCAAAACACCCTTGGAAACAAAATACATTTTAATTAGAAAATCACACCTCCAAATCTTCATGCTTTCAAAGCCCCCCAGCCAGTTGGCCTTGGGAGTATGACTCAACCCAACAGTCAAAACACCCTTGGAAACAAAATACATTTTAATTAGAAAATCACACCTCCAAATATTGATGACCTCAAAGCCCCCTGCCCAGTTTGTTTGGATGAGTCATACTCCAACACCAACAATGATGTACCTCTAAACCCCTTGAAAACAAAAGACATTTTAATTAGTAAATTACACTTCTAAATATTGATGACCTCAAAGCCCCCCCATGGCCTAGGTAATGGCCTTTTTGCTTCAGGCAACCTGTGGAGGGGGCCTTACCTGTCACGTCCCACCCAGCCACCCCTTATATGAACCCAACATTGGAAGCAAAGGTCATACCAGCATACTGCCTCATCTTTGAGCATCACCATGTCTAAAGACATTCATCAAGCTCAGCTAGTTTCAGCAGTGCAATCTCATGCACAGCTTTGGGACAAATCCCATCCTCTTTATGCTGACTGAATTTAGAAAAGAATCGTTTAGGATGAAATTGGACAATCACTTTTTGAAAACTGGGATATTCTGAGTGGAGACCAGAAAAAAAATAGAAGTAAATATTTTTGTATAACTGTCATTGTTATGTACACAGTTTGGATATGACATGTACTGATCATTTTTCCAAAAATGTTTTGCACAGTTACCTCCTTGCAAACCCGGTGGAAATCCTTAAGGGGCTGAGTTCAAAGAGATTACCGCAAGGATGTAGAGGCCCAAAAGGGAGTGGAGCCCCAGCTTTACACAAGGCCCATCCATTATCAGCAGAACGCTCTTTAAGAGATTCTTTTGCCTCCAGAGAGTAAGTTAAGATATTTTATTTTTACATGTAAAATTTGTTTAAAATGTTTATTGCCATTCATTTTTAAATTTTTTCTTACACTGGCAATTTCATTTAAATGTATGATTTTTTTCCCATTGTGGAGGCTGTGCTTTGCAATTGAAATAGTTTTCATGTTTATGTAAACATGATCTTTATGTTTGTTTTATTTTTTCCTCAAATATTTTTTATTAAAAATATTGTGATTGTTATAAATTGGTATTTAGATATATTTATTTTCTACAGTAATCTATTAAAATGGAAATCCAATAACATGACCCCGGCTGCTCATGATTACTGAATTTAATTTTCCATTTTTGTTTCACCCAGAACATCATCTAACATTGCCCAGAGGATTCTGGAGAAATGGAGCTGGAAGAGGTGCAAGCACCACAGGAACTGATGGCCGAGGAAAGCATGGGTGAGGGCTCCAGCACTGCTACCACTAGAACAATGTTGGTGCCTTCAGAGCCAAGAGCAGATGTCACACCTCAGCAGCTATATAAATTGATCACATTTTAATAACATCTGTTCATAAATAAAAATGTATCCCCCTCTATTATTTCTTTATAGCAACAAATGAAGACCCCCTTCCTGCCCTCTACAATATTCAGCTTTCAACACTGTCACACTTATCACAATTGCATGGTCGTGCAGTATCTGTAACATGTTCAATTTGTAGCATGTAGAGCTTTCCTTTGGGTGGTATTCAACCACTGCTGGGTGTATTTATGTTTTTTAAATGGAAATCTAAAAAAAAAAAAAGGTTAAGAAAACATTTTTGGCAAGTGGTGCATCCCATAAATACATCTATCTTCATGTCTTTCTCTATTTTCAATAGTTCTATTGTATTTTTTCCTTTTTTTTTTAGCCAAGTCATAGACACTCATCTGCCTCAAGTTGGGGACATCAGCAACAGCAGCGAGACGCAGCTGAGGACCAAATTATGGCCTTCCTAGATGAGATGCAGCAAGTAAGAAGGCATGATGATGTCTTCCTTGGCATGAACAATGCAAGGACCAATTTTTGCCGAAGCCTCTACTTTTTATTAGACCAGCTTAACGATGAAGGGGAAAAGCACTGTCGGAAGAACGTTTATTCGTATGTGATTTTGTGCCTTCAATCACAAAGACAATCATCCTCCGCCCAATGTATCTACTTTTCTGGGAAAGTGGCAGGCCACTGGGGATGATTACAGACGCCAATCTTCTGACTATGGACAGCATGCTCCCCATACGGTGCTCCCGACAGGGCCACAACACAGAGCAGAGACAACCACAGTTGTTACGTCTGCTGTACCCCTTCCTCCACGACCAATGGGTTATCCATTTGCACAATTTTCAGAGGACTCCCACTCCCCGCACCACACACATCACCAACTCTGAAACTGATGTCAGGATTTTATTTGTATTCACAATTGGACAATGTTGTTTTATTTTTTATTACAATTGCCAATGGCCAATTCTGGACAGTTTTCGGTATTCAATGTTTGTTTGTGAAATAAAAAGTTCAGTTTATTATCTTTTATTAATAAATATTTTAATAAATTATATTTATTTTTCAATTTTTATATAATATTAAGTTTCATGCATGTATGTTTGGTGATGTGGCCATTTCTGCTTCCCCCTTCCCTCGTAATCACTAGCAGCCGGGGTCATGTTATTGGATGTCCATTTTTCCACACACGTGTGAAAGGCACATCACACATGATCATGCATTTGTGAGGCCATGTCATGCGTGTTTGGAAAAGGGATCATATCATTGGCTGTGCACTAGTTCTCTCTCACATTTGAAAAATTAAAAAATATGCTCTGAGAAAAGAAAAAACATTTTATTTTCATCAAATGACTCCTTTATTTCTAACCAATCAGTGAGAACCTTCACCGATAACTAGCGAATCCAAATCAAATTGGATATATTGATCTGGCCGGGCAATCTGCCATCTGGGGAGACAAAATATTCTGCAAACCAATTTCCTATGGTCATTACTCGATCATTGGAGCTCAGGTCCGGGAACTGGATGTTCTGTGCGGGGTTTGGGGGTGCAGGCTCAGGGGATCCTCTCTCTTCATCAATTACAAAGTGATGTAAAACACAGCAGGCCAGGACTACTAATGGCATTCTCCACATCCAATCACATTGCAGAGAGGAGTGCCCGCCCCTTAGCTGTACATACTACAAATGCACACTCCACTACTCGTCTGGCCCGGCTTAGTCTGTAGTTTAATATTTTTTCTTGGTAACAAAGTCCATGTCCAGTATAAGGCCTCATTAGGGTTTCTGCAAGGCCGAACGTCTCATCCGCTACAATCACCAGTGGAAGACTTGGCTCATTTGTACACGGAAGAGGCCTCCATCCACGAATCCCAAGACTACCTTCATATAGCTGACGCCCCATGGAAGATTCCCGAAAAATTCTGGAATCACCCCGACTCCCATAGGCCCCAACATCAACATATATGAAGCACAAGTGAGCATCTACCAATCCCAGGAGTACTATGGAAAAGTATTTCTTATCATTGAAATATAGTGAACCAGAGCTGGGTGGTTTTTTCACTCGAACATGTTTTCCATCCAGAGCTCCTATGCAGTTCGGGAAGTCAGTCTTTTCCCAAAATTCTTCACTTACTTCTTCCCATATTTCTTCTGTTGGCACAGGCATTAATGCACTATGTAACTCCTCCCACAGTGCCAAGCATGTTTCACGAACCAATTTTGCAACACCCATCAAAAAGTAGGGGTGTAAGGATACAAAGGATTGCTCTGTGGCCAGAAACCTGCAATGGATAAAAACACTTTATTAAAGATTAAAAAAAAAATGCAAGTGCAAAATATATATAAAAATATTATACCTTAACTTTTGAAGGGAGATGGTTATTAATGTTTTAAAATGCATTTTCCTCTAACAAATACAAACAGAGCAACTACTAATAAAAATAAATAAAATAATTAGTGATGTGAAAATATACAAAATATATTACACTATTATATATTTTTTAGGGAGGTAGAGGAAAATGTATTTAAAAAATAAGGAATACAAATAGAGCAACTGTAAGTAATAAATATAAAATTAATACATTTTACAAGAAATATATATAAGCTATTATACTTTAATAAATTTTGTTTGGAGAAAAATGTAAAGTATAATATAATTTATATATATTTTTTACTTGTAAAATGTATTAATTTTATTTTTATTACTTACAGTTGCTCTATTTGTATTCCTTATTTTGTAAATACATTTTCCTCTTTCTCCAAACAAAATTTATTCTTTACAAAATAAGGAATACAAATAGAGCAACTAATAAAAACAAAATAAATTTGCAAGTGCAAAAAATATATAATTTATATTATACCTTATGAAATTTGTAAGGGAGATGGAGGAAAATGTATTAAAAAATATAAATAAACTACAAAGAACTACTAGCAATAAAACTAAAAATATTCAAATATTTTTTTTAAATAAAAATTAATAAAAATATAAAAATAAATATAAATAATACAAAAAAGTGTCATATTTAAATTATATATTTACATACCTGAGGATCAACAGGAGACGTTCCTCTGGTGACACGTTCTTCCTCATTTCGGTGTCCCATGCAAACTAGACGTGATCGCAGCCTCTCCAGAAGATCATCAAATGTGACAGTAGACATCCATGTAAAATTAAAAAAATTTGTTGGGAAAATTCCACAGCTGGACATACATATTTGCAAAGTATCCTGAAGACATGTGCTGAGCCATCAATGGATGAATCCAGTAGCGATGAACTCTGGTCCTCTCACGCATTCTTCTACGTCTTCTGAGCCTCAACACCAGCAACATCAGGAACATTTCCGCTAAAATTCTCAACATGGGATCCATAGTGACTACAACCAGAACAGACAGCTCATCTCCACGCATACTGCTCCCTCTGCTTCTACTCTCTATTTCTCTCAAAGTGTCTGAAATAGTTAATAATTTACCATTTCCAGTGCATTCTGGGCATTTGGGAAGTTCTCCTGCACTTATCTTTCCTGCTGTCAATTTCCAGTGTTCAGAAGAGTTCTTACCACGCCACGTGTACATGGATCCTTACTGCGATGTGTGATCTGTATGATCTGCAGTGCTGGGTGATGTTCATTTGGAATGGAACCCCAACACATGACTCCACATAGAAGATTTACCCATCAGCCCCGGCATACAATGTATTGAAGAACAAATCTTCTTTTGTAATGAAATCTATTATGGTGTACATACAGTAGAAGCTGACGGGCAAATCTTGTTTATCTTTTTCAAACACGATTATCCTGCATTTTCAGAACAGAGTGACTCTCCTTAGAAAAAACAAACTGCAGATGAATGAATATCCAGCAAACCTTCACCAGACATTATGTATGAATAGACCAAAATGTGGAAATTTTATAACAAAACCAAACAAGTTCACATATCTGTTTGAAATGTAATTCAGTTTCTTTGATCTATAATGAAGTGATGGTCTACATCAGGGGGATTGAATTAAAATTCAAGGAGGTCCGGTAACTACAAGTTTCTTTCAGCCGAAGTCCAAATCTCAAGTTTGTGTGACAAATCAGATAGACAGTCTACCCATTAGGTAATGTGATCCCATCAGTGTGCCCCCTTACATCATTTGTCCCCCGTCAGTGTGCCCCCTTACATCATTTGTCCCCCCATCAGTGTGCCCCCCTTTCTCAGGGTGTTTCCATCACAATGATGGCAACGCCTGACGTAAGAAGGGGGGCGACTGACGGCAACGCCTGCCGTAAGGGGGGGGGCACTCTGACGGCAACGCCTGACGTAAGGGGGGGGGCACTCTGATGGGAACGCCTGACGTAAGGGGGGGCACTCTGATGGGAACGCCTGACGTAAGGGGGGGCACTCTGTAGTAGTTCATTGAATATTCCCGTCAGAAGATCTGCTTGAGCGAACATCCTGTACATCTCATACGGCAAGCAGATATTCTGACAGGTCTGCAGGAGACCTGCATGGCAACAGAGATCTACTGATCACCGGTGCAATGCTTTCCAGGCTCCTGCAGACAAAAATAATAAATGCAATTTAACTTGCAAAAAAGTACATTTATTATTTTTGTCTAAAAGGTGAACTTATCCTTTAAATTGTTAATGTAGATTTTATTTTTGGTGTTTCATACGTTTGTAGCAAAGATGACTGTTAATGAATCAAATTACAGACTGAAACCTTGGAAACTGATAATCTACTTACATAATAGAAAGAACGTTTACAGAATGTAACTGACCATCCCCCCAGAGACCGACCCATACATTCATATGGTAATATGAAGGTTATTGGTATAACATGTGTCTCCTATGGGGCCCTGGAGTAGGAGGGGCCCCTATAGGGAGGTTGTGAAGTTTCCAGTATAGAAGGTCTGAAGTCGGACCTCAGGATCATCACTAGTCACCCATCCCCCTCTGTGCAGTAAGAGGCATTCGCTGATCTGTCTTAGCAGTGTAGATGTGTTGTCCTCTGAATTCTACTACAGACTGACATGGACCCTGAATGTCTAATGGAGTCACCAATCCCAGAGATGATCCTCTGCTAAAACCTTATAGGATGTCCGATATCATGATGGTTATTATTATTACTACTAGTGCTGATATCTCTCCTGCTGCCTGTCCTTGATTTAGGAATACTTTATGTGAGGATCAATGACAGGATTGGCACAGTGTACACTGCAAGCTGTACAGAGAGTAAATCTGGCCATACAGTGGTAATCATTTGTATGAATGTTTGTAAAGAGAATGTTTGTAAAGAAAAGAGACTTTAATGAAAGTCATTTGAAGGCACTTCCAAATTTTGTTTGGTAAATTCAATTAATTACAAAATTGAACCTTAAAAGCAAAGAAAAATAAAAATTCACTATTAGAATGTGATTCTTTTGAGAAAAAAAAAATCAATTTTGCTACTTTTTCATCACCAAGGGTGAAATCATAGATATGACACCATTCTGTCTTTAAAAAAAAAATGTTTAAATTCTACCAGCTTAAGCCATGTGGCTTCATGATTCTTAAGCCAGCCATAGATGGTTCAAATCTCGGCCGGTCCCTGCTGAACTCTGCTGAGATTTCAACCATCAATGGGTGGGCTGATTGTAACAAGTTTGATGGTTGTACGATTTGGGTACAGCCAGCCTGATGGATTTTTACATGCAATTATTGCCAACAACTATAGCTGATAGCAGTAATCACTGTGTTCTCCGGGCAAGGATGGATCCCCCTGGCCCCCAACGAGAGAACACAATGGCTCTGCAGGGGAAATTCCCTATCAACACTGACCCATGGGTGCAGGAAAGAAAATTGCATCAGCTATGGCCTGCCTCAGTTACACGGCTAAAGAAGGGTGGGTGTGACCATCACATTTCAATGTCCATATTTATTAAAAAGAACTCACTATTGTATAGATCGGTATATCCAGCTCTGATCCTCAGGGGCAGCAACAAGGAATGTTCTACTCAGTAGGCAATTGGAAACACAGCTGCTGTGTAACCAAAAGATTTATTTTGTCTCCAATTTTGGATAAAGTAGGAAGGGATTATAACCCCTGTAATTGTTTTATTGCTGTCTCTATCTTCACTAGAGAGATCAAACCAATTGTCCTGGTGACCATTAACACTGGAACTGAGATAAAAGTGAGGGGAAATCTGAACATTTCTGATGACCTACCAAAAATTCAAGCAATAGTTGGTCCTGTGTGTGCCCTCCTGCCTGACACCCTTCATTCTAAAAACAATAAGCTTTGGGCAAGTAATTCTGGACCAAGCATCGCTTGCAGCCAACCATCACCGGCTGTCAGAATACAAAAACCCAGTGGAAGAATATTCCATTCCTGTAATCGGCCTGTGGGCTGAACAACATAAAATCTCTTATGACCAACTTTAGTGGTGGTCAGTAACCTGTATATGAAGGGAAGGCTGCATGCTATACAGTATAGAAATGTGGTGTAGGGTGTATGGATACATGCATGGAAGACACATAGGTTCATATATAGATGAATATATGCTGGGTGTGTGGATTCTGTATCCTTGCTAGAATTGTAGAAGGAAGAACCTAGAATTCTGAATGGACTCAGAGCTTTTAATTACTAGGTAATATTTTACATACTCCCCCAATCACACATTTTATTAGAAAATGTTGGTGTCATGTAAGGGACCAGATGGAGCAATGAGGATTTGTTACCAATAGGGATGTTCTGACAGTTAAGACCAAGCTTTCGAGCATTTGGACGTATTTGTGAACTTTAAACCATTTGGCTCCATGTTTGGTGGGAGGTGAACATTCTACATTGAATCAGTATTTCTACCACTTACTGTGGGGAAAATACATTTTTGATCCCCTGTAAATTTGCCCACTTACAAAGAAATGGTCAATAATTTTTATCATAGGTGTATTTTTAATCATAGTGACAGAATATTAACCTAAAATCCAGAAAAACATGACACAAATTTTACTCACTGAACTGCAACTCCATTTATAACATTTCTATTTGATCCCTTACCAACCAACAATAATTTTGGCTCCCAAAGACTGGCTATGTACTCATGTGGCACACAGATTAGTCCTGTCAAATTAAGAAGGTGCTCCTAACGACAACTTGTTATGGGTATAAAAAGACAGCTGTCCACAGAATCAGTTTCTTGGGCATCACCATGGGCAAGACCAAAGAGCTGTCACAGGACGTCAGTGTCAAGATTGTAGACCTGCACAAGGCTGGAATGGGCTAGAAGACCATCAGCAAGAAGCTTTCTGAGAAAGAGGCAACTGTTGGAGCGATTATTCGAAAATGGAAGAAATACAAAATAACCATTAATTGCCTCAGTCTGTAACTCCATGCAAGATTTTGCACCATGGGGTAAAGATGATCATGAGAAAAGTGAGGGATCAGCCCATAACTACAGGGGAGGAGCTTGTGAATGATCTCAAAGCAGTTGGGACCACAGTCACCAAACAAACCACTGGTAACACAATATGGAGCCATTGATCAGCCACAACTTCCCCCTCTTCAAGAAGCCACAAGTACAGGCCTATCTGAAGTTTGCCAATGAACATCAAAATGATTCAGAGAATCATTTGGTATCTACAAAAAAGGACACCCAAATATTTGCTAAAAAATGTTCCTCACTGTAAATACATTATTATTATTCAGTATTTATAAAGCGCCAATAGTTCGCTCAGCGCTGTACATTACAATGGGGGACAGAACAACAACAATACAATGCAAAACATGAGGGGTTCGAGGGCCCTGTTCTTTCAAGCTTACAATCTAGGAAATACATAATTACAATGTCTGCTTTACAGAGAATGGTCCAAAAAAGAGAAGATTCAGTGAGCGGCAGTTGTGTGTATGAAAATGCCTTGTTGATGTCAGAGGAGAATGGGCAGACTGGTTTGAGATGATAGAAAGGCAACAGTAACTCATATAATCCCTCGTTACAACCGAGGTATGCAGAATACTATCCATGAATGCACCACACGTCCAACCTTGAAGCAGATGGGCTACAGCAGCAGAAGACCACACCAGGGGCCACTCCTGTCAGCTAACAGGAAACAGAGGCTACAATTCGCACAGGATCACCAAAATTGGACAATAGAAGATTGGAAAAATGGGGTCCAACCAGCTACTAGCAAGGTGGACCTAACAAAATGACCAAGTGCATGTTCCTCTGCTCTATACCATAGAATGGAATTTTGGTTCATATTGCCTCCTCTCCCTGTTATTTAACCTCCCGATTAAATTCTCATCTAATCCACACGATTGTTCTTCAGGTAGAATTGCAGACTTATTTATTTCACTGACCAGTCTAGATTTCATATAGGACTTGCAGGCGCTTAGTGGGTTTTTTTTTTTTCACCTAGAAGAGATTTCCACAATATCATTCATTGGGAAATAACTTATTAAAGAAAAGATAGAAAATGAACAAGAAAGAAAAACATAACTTCACAATTTATTGTAGAATGTATTTATTATCGTACACTGTAGAATACACCACATTGTATTTCACTTCGACCACTGAGTGTTTATATGCCCAGTCAAGAAATGAAGAGGGTTTAATAAAGTGGGGTACATATAGAACATGGTAAGGAGAAGCTACCCTGGTAGTATGGGGAGGTAATGAGTGGGGGGGGGGGGGGGAGGGAGCTTGGAGGGGAAAACCCTTGGACAATATTGATCATGGAGGCATGAGTGAAACAGATTGGAGGATGTAGGATGATATTCACCTCTTGCTGCCAACTGTAGATATCTGCGGCCCCCCCTGAAGTGGGACTTCCATGGGGCTGCACATATTCATACCTGTGTTTGTGCTGCAAAGTGCTCTCCCATCACAGACACCAGGTTCTCACAGAGAGCCCCGAGTCTCATACTACAGATGCGGAACCAGGAGGCCAGATTCCAATTACCTGACCGCTGGAATAGTCTTTGGCTATCATTGTGCACACTGTCCCATATTTTTTTTCTTCTCTGAATGGAGAGCAAGATACATGGTTTCGTTATTCTTGCTAGAGGAGAAAAATACAAAAAAGTGTGCAAAAAAAAAATAAAAAGGAAAAATAGCTAGAGCGAGATTTGATCTAGGTCAGCATCAGGGTTAGCGATAGGGTCAATATCTGGGTCAAAGATCGGGGGTCAGTATTATTTAGGTAGAACTGAAAATACATTGACAAGGATACTAATTAATAATGCTTTTTTTTTTAAGTAAGATTAAACAAAATGCACACCATTGTTTCTGGGCTGTACTACGGGTGCAAACAACACATATGTGGTGTCACTGAGATCATCAGAATCAGGAGAAATGATTTTGGGTTGTTCTTTGATGGTAGGTTATGGTAACAAGAAATATACAGCTACATTTAAAAAAAATACTATTTTGGGCACAAATTCTTTTAATAAAAGAAAAAAAATTAGGCAGTATTGGTTACTATTTATCATCAAATGAAAGCCCAATTTGTGCTGAAGAAAGTGAGGTATAATCCACCTGGATACACAGTAGTTCGGGTGATATGTACAGTTTTACTAACACATGTCAAAACATGCCACACATAGTGCCTTCGCATACTAATTAGTCCTGTGTATACTGAGGCAGGTGGACTGTCACTGTCCTCTCTACACTGTGGTGATGCTGCTTCTTTTACATAACTTTGGTGTCCGTTTGTGACACAGAGAATAGCTGAGATTCAGAGGATCTCTGCTATTCTCCGGTCATTCACAGTTTGACACTCCGTAGAACATGTCAGCCTTTCACTGGAGATCTGTGTTCTCCCTCCAGCCCAGAGCTGGAGAATCGGAGGGACCGCAAACTAAGCAGCAATAATTTACCTCTACTTAGTAAACTGATCTTTTACTGTAATCGAGAGATTATAGTAAAATCTGCCGTTCTCCAGCGTTTGAAGACCGTTCTCACTTCGTTCCGAAAACTCCTTCATAAACTGATAAAATATTAAATGTGTCGCACTCCATCTACTAAACACTAAAATATTTGCATTGCTCTCCCCTTCAAACGTGCATTACATACACATCTATACTAATTAATAATGAATCTAAATAAATAAATCTAAATAAATAAATATTAATCCATAGTGATATAAATAAATTAATATTAAAATTAAAACACCTCTGTGCTATAATCAATTATAAAGCAATATTGCTAAATATTCTATAAATTAATAAGATTAATAATGTGAAAAAAACTCTAATAAATCTATTCAAATTCCATGTGCGTGATATTATAGTTATACAAATCAGATAAACAAAAAACCACCATGCACGGTGATATATATGTGCAAAACCTATATGTGCAAAAATGCAAAATACACAAATCAATTTTTTTAATAAAAATAAATAATAATAAAAAAGACCTCTATTTAATCTTGCTGTGCAAGTGATATGGTGTGCTCACCTCACTTATACAGCCCAAAGTTGTAAATAGAGCTATATACTTATTGTCCTTAACTAGACATAATATAAATGTCCCAATTTTGATCTTTGTATATATATAAAAATTATATTGCTATTGGAGTGGACTGTAATGTTACTCTCCTTCCACTGGGTGGCCTCCCAATTTCTTCTGAGCTGTGAGGGCTAGATGGATGGATACGGATATCTCCCCTCGTCCTGTGGGGGTATATCTCCTATCTCCTCTTCTTCCCTTTTGCTCCTCCAATTTAGACCATGAAGAAGAAAGATTCCCACATAGTGCTTTATCCTTTACAAAAGATTTTAATTATCTCCGGTAAAATGCGCACTCACATTCCACAAAGCAATACAGAGCGTTTTTCAATGTGTGCCCTTGCACAATAACAGTACTCGCCGATCTGCTGAAAGTGGCGTCGTGACGTCAGAGCCCCTCCTCTACGCGTTACGCCACAGGGTCACGTTGCTTCCTCAGGGGGATACAATAGGACGCCATAACGCTACCATCTTTATATAGTATAGGTCGTTCCAGCGCCATTTTCTCGAAGTCCGCACGGACTCAAAACTAATTGTTGAGGATTTGGAAGCTCTGAGCAGATCTCTGTGATCTAATGAGGAAACACAGCAAGATTAAATAGAGGTCTTTTTTATTATTTTTTATTTTTATATTTATTTTATTTAAAAAATTGATTTGTGTATTTTGCATTTTTGCACATATATATCACTGTGCATGGTGGTTTTTTGTTTATCTGATTTGTATAACTATAATATCACGCACATGGAATTTGAATAGATTTATTAGAGTTTTTTTCACATTATTAATCTTATTAATTTATATAATATTTAGCAATATTGCTTTATAATTGATTATAGCACAGAGGTGTTTTAATTTTAATATTAATTTATTTATATCACTATGGATTAATATTTATTTATTTAGATTTATTTATTTATTTAGATTCATTATTAATTAGTATAGATGTGTATGTAATGCACGTTTGAAGGGGAGAGCAATGCAAATATTTTAGTGTTTAGTAGATGGAGCGCGACACATTTAATATTTTATTAGTTTATTTTCACACAGTATTATGAGTGTGTTTTTGTGTTGATGCACCATCACATTTTTAGGATTCAGTTATTTATAAGCATTTTTTAAATATCACTATAGTAGCTCACAAGTACACATTACTATAATCCTTCATAAACTGCATTCACAGGAGAACTGTGTTCTCTGGCGAACTGAGCAGCGATCCATTACCGCTGGTTCATAAACGGACGCCTTTATCTCCTCCCATTTTCACATCATAGAAGAGAGTTGCAGACACAACAGCAATGAACAGAAAGCATTATGCAGAGTATCAAGATTTAACAAGTAAAGCATCTGATGATTGATTGACAGAAGACATTGTTCTTCAAAAAGAAAAACAACACCTTGTTATTATGAAACGGTAACTTCATAAGCTCATGGTACCACCGTCCATCTCGCTGTCTGTGGTGCTGTGTGTCACTAGAAGTTTTGAGTTCGGAAGAGATGAGACATGGTTGTGAAGCAATGTGGAACATGGCTTGATGAGAATGGCATCCAAAGAAGGACACTATTAGTTGTGGAAATGCTAAAAGGTTGCAGAAGAATACTCAGTTAAGGATGTTGAAAGAGGACCACTTTTAACGTGGGTGGTGTGTTGGCATCTGGAGAAGGACACTGCTAAGGGGGAGGTGTGAATGTAGGCAGATTGATATACTTGTTTGGGGTTGTAGATTTGTAGGTTGTAGATTTTGAAGGGGTTTGAGGACACAAACTAAATGAAGAGTTTTGTGATGTCAGGGGAGGTTGAGAAGAATACAGTGAAGGGTGGTGTTTATATGAAGTGTGCCTGCAAACTGAAAGGGATTTTTCTTTATCAACCACTGGCAGGTTTAGACCCCGTTGGATCCATGAGGCTGCTCTCTGGGAGAAAGAAAAATAAACATGCACACCAGGTCTTCCAGAGAGCAATCCTATTTTTTATTCACAATTTCCTCCTTATATACAGTGAGTTGTAACAGGAGAACATGGAATGGAATTTCACTGAGTAATTTGTTAAGGCTATGTACGTGACATCTGTAACAATTCATATCGCACAGATCTTGAATCAATTACAATTCATATCGCACAGATCTTGAATCAATTACAATTCATATCGCACAGATCTTGAATCAATTACAATTCATATCGCACAGATCTTGAATCAATTACAATTCATATTGCACAGATCTTGAATCAATTACAATTCATATCGCACAGATCTTGAATCAATTACAATTCAATTTGCCGCTGGCTATCCCCGCTTCAGTCGATCCTGAATATGGCTGCCAGACTCATTCACCTTTCCAACCGCTCCGTTTCCTCCACCCCCCTCTGCCAATCCCTGCACTGGCTTCCGACTGCGCAACGGATCAAATTCAAAATCCTAACACTGACGTACAAAGCTGTCCACCATACTGCCCCGAACTACATCACTGACCTAATATCCAAGTACCGCCCAGCACGCACACTCCGCTCCTCACAAGACCTCCTTCTCTCTAGTTCCCTGGTCTCTTCCTCCCATGCCCGCCTCCAGGACTTCTCCAGGGTGTCACCCATCCTCTGGAACTCCCTGCCCCAACCCATCAGATTATCACCTACTCTCCTCTCCTTTAGTCGCACCCTGACAACCCATCTCTTCAGGGAAGCCTACCCCACCCCCTGCTAACTTGCCGACCTCCTCCACTCTTCCTACCACTCCATCCCCCACAGCTATCTCCTCCTGTGCCACCATCCCCTCCCTCCTAGATTGTAAGCTCCAAAGAGCAGGGCCCTCGATCCCCTCATGTTTGCATTGTATTGGTATTGTTCTGTCACATGTTCTGTCCCCCTTTGTAATGTACAGCGCTGAGCGAACCATTGGCGCTTTATAAATACTATATAATAATAATGAGAGAGAGAGATACTGTAGATAGATAGATATATAGAGATATGAATAAAAAGACAACTTGGCATGGTAGCCCAGTACACACACACACACACACACAGAATAATGTGGGAATACTTTGTACTTTACACATTATAGGATACATTTAAATATAGTATATATTAATAATTTTATTTTCATAGCATGAAGAATATGATATTGAAGGATTGATCCTGAATGAATCAATTCATGAGGGGATACACATAAGAAATTCCATTGATGACATTATTCAAATGAATGTGGAAAAAAAATCAAGAGCAATCTAATTCTTGAAAATTTTTTTAATATCCATTTTTTTTTAACAAAGGAGAAGAAGTATTAGTTGAAAATGTACGAAGTAAACAAAGAAAAGGTGACAAATTAAAGGCGCTGTTCTTGGGTCCCTACAAGTTTATCGACGTTTGTGGAAAACAGGCCACAATAGAAGCTGATAATGGAAAAATGATAAAAGTTCACATCAATCATGTGCGGAAATCATCAACTAATTACAGACAAGAACAAACAAGTGATGAAAACATGTCCTCACCTGTGATTTCACAGAACATGTCCAGCTTCACACAATCAAATATTTCAACCACGGTTGCAAATGTTGACAACACTGAAACTACAAAAACCTGTACTCTGCTCTTGAACATAACAAGTGAGACTCCATTGCTTGCCGATAAATACAAGCCTGGTAAGTAAAAGTTTTGTGAATTAAAAAATTCCACCTCAATGATTACAGCTAATTATGTTACACTCTCAATTGTTATCAAAATAGTTATTATTTAGTATATTGATTAACAACAGAGCTAGTACATTTTTATTTATCCCCACAGAAGTTGACCTGGCTTGGCAAAACAAAACTGGACACATGAGGATCCAAAATTGGACCGTATAAGATTTTCGATTCCGATATACAAAGATTACAGCCAGGACTTGAGCTGGAAAGCGAGGCAGTGTACACACTACAATTAATGTAAAAATAATCAATAATTAGAACTAAATGGAAATAAGAAAAAACTCCATGAAATGGTAAATGTGAAAATATAATTTTTGGCGCAGCATAATATAGCTGATCATCAATTAATTCTCATAACTTTGATTTGTAACATCTGAAAATGTGTTTTTCTGCATACTTTATAGTGATTAACAATGGTGCATGTCAGATTATAAACGCATACCTCCATATCATGGCAAGAAGAGCAATGCAGGAAAGACAAGAAAATATTAAGATAATTGACACATCTAATGACAAATATGTGGGAAGGAAAACACTACAAACCTTTTAGGGTATTTCAATGAGAATAAAAGCTTTACAATGTTATATTTCCAAATAATTTCACACAAATCTTTCTGTTTTAATCCTTTGCAATTGATCTAATTATAGGAGAATATTATGGATTTCCAAATGCTAATTGGTTCCGTGAATGAAAGGCACCATTGGACCTTAATTGTGAGTATACCTATGAAGTGCAGGCTACTTAACCACTTGAGCGCCTGAGGATTTACCCCCCTTAATGACCACGCCTCTTTTTGCTACTCAGCGCTGCACTAATTCAACTGATAATTGCGCGGTCATGCAATGCTGTTCCCAAACAAAATTTACGGCCTTTTTTTCACACAAATAGAGCTTTCTTTCGGTGGTATTTGATCACCTGTGCGCTTTTTATTTTTCACACTATAGACAAAAAAAGGACAAATATTTTGAAAAACAATATTTTTTTTACTTTCAGCTATAAAAAAAAATAATAAACTCAAAGTTGGTTATAAAATTTAGGCCAAAATGTATTCTGCTCCATGTTTTTGGTAAAATAAATCCCAATAAGTGTATATTGATTGCTTTGTGTGAAGTTATAGCGTCTACAAACTATGGGATAGATACTGCAATTTACGCCATTTTTCTGCTATACAGCGCTGCGCTAATTTAAAAGACAATTGCGCGGTCATGCAATACGGTACATAAATGAAATTTACATCCTTTTTTTTCCCCCACAAATTCAGCTCTCTTTTGGTGGTATTTGATCGCCTGTGTGGTTTTTATTTTTTGCGCTATAAAAAAAAAGGCTGACAATTTTGAGGAAAAAAAACAATATTTTGGACTTTTTGCTATAAAACATGTCAAGTAAAAAATAAATGCAAAAATCAAATTTAGTCATAAATTTCTGCCAAAATGCATTCTGCGACATGTCTTTGCTAAAAGAAAAAAAACAATACGTGTAAATTAATTGGTTTACGTGAAAGTTATAGCGGTTACAAATGGCGGGAAAGATACTGGGATTTTTAGGTTTTTTTTATACTAATAATGGCGGCGATCAGTGAATTATGGCGGCGATCAGTGACTTATGGCAGCGACTTATGGCGGGACTGCGGCGGACATTCTGACATTGAGGGGTACTGACTTGGGGTCACTGACATCCCCAAAAACACTAATACAGTGATCAGTGCAAAAAGAAAAACACTGACACTGTACTAATGGCAATGGGGAGGAAGGGGTTAACTATTTTGCAGGGAAGGGTTATAGGAGTGAGGGGGAGTGTTTTACTAGGGGGCGGGGTGTGTACTGGGCGGGACAAGGCTGATCGAAAGAGAAACTCTTCTGTCTCTATCAGCTCGTCCTCGAGCTGACAAGGAAGTGACAGACAGCACAGCTACTGCAGCTGTGCTCTCTGTCACTGTTTACCGCCGATCGCCGGGAAACAGCTGCTAAGGACCGGCTGTGACCCGGCGACTGACATCCGCGGTGGTGATCGGCAGGATAGGGCGGCGGCGCCCTATTTTAAACAGTGGTTTTGCCTGCCCATGCTGCCCTGCCGCCGTATTTATACAGTGGCAGGGCGGCAAGTGGTTAAACAGGGGCACCTATTAATGTTGGTGTGTGTATTAAGTTATCTATATATAACAAGAGAAACTGTAAAAAAAATAAAAAGGTGTATATATAGAATGTCAATGTACATCAAGGATTTTAGGTTGGGATATTGTTAACAAAAAGAACTGCGCATTTTATTGGTTAAATTATGGTGTTTTTGTATCATTTTAAATTACTTACAATTTTTCACATGCCAACGATTTTACACAACAAACACTTCAAAACTATAGAGCAAAGAAAATGAAAAAAAAAAAAAAAGGTTAATGGAATTATTTGTCCCTCACAGACAGTGTATACATTTCAGTAACTGCAACACATCTCTCTATAAACACTCATCTTGGGCAGTACACGCTCCCACTTTGGTTAACTCTTTAAAAAAAAGATTAATGTACATTTAATACACAAATTAGAAAGGTTAAAAGGGGATGAGACATGACGCTTGAGCAGCCGGTACACCCACAAAAAAAGGTTCCAAAATTCCTAAAAACATTTTGATGGCCTTTACCACAAAATTATATATATATATTTTAATTTGTTTGGCTATGACAGAGCCAAAAAAAAAAATTATTGACCAACAGAGTCACAATAGACCAGGCCTTATCTTATGGTGTTTCTTTTGTTGACATGCAAAGTCAATGATAAATATGGCTATAAATGCACAGCCTGTTAAAGCAGCAGTGTTGATGTATTTATTTCAAATAACATAAAAATATCAATTTATATATTAAATTACTAAAGATTAAAAAAAAATTGAATATGACTTTCAATGACAAGCCTGCATAAGGCTTTACACAACATTTCAATTAAATGTAAAAAACAAAATAAACATTTTTAAGAAAATTAATTATAATATTGATGTATATTTTTATCTAACTAAAGTAAATACATTTTAGTTATACAATTTGATATTACTTAATAAATAATATATATTTAAAAAGGATTCCAGAATTCACTGTAAATAGCAAAAGATTAGTAGTGATGAGCAAGGTAAAGTTTAGGAACGTACAGTACTGTGTGTGCTTAGTAAATCAAAAGGGAAACAAAACAATTTGTTACATCTATTTGCAAATGTATATTTATGTAATTTTTTTAACTTCTACATTTATTTGATGCAGATGATTTGAATGGCCTTTGCAGGATATGTGGAGAAGAAAACGATTTCAATGAACACACATCCACAGTCCAATGGGTATGTTTCAGAAAACATAAGAATGAACCTATAATTTATGCACCCAAAAATATAAATATTTATGAGCATATCAACACTTGTGTGTTAAAGAGACAATTACGCTGTGTAATGTGATAACATTTGTCAAACCATACATTGCAGTTGAAACATGATTTTATCACTTGGTTAATACATTATACTTTTTCATCTTTTGCTTGTTTTTACATTATTATTATTATTAACAGGTTCCTGCCCAGCCTATAGATAGATGGCGGCCTTCAAAACCCCTTATCCCTCCAGGTGGATGACATCTGAGTATCGGCCCCGTTGCCGGTAATGTGACCTGGTGTGACCAATCACAGCAGGTCACAACAGTTGTATAGAATGGATGGCTTCCTTTCATGCCATCCATTGTATACTAGTATGTGTAGCTGTGAATGGTCACAGCGGTCACATGCACAAGCTGGGCCAATCACAGCCCAGCTATGTCATGTGATTAGCTGTGGACAAATCACAGGTAAGCACAAAAAAAAAAACCATGAATGAATCGATGTCATTCAGGTAAATACTTGCTTATAGCAAAGTAATTCTTTGCTATAAGCAAATTTTCCAAAAAAAAAAAAAAAGTGATCACTTCACCAAAGTAGTACAGTGTTACTATGGTAACATAAAACTACTTCGGTCATAGTGAAATATGAAATAAAAAGTCTTACATAAAAGAAAATAAAAACAAACGTGGGAGAGGGAGGAGATAGAGGAGGGGTGGGAGAGGGAGGAGAGATATAGTTTTAAAAGTGTGTTTTGCCATTTACAGAGACACAATGTACATATATGTATGTAACAAAATTAATTAACTTCATCTTTAAATATATGATTTATATTTTTTCCAGATTTCATGTGCAAGTTGTGCACTGTGGTCCCACATATCCTGCATAGGGCAACAAATTCCTGAAGAATACATATGCCCATTGTGCATTCAAAACAATAAAAATGTAAATATTGTTGGACTTTATTTAAATTTCCTAGAAGAACTGTGATATTTGATAGATTTTGTATATATTTATATTTTGGTTTAAGTGTCCAAAAGGTTTGACTGTTTATATAAAAATAATTTAGAAATTAAGTACATAATAAAATTGTCATACATGCAAAATTAAAAATTGGTTTATCTATGTTCTAAAATGTATCATTTATTTGTATATAAATTACATGTTCAGTTTGTGATACATGAACACTGTTAACCACCTCCTGCCCACCATATAGTACAATGACAGGCGCAAGGTGGTTCTCTTGTTCTTGGAGGATGTCACATGATCAGCTGTGTCCAATCAAAACTCATCGCATGTAAGGCTGATTATCGGCATTTCTCTCCTCTCGAGCTGTCATGCTGACAGAGGAGAGCAGAGCCGGTATTTGGCTTTATGCTGGGGGGACATGTGCACTGATCATGACAGCACTGATGATCAGTGTAGCCCCAGCAGTGCTACCTGTCAGTGTCCATCACTGACTCTTGCCAATACCCATCAATGTCAGTGCCTACCAGTGCACATCAAATCAACAGATCAGTGCCCATCTGAGCTGCCTTTCAGTGTCACCCACAAGTGCCAGTCACTGCCACCTATACATGTTGCCAATCAGTGCCACCTATCAGTGTCAGTCGGTGCCTATCAGTGCCTCCTCATCAGTACCACCTATCAGTGCCCATCACTGTAGACTCATTAGCGCACATCAGTGAAGGGGGAAAAAAAATCACTTATTTCGAAAATTGAATACCAAAAACAAAGAAAAATTTTTATTTCAAATTTTTAGGTAGTTTTTGGATGGTTTAAGAAAAAAGAAAAAAAAAAAACGAAGGTGATTAAATACTACCAAAATAAAGCTCTGTCACAACAAAAATGAAAATTTTTTTATATGAGTACAGTGTTGCATCACTACGCAATTGTCATTCAAAGTGTGACAGCGCTGAAAGCTGGAAATTGGCCTGGATAGGAAGGGGGTAGAAGCGCCCGGTAGGCAGGAAGGGGGTAGAAGCGCCCGGTAGGCAGGAAGGGGGTAGAAGCGCCCGGTAGGCAGGAAGGGGGTGGAAGCGCCCGGTAGGCAGGAAGGGGGTGGAAGCGCCCGGTAGGCAGGAAGGGGGTGGAAGCGCCCGGTAGGCAGGAAGGGGGGTGGAAGCGCCCGGTAGGCAGGAAGGGGGTGGAAGCGCCCGGTAGGCAGGAAGGGGGTGGAAGCGCCCGGTAGGCAGGAAGGGGGTGGAAGCGCCCGGTAGGCAGGAAGGGGGTAGAAGCGCCCGGTAGGCAGGAAGGGGGTAGAAGCGCCCGGTAGGCAGGAAGGGGGTGGAAGCGCCCGGTAGGCAGGAAGGGGGTGGAAGCGCCCGGTAGGCAAGGGGTTACATTTGTTATAAAATAGATGTAAGTGTGTGTTGCATTGTTTTTTTTTTTTAATGTAACTGATAGGATTTGTATGGCCTTCAAGGTGTTGAGGAACTGCAAGTCCCATGAGGCCTTGCAAGACTATGACAGCCACAGGCAAGAGTCCCAGAGTCAGAGACATGATGGGACTTGTAGTATTTCAACATCTGGAGGGCCATAGTTTGGAGAACCATGCTTTACATCAGATGAGTTTGTACAATATCAAATATATAGGACTTAAGTGATTTAAAACATAATATGTAAATAAGTGACTAGTAAAGAAATAATGTAAAAACAAATGTCACGGAGCTGGCCCTTCTCCCCCCCCCCATCATGTGGGCTTGCTGCCTAACACCCTCCCACCCCTCACTCTTCTGTTCCATCCATGCTGGAACTTCTAGTCCTTCGTGTCCCTGACACAGGCAGCCGTCCGCAGCCCTTCAATCCCCCTTTGCCTGCAGTCTGGCCCCCTGCTAAAGGAATCCAAACACAGGCCCTCTCCTCCCTTCCCCCTCATGCACAGGGCCCGTTGCCATGGTAACCTGACAGGAAGTGTCTGGTTATCAACAAGCCTCACAGCTCTATACTTAAGGGTGAGCAAGAAACGGATCACCTCCACCCTGTACCATACCCCTGTTCCATATTGCCTTCCAGTGAACTGTACTGTGTCTGGTGTGTACCTATGGACTA
Organism: Staurois parvus; assembly: GCF_062004578.1. NCBI lineage: Eukaryota > Metazoa > Chordata > Amphibia > Anura > Ranidae > Staurois > Staurois parvus. Next base: position 81,644 of record NW_028318618.1, read on the forward strand.
AAGGAACTGTTGACTGTGCCCCAAAAACCTCCCCAATTAAAGCATGCACAATGGGTTCCGTGCAATCTGTCTGTGTGCTCTCTGGTTCTCTTAACAAACATCTCGTATCACAGCACTTGCACAAATTATGTATCGCCTCTATTTAGACTTTCCAATTAACTAGTTGCCAAATGGAGAGAGCCAATCGATGGCTACACTGCGGCCGCCCAGTTCTGGAAGGGTGTCATATGACATCCTCCATGAACGTGCTCGCCCCCAGGGCACGCATCCGGCGTTCTCCATGATCGTTGTGTCCTATGGACACTTCAGATCACGTAAAGTAATGGTAAAGGCCAATCACAGCAGCCTTTTACAATGTGATCTGCTGTGTCCAATGACACGCTAATCACCGGGAAATGCAATTACCGTTTCTCAGCTGTACTTTCCTCACGCTGTCAGAACATGTGGAAAGTACTGCAGATAACCGGCAAAAATCATCAAGGTAATGATCATCGGTGCCCTGATGATCAGTGCCCAGCAGTGCCAGCCACCACTTCCACCCACCTGTGAAACCCAACGGTGTCACCTACCTGTGGCCAGCAATGCCACCCACCTTTGTCACCAACCTGTGCCCATCAGTGCAGCCCAGTAGTTGTGCCACTCATTGCCCAGCAGTAGCCCCAGTCAGTGACGCCTATCCGCGCCATCTCATTAGTGCTGTCTATGAGTGCCCTTCAGTGCCGCCTATCATTGCCCATGAGTGATGCCTATCAGTGCCGCATCATCAACACACATCAGTGAAGGAGAAAAATTACCAGTTTTCAACATTTTTTAATAGAAACAAAGAAATGTTTTTGGGGCACTATTATTGATTATAGCGCAAAAAGTTAAACACACAGTGGAGAGTACAGACCACGAAAAGAAAGTTGTATTTGTGATAAAAAAAATGATAAAACGTAAGATGGGTACAGTGTTGCATGACTGTGCAATTGTAATTGAAAGTGCGACAGCACAGAAAGCTGAAAATTGTCAGGGGCAGGAAGGGGGTAGAAGTGCCCCGTAGGCGAGGGGTTAATGGAATTAGGTATCCATTCGATGTATCCTCTGATAATCATAGAGGCCATGAAATAACGTATCACTTTAACCATTAGCCGCCCGGCCAATAGCCGTTTGGCGGCTTGAAAAGCGCTGCAGCTTTCCGGGTCCACGCCATTTGGCGTGCTCCCGCACATGCGCCGTTTGGGCTATTGCAGAGCGGCGCAGCAGCGGGATCTGTCACCGCCCGTGCACCTCGGACACGGCCGATGACAGATCCGAGTACCGGCTCCCGTTGCCGGTACCATGTGACCTGCCGCGACCAATCACAGCAGGTCACATGACAGTTGTATACAATGGATGGCTTCATTCATGATGCCATCCATTGTATACTAGTGCCTAGCTGTGAATGGTCACAGCTAATCACATGCACATGTCATGTGATTAGCTGTGACCAAATCACAGCTAAGCACAAAAAAAAAAAAAAAAAAAAAAAAGCTGAATGAATCGATTTCATTCAGCTAAATGCTTGCTTATAGCAAAGTAATTCTTTGCTATAAGCAAATTGTGTAAAAAAAAAAAAAAAAAAAAAATACTGATCACTTCCCCAAAGTAGTACAATGTTACTATGGTAACATTGTACTATTTTGGTCATAGTAAAATATGAAAAAAAATCTTAAAAAAAATAAAAAAAAAATGTAATAAAAAATTAAATATAATAAAAAAATAAAAAAAAATTAAAAAAAAATATAATTTTTTTTTTTTTTCATACTGTCACCAGTCAGTGTCCCTGTTCACCGCCATGCCAGTTATATGATGACGCTGTACTGCACTGGTGACAGTATGTAAAAAAAAAAATAGTGAAAATAATATTTTTCATTTTTTCATTTTCGGAAAAATTATGACAAAAAAATACAACTTCAAAAAACTCGCCATGCCTCTTATGAAGTACGTCCGACTGTCTACTCAGCAAAAAGGGGTCATTTGGGGATATCTGTACTATTCTGACATTCTTGGACCTCAAGAAATTAGATTGGCTGTCAGTACTTCAGGATTGATCAATATTCAGATCTATACCATAGTTTGTGAACTCTATAACTTTCCTACAAACTAAATAATACATCCTAATTTGGGTTATTTTCACCAAAGACATGTAGCAGAATACATCTCGGCCTAAATTTATGAAGAACAATTATTTATTTGTAAACTTTTATAACAGAAACAAAGAAAAATGTGTTTTTTTTTCAAAATTTTTGGTCTTTTTTTGTTAATTTAGCAAAAAATAAAAACCCCAGCGGTGATTAAATACCACCAAAAGAAAGCTCTAGTTGTGTGAAGAAAATGATAAAATTTTAGTTTGGGTACAATGTTGTATGACTGCGCAATTGTCATTCAAAGTGTGAGAGCGCTGAAACCTGAAAAATGGCCTGGGCAGGAAGGTGTAAAATTGCACGGTATTGAAACGGTTAATTCATGATACTGCAGAATGTGAATGTGTAGCCACTGAAATATCGGGGTGCCAATTGTGACCCCTAAATTGCTGTAACATGACCTACCACCCACAGACATCCACAACAAAACTACCACAAACAATTGACAGACTTCCACCCCTTCTGCCATAAACAGCACCCCTACCAAAGTAACACCATCAAGTGACAGAACTGCAACTGCACTGATATCCGTGTACCCATGTGAATGGCGTAGCGTGCAAAGGGTTATATATTGTGTATTAATTAAGGGCCCCCCCTCATGTCACTGTCCTACCCATGTCACTACACCCCCCCACATGTTACCGTCCTCCCCATGTCACTTCCACCCCACATGTCACTGCCCCCCCACGTCACTGTCCTCCCCATGTCACTTCCCCACACCTGTAGCAGCAAGATCAGTCCCCCATGAAGATGTGCCCCCCTTGTCATTCCCCCCCCCCCCCCAAGATCAGTCCCCCGTGAAGATGTGCCCCCCTTGTCATTCCCCAGCAAAATCAGTCCGCCGTGTAGATGTGCCCCCCTTGTCATTATCCCCCAGCAAGACAGTCCCCCGTGAATATCTGCCCCCCATTGACGCAAGCAACCCCTCCACCCCCAAGCAGCAACCTCATGTGCAGATCTGCACCCCCCCCCCTTGATGCAAACCCCCCCATAGCAGCAAGCTCAGTCCCCTGTGAAGATCTGCCCCCCTTGTCATTACCAACCCCCCCCCCCCCAAGATCAGTCACCCGTGAAGATGTGCCCCCCTTGTCATTACAGCCCAGCAAGATCAGTCCCCCGTGAAGATCTGCCTCCCATTGACGCAAGCAACTCCTCCCCCCCAAGCAGCAACCTCAAGGGGGCAGATCTTGCTGGGGGGGGGGGATTACAAGGGGGAGCAGATCTTCACGGGGGATTGCTCTGCCCCCCCTTGACGCAAACCCCCCCCAGTAGCAAGCTCAGTCCCCCGTGAACTTCTGCCTCCCTTGAAGCAAATCCCCACCCCTATGTTACTGGCCCCCACATGTAACTGCACCACCAAAACATGTTATGGCCCCCCATGTCACTGATCCCCCCACATGTGACTGTACTCGCCATGTCACAACCCCACGCAGCTTGGTGACATCTTGCGGTAGGATCGTCAGCAGTAGTGATCCGAGGGATGTGATTCAGCCATTTGTGTAATTGCAATCCAGAATAAAAAGGGGTTAACAGTGTAAGAGCGAGCTGAAACTGGCACATGCGCAGTTGTGTGGAGGGGGGGCAGATCTTCACAGGGGACAGATCTTGCTGCAACACCAGGATGTTTACTAGACTCTTGTTCAGACAGATTTCACCGAGTTATACCTAAAAATTACAGGTCTACAATATAAAACGCCAAATTTCCATGCAAAATAATGGTACCGCTTTCAGCACCAAAAATCTGAAATAATCATACCGCCAGGGAGGTTAACTGGTTTTCTACCCCCACCATTTTATTGAGCTTAGACGCCCAAAAAGCTTTTGACCGCCTCAGATGGCCTTATATGTTTATGGTCTTGGAGACGTTTGGCTTCGTGGTCCTTTTGTGGCAGCTTTAAAAGCTCTCTACACTTATCCTTCCTCACAGGTCAGACTGGCTTCTTTTCTCTCACCCCCTTTCCAGATGTTGAATGGTACACGACAGGGATGTCCACTCTCCCATCTATTGTTTATCCTCTGCTTGGAACCATTGGCTATTGCAATCCGGTCTCAACCCGACATACAAGGGATATCTCATGGCCGTGAGTACAAACTATCCCAATTTACAGATAATATCCTCACACTCTCGAATCCCCAGGTCTCTCTTCCAGTATTGCATACAAATTTTACGTCAGTTCGGGACCCTCTCGGGTTACAAGGTTAATACCTCCAAAACTGAAGCACTCCCACCAGCTGTCCTCTCGTCCCTCCAAGACTCCTTCCCTTATCGATGGTGCACTCATTCTCTAAAATATTTGGGTATTAGCCTCACTTCTTCCTACAGTTCTATATATGATGCCAATTCCCCCCCCCCCCCCCCCCCCCATTTATAGCTCTCTCGCTCCTTGAAATTCTGGGATACCCTACCCATTTCCTTCCTGGGATGCATCAACGTCATAAAAATGACTGTACTGCCCAAACTCCTGTATCTATTTGTGACTCTCCCCGTTCCTGTTCCTATATCCAAACTACACTCCCTCCAGATGTCTTCTACATCTCATTTGGCATAATAAGCGGCATAGAATTGCACGTAGTGTACTACTTTCTCTGCGTTCTAGGGGAGGGCTAGGGGCACCGGATATTGTGACCTATTACTATGCTACTCATCTCCACTTCCTTACATCATGGTCCACCCACTACCATCCCAACCTGTGGACTGGGATCGAGTCCTTACAATTGATTCCGACCCTTCCTTGTTCTCTGGTCGACCTCGGCGGTGGACCTTACCCCTATCCGTCATTTCTTTCTTGGCCCCATGCAATGCTCCATGAGTATCTGGCAGAAATGTAAGACTAGGTTTGCATTGACCTCAGATTGCTCCCCACTGACTGACTAATATCCTTTTTAACCCCAACCTTCCAGATAGTTTGACCATGCCCTGGGTGCTCCCTTGGGTCACAGCCAATCGCTTCCAACTTAGTACATCTTGTGACTTGGAAGCTGCAACCATTCTCATACCGCCATAAGATCTACCTTCCCCACATTTTTCTATCTCCAGATGCGACACTTTTTTTTTGGCCAAATCAGTGATCACATGATAAGTAATAAGCAAGATCTTACTTCCCGACATCATTGCTTACTGCTTGTGAAATCTGTGAATGATCAGAGGTCACATGGTAGAGGGCTATTCACAACAGCCTTGTACCATGTGACAAGCTGTGACCAATCACAGCTCTCACAGTATTTCTCAATGGCTGCAGAAATGCTGCCAGAGAGAAGGAGAAATTATTGCTTTTACACACAAAGGCTGTAAAAGCAATCAGTGTAAAGAAAAAAAAATCATCACTCCCCACAAGTAGTACAGTGTCACTATGGTGACACTGTACTGCTAGGGTGACAGTATGTTTTAAAACAAATAAAATAAAAAATATAGAAAAATGTTTTAAAAATTATAACTTTTGGTTATAAAACTAATTTGTGTTATTTTTTTTCACTAAAAAGATAGCTGAATACATTTTGGCCAAGATTTATGAAGAAAGATTTGCAACAATTTATAAGAAACACTATTTTTTCTAAATTTTTGGACTTTCATTTATATAGCAAAAAAATATAAAAATCCCAATGATGAATAAATACCACCAAAATAAAGTTTTATCTGTGTCAAAAATGCTTAAAAATATATGGGTACAGAGTTGCATGACAGCGCAATTGTCAGTGCGACAGCGCTGAAAGCTGGAAATAGGACTGGGCAGGAAGGGGGTGAACGTGTCCGGACTTGAAGTGTTTAACTACAATATGTCCAAACTTCTGCAGCCAGAATCCTCACTAGGTCGGGTACAAGTGACCATATTACCCCGATCCTGGAGTCCTTGCACTGGCTACCCATCAGGTTTCACAGACTAAGATCTGCTTGATCACCTATAAGGCTCATCATGGCTTGGCGCCCCATTATCTGTGATCTTTTATATATTGACTCCCCCCTTGTAACCTCCTCTCCTCAAATTCTGTTCTTACCCCCTACTCACCTACACTAGATGGGAGACAGAGCCTTCTCCTGCTATGCTTCAAAACTCTGGAATTCACTTCCAAAAACATCAGAGAGTCTTTTTCTCTAAACTCATTCAAATCAAATAAAAAAAAAAAAAAAAAAAAACACTTTTCTTCAGACAAGCGTTCATGTAATTGTCCCTCTTTCCTTTGTCTTATCCCGAGTATTTCCTGTGTTTTCTTTGTAAAGTGCTTACCTTTAAAGCCTTCATATAAAATAAATGTATTAGCAGTTGAACTCCAACAAAAACAAAATCACCAGAGATGTAATATTACACAGATGGAACCCAGGACTTCCTATGGAGTGTGAGGGATGGACAGGTATCTCGTCGTAGTGATTAGTTACACATACAGAGAGCATTGTGCCAGAAATATCTACAGCATGCTACTCCTAGAACTCACTTCATTGGGAGCCATTTGTTCCATCTGTGTAGAATGGTTGAGCTACGACCAATCACTGATTATCGGTGAAATATTAACTGAACAAATCAGGAGAGAAGACTTCTCCAAATTTTCACCATTTAAAAAAAAAAAAAAAAAAAAAGTAAAACTGAGTGTCAGGAGAACTGTGTGGATGAGCGGAGCTCCATTTGTCAGCCCACCGCTTGTACATTATATTAGTGTACACCACAAGAGTCTGCAAAGCATTTGTGAAGCTTTCAGTGAGCTTTGAGCATATTCCTCCAACACTTGAGAGTAACTTCAGTTCCAGGGTCCAATTACACCCAGACGTCTCAACATTTCTTAGGAAGCCAATTGATATAATACCCACTATGGTGTCCGTTTATGAATTATTGGTTATTTACCGCTGAATACATCTCCATCATTCTCGGAGAATAATGTTCTCCAACGATTGCTGGTTATGAAGCTATGTAGATTGCTTCTGTTCTGGAGAACAGGAGTGATCTACAAACTCTCAGAATGCTTCTAATTCTCTGAGGGAAAGGGTGTAGCCTCGTGACAAATCACGTGGTTACAGTTTTGTGAATCAGAAAACGAAAGTAAAGCACCAAGCACTACACACAATACACTTCATTATAATAAAACATAAGTCCACCTACAATTATTACACCACCCTTTAATTTTAAAACCTAACTTTTAATACATTTTGAAACAATAATTAGATATGTGGTTTTAATCTTATGATCGGTGTATAGTGAGATGGTTGATCCTGCATCTGTCAACCACCTATACACCATTCATAAAATTTAAAATCTACTGCAAACATACATTGTAAAATTCTAATACATTTTTAAAAAATAATATTATTGAATACTAAAAAAAAATAAAAATAGTAAAATGAGATTCCCCTCTGTAATATAATGGAACTGTCTGTAAGTTCGAACCATACCTTATGGGGGTGTTAAAAAAAAAAAAAAAAAAAAAAAAAAAATTAAATCTAAATATAGTAAACCTTTGTTAAAATTTACAATAAAATTACATCGTAACATTTTTATTAAATACATATAAATATGATCTCAATCAAACCCACCCAATACCAGAAACATGGTACACTCCTTAAAAACTTTATTGGAAATTTTTTTTTTTTTTAACATTTGTGGGTAGTGGAGAGTATAGAGAGTATGGATAACATGGAGAGTGCTAAAAAAAAAAAAAAGAAGAAGAATGGGCAGGTTCAGCTATGCGCAAAACTGCATTCTCGTAGCAAGGGTTGTGAGCCACTGGGACAGATTATTTGGACCCCGCTCCAGAACCTTGTCACGTTCCAAAAAAGAAGAGATATGGAATTCTATTGTACAGGAGGTCAATGCTGCTGGGGACATAGGCCGCAGCATTGATACATGCGTCGTTTGAACGACATCAAAGCTCAAGTTAAGAAGAAACTTGCCTTCATAGCACGACATCAGCGTGGTACAGGTGGAGGACCTCCAGCCAATGTTACATTTAGAAGTTATGAAGAAGAATTGAAATGTTGCCTTGGGCCTGACATCATTAGCGGAGTACCGGGAGAACATGATTCCGATGCTAACAGTAAGTGATTTTCTGCTTTATTTTAATTAAATATACATTTTTTATTTTCTTTTAAAAGTTATAATTCTTTTTTTGATTCACAGTGTTAAGAGGACAACCTGATGAGGAAACCGAGGGCGAGAATGTGTTGGCCAATGTAAATGAAGGCAGTGAGACAATGCTCCTGTTTGATGATGAAGGTAGGTAATTATTTTGAATAATTTTTTTAATCACTTTCCGACCAGCCACTGTAATAAAACAGCGACAGGGTGGCAAAGCTGTGCAAAATCACGTTATAAAACGTTAGTTTGCAAAACAAGTCGGTGGCGCGCAAACACCCTACCCGCGCTGCGGGTGTCAATCACTGGGTCCCAGCCAGTCATTACCCGCCGAGTCCCCTCCCACTAGTAAACCACTCCCCTCACACAGTTAACCCTATGATTGCCTTAAAAAGTTAACCCCTTCCTCCGCAGTGCTGTTAGTACAGTGTCAGTTTTTTTTTTTTGCACTGGACACTGTATTGGTGTCATTGGGGATGTCAGTGAACACAAGTCAGTTCACCCCCAGTGTCAGAATGTCCACCGCATTCCCGCCATAAGTCGCTGATTGCCTCCATAAGTTGCTGATCAACGCCATAATTCGCTGATCACCGCCATTATTAGTATAAAAAAAAAATTAAAAATCCCTGTATCAATACCACCATTTGTTTATGTCTACGTTTATGTAAGTGTATGTCAGCGCTGATTTTTAAATGCAATTGCCGTCGTTTTTTTTTTCTTTAGTATAGTTCACATTAGCTGTCAGTTTCCCAGAGCTAAAAGATACTTTGTATATTCTAAGAAATTTAACGGATACATTGTATCTTTTAAAAAACTGAAAGGAAACATTGTATCTTTTAACTTGGGGAAATAAACTAAAAGATACTTTCTTTCTTTTTGCTGGAGGCGGAAAGTAACTGCTGATTTTATGAACTACTGTATAGTGAAGGGGAAAAAAAAAAAGGTAATTACATTTAAAAACTGGCCCCTGACAGCTGAGTGAATTACCTTCAATAAAAAAATGTTTTACATTGAAATATTAACTCATGGTTGTCACTACAAAAATACTGCATGAGTTAATAAAATAAATCATGCGGTATTTTAGTAGCGTTTACTGTTTTTCTGACCTTCTGAACAGGTGAATTGGTTTTCAATGCATTCCTAAGGGAAACAGTGTTTCGGTTTATGAATTTTTTGCTATATGAAATGTCCTGCAGAACGAATTCAATTCATAAACCGAGGTACTGGTACATCCTGGACTTTAAATGGTTATACCAGGATGATGCCTACAGCTGCAGGCATCATCTTTGTATTGTTTTTTTTAGCTGGCTATCGGCTTTCATGTAAAAGCAATCCTAGTGCCAAATTAGATTGCTTTTACAAGTTGCGGAAGATTATGCCCCCCCCCTAACCCACAGCCTTCCACGGCCTTCTTGGGCAGTCCCGTGCCATCAGGGCAACCTGAGAATGCAGCCTTTTTTAAGCTAGTTGACCATCGAGCTGATTGGAGACCAGAATGGTGCCAATCATCTCTATAGCCTAAGAATTCGGAAGCTATGAGCATTTCATCACTTCAGTTTCACTGGATATAAACGTGTAGTTCTGGGATGATTCCTTAATGTTCTCATGATCATTGACACTCCACGAGGTGAGATATTGCATGGTGCGCCAGACCTAGGGAGACGGACACTTGTTTTGTGTTTCTTCCATTTGTCAATGATTGCACCAACTGTTGTCACCTTCTCACCAAGCTGCTTGGCCATAGTTTGGTAGCCCAGTCCAGCCTTGTGTAGGTCTACCATCTTGTCCCTGAGATCCTTGGACAGCTCTTTGGTCTTTGCCATGGTGGAGAGTTTGGAATCTGATTGTTTGATTGCTCCTGTGGACAGGTGTCTTTTATACAGGTAACAAAATGAGATTGGCAGCACTTCCTTTAAGAGACTGCTTCTAATCTCATCTTGTTACCTGTATGAAAGACACCTGGTAGCCAGAAATCCTGCTGAATGATAGGGGATCAAAATACTTATTGCCGTCATGAACATGAAAATCAGTGCATCATTTGTTAGACATGCATTTCTTTTTAATTTGTTGTTGCTGTTCTTTCTCTGTGTTACAATACACCGACCATTTGATTTTTAGACTGATCATTTCTTTGTGAGTGGGAAAACATTCAAAATCAGCAGGGGATCAAATATGCATTTCCTTCACTATACATATGGAACATACTTTGTATTAGGGTTTCCTTATCATATGTATTATAACAGACTTGTTTATATTCTAATAAATGTTAACTAAATGTATATGACTGTTGTGTATTACAGATAGCACGCATATCATGCTGTCATTTGTAAATGAAGATCAAGACAGCATGCACGGTGAGTAAAATATACCCTCATGTAGACCAATGATAAGATATAACAAAAAACAACAATATGAAAATGTCATAGTCATTATAAAGTATCAACATTATTTAAACTTCATATATTGCTTTCAATAACATGAGAAATGTTTAAGCCTCTTCATCACCCCCTCTTCCTTTTACCTAACTGAACCCTCAACAATCCAGAGCTGTGCACGTCTGTAGCTCTTCTCACCCCTCACTTCTGTGTCTCTCTGGCTTTTCTGAGGCAGTGGGAGCCATTGGCTCATGTCAATTAAAGCCAGTGACGATGGGTATAGGGCATAGGGCAAAGTCCAGTTGACTGTGTCAATGGACGTAGCAGTGGAGTACCTGAGCGAGCTTGTATAAGTGCTCCCATGGGAAGTGAATTCCCGTGGTGGCACTGTACAGAGAGGATCCTGAAGCACCAGCGGGGGACCCAAGAAGAGTTGGTTTGCAGCCGCTCTGTGCAACTCCATTCAAAAGAGTGGCACAGTGGCTTAATGGTTAGCATGTCTGCCTTGCATTAAATGGGTCATGGGTTTGATTACGGACCATGGCACCTCCTGCATGTAGTTTGCATGTTCTCCCTGTGCTTGCGTGGGTGTCCTCCTGGTACACTGGTTTCCTCCCACACTTCAAAGACATGCTGGTAGGTTCATTGGATCCTGTCTATATTGTCCCTAGTATGTGTATGTATGAATGTGAGTTAGGGACCTTAGATTGTACGCCCCTTGAGGGCAGGGACTGATGTGAATGTACAATATATATGTAAAGTGCTGCGTAAATTGACAGCGCTATATAAGTACCTGAAATAAATAAAAGAGTAGATTATAACAATGTTTGTTATTAAAAAAATAAAAATTATCTTTGCAGTCTTTTAATTTTTTTTTTTTTCCTATTTTTTATAGTTCCTACAGACATTAATTTTTCTGAAGAACCTCAACCTGGAACATCGTATATGAGTAAATATATATAAATTATATTATTACAAATAATTAATCTAATTCTGTTCTGTATTGAAGAAAAAAAATTAAATGTATTTTCTCTCTAGTGGCTGATGTACTACAGCGGGACCATGAAGTCGCAGAAATACAAACAAGTAAACCTATAAACACTTATAATACAGACATTTACATTTTTTGGTGTTTAAACATAATAATTGTTAAACTTTTTTTGATAATTGCAGATTCTGAAGAGGAACGACCAACTAACGCTCCTTCATGCAGTCGTTCTTCAATGCCACGTCCAACTCGCACGCCAAGAGGTAGAAGACGGAGAGAGCTTCTGGCTGAGCGTTATGCACAAGCAAACAATAGTTCGCTACTGTTGGGACAAACATTGACGTCCCTATTAGAAACTTTAAAAGACAGGCAGACTCAGGTGGACTGTTCAGTGCAGGAGCAAGAAAGGTACAGGCAAGATCTCTTGAATGAATTAAGACAACACAATGCTCTAGTTGAATCACAGCAAGGCGTATTGCGTGAAATACTAGAGGAGCAGAAGGAAATGTCCACTGCTCTGCTTTACATGGTTGGGTCTCTTACACCTCTCAGCCAACACCTGGGGCCCATGGACACATCTGAAAACAACTAAAAAAATGTAAAATGGCCTGGTTGTGGATGGCAGCCTTGATGTGTGGGCATTTGGAGTAGTCATCTATTGTTTACTTACAGGGGAGCTTCCATGGGAGGATGTCATTCCAGTTGATGAAAAATGTAAAAGCTTTGTTGAATGGAAAAACATCCAGATTTTTAATCCTCCAGAAGCATTCACCAAGGTTGCCTCTGGCATACGAAGAATGTTTAGTGATCTTCGGACATTAACTATACTAAAAGATGTCAGACTATAAAAGTACTAAAATACTGAGGGAAAGCTCGGATTCAGCCAAAAGGCAATAGGATGAGGATCCAATAGAAAGCTTTTCTTCTGTGGAATCTGATGAACCCTTGTGGCAAAACAATGTCCAGAGTGATAATCCTCTTGAAGCATTGACCAAGGTTGCCTCTGGGATATGAAGGATGTTTACTGATCTTTTGACCATTGATCATACTAAAAGAAGAGGACTGCGGCAGTACTGAAATACACAATGGAAAGCTGGAAAGTAGAAATCTCAGATTCAGCCACAAGGCAAGGGGATGAGGATACAATATAAAGCTATTCTTCTGTGGAATCTGATGAAACCGTGTGTGAAGGTTCCAACCGGAACACCTCACAGAGCAGCAAATCCATCATGTCAAGTTTCAGCTTCACATCTGGCCAGTTGATCATAGACACTTCTGTATCCCAGTCGGAGATGACTCCAGATCCACCCAAGGATGACATGGCAGAGGCACTAATCGTGTTTGACAATGAATTCTCTTATGTTGGTGTAGAGGTAGATATTGAGTAAAGAAGAATTAGTGAGCGATGGCGCTTCTAAAAGAACATCACATATGATCAACATTCTCAGGTATGTGGCTTTGAGAAAAGTAAGGCATCAACAGATCCTTTATGTATTTCATAGTAGTCAGCTTCACAATTCAAACTTTTTAGGGGCATATCCCACTAGCAGTTCTGCATTAAATGTGCAGGCATTTCTCTTTGTACCACCATATCACCACTGATTTTTTTTCTTTTAACTAAAAAAGGTAGGCATCTAGATCCAGCGCATGTCCCTCAGCTTTCCACATTGAGAGGGATTGCTCTTTTTTGGGAACAAAATCCCCCTGTCCTCCTCAGTGGTCTCTCTTCTGAAGTTCAAATTGCTTTAAAAATTTACTAATTAATTGAATCTTGTAACACACTAAACCTTTCAGCCAACCTCTAAATTATTGCAAGTGTGGCAGGTGTGTGTTCTGTGCCTACATACTTTCTTTCCCTTTCATCCCCTTCCTCCTCTCTCCCCTCCCATGCCAATTCCCATTTCCCTCTCCTTACCCCCTTCACTATCTCACTTCCTCTACCTTCTCTGTCACTCCTCCTGCCGTCTCTCTTCTCCCCTGTTTATCTTCCCCTCCCATCCCAGTCGCTCATTTTAGTTCAATTCAAATACATTTTAGGATTTCCAAAGCATTTGAGTTCATATGGGCTGGGTGGGAAGGGAGAGGCAAAGTTGGGGGTAAGACTAATATAAAGCAGGATTGGGGGGGTGTGAGTGCATGTGGAGGATAAGTCCTCAATTTTCATGTCCCTCTCTGTGTCATAGTGTGGAGCTATATTCCTTGTTGGTTTCTCTTTTCCCAGTAGAATGTGGAGTTCTATTTTTTTCTGTTAAAGTGAAGTCCAGGGTGAAAACAGTCTCTGTAAGTAGTGCTGGGGATGTAGAGCAGGATGGAATATCCAAAAGAAAAAAAAAAGAAGAATCGGAGAAGATGTTTTTAATCTGAGTGGGTCAACCTTAACTAAAGAGGAACTTTTATGTTTTGCTTTTCCCCCAGTCCCTTTGTTGCCCGTAGTACTGAGGAAGTTCAGATCCAGGCAAACCTGCCTGATCCTAATAGTCCCGTATTGGCCCCCACGAGCATGGTTTTTAATGCTGGCGGTTCCTGAGGGACCGGCTATCTCAATGCCTGGTCCTGTGTCCCAGGATAGACAGATGGTTTCTGAGAAACAGCTCTTGTTGAGCAAGGCGTTCTCAGGTTAGTTTCCACACTCCTAAATAGTAGGAAAAAAAAGAGACCTGGACTATCTGAAGGTCTGGAAATGCTTTAATAAAATGGTGTACCCAAACTTACGTGGAGACTTATAGCTTAGTTTCAGTCCTGGAATTTTTGCAGGCAGGGGTCAACAAAAGTCTAGCGGTTAGTACACTAAAGAACCAAGTATTGGCTCTGTTAAGAAGTTTCCTTCAGCCAAGGAGGTGCTGGTAGCAAGATTCTTTAGGACCTTGACCAGACAGAGACCCGCAGAGGATAGACCCTTTCCCAAATGGAATCGGACGATGGTTCTTAATGTGCTGATAGGCTCCCCATTTGAACCTCTGGATTTGAGCTCCCTAAGGTTCCTGACTCTCAAGACGGTCTTCCTTGTAGCAATTACAACTGCAAGGAGAGAGTGAAAATTGAAGCTCTGTCAATTAGAACCCCCTTCTTTCAGGTATTTGCAAATAGGGTTACATTTAGGATGAACCCAGCCTTTGTACCCAAGGTGGCCTTGAGATTATAGAGAAAACTAAAGAGATCCGGAAGCCGGATTCAATTGTGTTTCTTTTTCTGACGTAAGGAAGGGCTATATGGCCTCCAGGTACACTCTAGCTAGGTGGCTAAGACTAGCAATGGAACAGGAGTATCTGGCCAAGGGGCTAGAAGTCCCAGAGGACATCATGGCATACTCTACCTGTGCCATGGTGGTCACACATGCTGAGCTGGCTGGAGCTTCCCCGGGACAGATCTGTAGAGCTGCGACTTGGTCCAGTTACGGCACCTTTGTCAAACACTACAGATTTGACCTGGTCTTGGTGCAGGAGCAGGCCTTCGGAAGCAAGGTTCTACAAGCAGTGGTCCCGCCCTAGGGGTGAGTGCTCGCTTATCCTCTCGAGGTGCTGTCCTGAAAGACGAAGGGAAAAAGTAAAGTTACACTTACAGTAATGCCTTTTCCATGAGTCTCAGGACAGCACTGGTTACCCACCCTTTGTTGCATGGGTTCATGAGATATGGTTTGTTGTGCTTTTTGTGTCATATGTTGTGTCTTGGGAGAGGGTGTTTCCTCAGGTGGGGAGGAGCTGAGGTCTGCCGAGGTGCTGTCTTGAAAGACTCCTGGAAAAGGCATTACCATAACTAACTGCTTTTTTCTAACAGAAATCCCCCTTTCTAGCAATAATCCTCTTTCCTCCACCCCCCTCCCAATTCAAAATCACCACTCCCCACATTTTTTCCTCCTAGAACAATTCTTACCCCCTGCCACCCCCCCAATTACCCCAACTCAAATCCCCTCATAATACCACAGTGCCCAGAGCAGCTGCCCCTCCTGCCCACCCCCTTGTCCTGGCCTCATTTGGAAGCAAGTGTCCCTCACTGATGAATACTTGGGACACTGTAGCAGGAAGTGGGTCTCATCCTCCAGGACCGCTGGTCACAATGCTTGCACAGTCTACTCTCCCTGAGCTTGTAGGTCTCTCTGTGCCATCCTGATTCAATTTACAGGCTGTTGACTCTCAGTCTGCACTGGCTCAGGGTCTGTCTATCTTTGGGTCTGGTAGCATCTCCAAGTATGAGGCCAGTTTATAGTCTCTCTCTATTGAATGATTAGTTAATTTCTGAGATTGTGGTTTTATTTCACCAATCCATGACATTTCTCTAGATAACTATAGCTGTAACAATAATAACCTATAAGGTTTTAGCAGAGGATAATCTCTGGAATAGGTGACTCCATTAGATATACAGGGTCAATGTCAGTCTGTATCAGAATTCAGAGGACAATAAATCTACACTGCTAAGACAGATCAGCAAACACCTCTTCTGCATAGAGGAGGACAGGTGCCCAGTGATGGTCCTGAGGTCTGGGCTTCAGACCTTCTATACTAGAAACTTTACACTTCACAACCTCCCTAAAAAGGTCCCCCCCCTTCTACCCAAGGAGCCCTTTTTTTTTTTTTACCATATGAATGTACAGCTCCGCCTCTGGGAGGATGGTCAGTTTCACCCTGTAAAAAGGTCTTTCTGGAAGTAGATTAACAATGGTCAAGTTTTTAGTTTGATTTATGAAAAAAAAAAAAAAAAAAAAGATGCTCAAAGATCCCAGAACCCAATGGTCTCACTCTAATATACAGTTGTGCTCAAAAGTTTGCATCCACTGGCAGAAATTGTGAAATTTTGGCATAGATATTGAAAATATGACTGATCATGCCACAAAATGCTCTTATTGAAGGATGATGATCATATGAGGCCATTTATTATCAAATAGTTTTGCTCCTTTTTAAATCATAAATAACAGAAATCACCCAAATGGCCCGGATCAAAAGTTTCCCTCCCCTGTAATGTTTGGCCTTGGTACAGACACACAAGGTGACACACACACGGGTTGAAATGCCAATTAGAGGTTAAAGTCCCACATCTGTGGCTTTTTAAATTGCAATTAGTGTCAGTGTATAAATAGCCAATGAGTTTGTTAGCTTTTACGTGGAAGCACTGACTAGGCTAGACACTGAGCCATGGGGATCATGCGGACAAGACATCTCCATCCATCCTCACCCTGGTGGTCTTCCCCGCAGACACCCACGGCCGTGTCACCAGGGGTCACCCATGGCCTGGTGCATTGGATTCTCCCCATTGGCTCCAAGGGACATCAATTCTGCAACTCCCACACATCCCTCTCCTCCTCAAGCCAACCCTAACCCTACAACCTCCACCTGGACCCTGCCAAGCAAGTCTCCGCAAGAGCACGTACATCCTCCCATAAGAAACAGCCATACAATGCTCCACATCCGACCACCCAGACACCACTCACGCCGGCCCCAACCCAGCTTGACCCAAAGGACAAGAAACAGCCACACAATGCTCCAGATCTGACCAGACACCACTCACGCCAACCCCAGTCCAGCTTGACCCAAAAGGACAAAAACTCTAGCTGCAGAAAGATACTACAGCGAGAAACTCTACTGCACACTAGACAATCTCCAATCAAGCGCCCCTGAAAACCATCTCTCCATACCCCATCCCTACACCCTTAAATTCTAGCTACCGGAAGACACAGCGTCGCGATAGTCCAGCGTGCAGTGGCGTATCTGCAACCAAGCCTCCCACCACCCCGTGTACCTCCCTAAAATGCCTCTTCCACTCTTCATATTCCTCTCCTCCATTCCCAAAATCTCTTCTCTATATCCCTCTACTCCTCCCAAACTGTATATTGTGCCCTCACTGCTTCCTTCGCCCCTCTACGGCACCCACTACCTCCTCCTAATACTCCACTCTCCCACTGACCCGAACACCTCCACTGGTAGACTTACACTCTCCTGCACATCCTGCTCCCATGCCACCTTTCTCACCCTTCTCCTAACCGTGGGGGACATCTCCCCGAACCCTGGCCCTCCACCACCTCGCTCACCCACAAGGCACCCTCCCCATTGCCACGTCCTGCTGCAACCCCCTCAACCTAATATCTGTCCCCCTGCTCCCCAAAACCACCCACCGTTATCGTGTGCACTCCTGAATGCCCGTTCGGTGTGCAAAAAGCTCACCACTATCCACGACCTCTTTGTTTCCCTCTTCCTCAACCTCCTAGCGATTACAGAAACCTGGATCCAAGCCACTGACTACCTCCCCTGCAGCACTTTCCTATGGAGGTCCCATCTGGACCCACTCACCCAGACCCAACAGTCGTAAAAGTGGTGGGGTTGGTCTGCTCCTGTCACTACTGAGCACCTTCCGAGTCCTCCCAAACCCCCCCTCTCTATCCTTCTCCTCCTTTGAGGCCCACTGCATCTGACTATCCTCCCCAATCCCCCTGAGGATTGCTGTAATCTACCGGCCTCCTGGACCCATATCCTGCTTCCCTGATGACTTTTCCGCCTGGCTACCCTTCTTTCTCTCCTCCGAGCTACCTATCATCATCCTTGGAGACGTCAACATCAACAACCCGGCCACATACCAACTCCTCCACTTGCACAGTGCATACAATCCACCACCCACTCTGACGGGAACATCCTAGACTGTGTCTTCTCCCATCTCTGCGCTCCCCACAACCACCCCCTTACCTCTCTCTGAAGATGAGGAGACGGAAGGTGATAAGGTTGTGGTCAAATGCCTACCCCTCCAAATGTCAAACTATTACCAGCCAAAACCTCTGCACCCTGAACCTTGTCCCCCTCCACTCTGCAGGTGATCAACTTTATGACAGCATCCTTCCCGTCCTGCCCCGACCTGGCCACGACTGCCTATAACAACTCGCTGTCAACCGCTCTTGACTCACTAGTGCCTTCAACCACACGAAACATCAAACCCCGACCGCTCCAGCCCTGGCAGACTGATACCAAAACTCTCAAAAGACGCAGTCTTGCGCTGAAGTGACTATGGTGCAAAACCAGATCCCAACTAGCTTTCACTCGCTATAAATCCACCTTCCACACCTACACCTCCTCCCTCCACGCTGCCAAACAAGCCTACTTTCTGACCCTTATCAATACCCTCTCCTCCAATCCTTGCCGGCTCTTCTCTACTTTCAACTCTATACTCTCTCCGGCCCCACCTCTACCCAGCACCTCACTCACTGCCCTCGAGATTGCCAATCACTTCAAAAACAAGATTGGCACAATTTTCAGGGACAACGCAGCAGCCCAGACCTCCTCCCCACCCATCTCCTCTCACATAGCAACCCCCTCAACACCCCTCTCCCTTGACCTCACCACTGTTCAGACCTCCACCCCACCTAACATCCCTCACACTGAAGCCCCCTCAACACTCCACTCCTTAGACCTTACTACCACCGAGGAGGTCACTAAAAAGGTATTCTCTGAAGCCGGCCTCACCACCTACCCCCTTGACCCTTTCCCCTCAACTCCTATGACCTCCCTCCATCCTACGCTCCCTCACCCACATCTTTAATCTCTCCCTCTTTTCTGGCGCATTCCCCTCCCCCCTGAAGCAAGCGCACATCACTCCCATACTCAAAAAACCCTCCCTGGATCCATCTGACCCGAACAACCTTAGACCCATCTCCCTGCTGCCATTTACATCCAAACTCCTTGAGCGCTTGTCTATAAATCGCCTAAGCTCCCACCTTAATGACAACAACCTCCTCAACCCCCTACAGTCCGGCTTCCGTCCCTTACACTCCACCAAAACGTCCTTTCTTAAACTCAAAGACCTGCTAACCGCCAAAGCCAATGGCCACTACTCAGTGCTCCTACTCCTTGACCTCTCCGCGGCCTTTGACACAGTCGACCACCCCCTTCTTCTCAAAGAAAAAACTACACTCCCTTGGCCTCAGAGACTGCTCTCTCCTGGCTCTTGTCCTACCTATCACAACGCTCCTTCAGCGTTACCTATAACGCTACCACCTCTCCCTCACTCCTCTGTCGGGGTCCCTCAAGGCTCTGTCCTCAGGCCCCTTCTGTTCTCCATTTACACCTCCTCCCTTGGCCAACTGATACACTCTCACGGCTTCAACTACCACCTCTATGCCAATGACACGCAAATCTCTCTCGACACCTCACCCCCTTAGTCTCTGCCTGAATCACTAGCCTGCTGAAGGACATATCAGATTGGATATCACTCCACTTCCTTAAACTGAACCTCTCCAAAACTGAGCTCCTAGTTTTCCCTCCAGCCCGCGCACCCCCCGCTGACTTCTCCATCACATCCAACAAAGCCACCATCAGGCCCACCCCACAAGCCAGAGTACTTGGTGTCATTCTTGACTCCAATCTATCCTTCCTGCCCCAAGTCCAATCGCTAACACACTCATGCAGACTCCACCTCCGCAACATCGCCAAAATACACCCATTCCTAACCCCAGAAACCACTAAACAGCTCATCCACTCCCTCATATCACAACTTGATTACTGCAACTCCCTCCTCACTGGCCTGCCTCACCGCAGACTATCCCTGCTTCAGTCGATCCTGAATGCGGCAGCCAGACTCGGCCACCTTACCAACCACTCTGTTTCCGCCACCCCCCTCTGCCAATCCCTCCACTGGCTTCCGATTGCCCAACGGATCAAATTCAAAATGCTTACACTGACGTACAAAGCTGTCCACCATACTGCATCACCGACCTGATATCCAAATAGCACCCAACACGTACTATTCGCTCCTCACAAGACCTCCTACTCTCCCTGGTCTCCTCCCATGTGTACCTCCAGGACTTCTCCAGGGCATCACCCATCCTCTGGAACTCCCTACCCCAATCCATCAGACTATCACCTACTCTCCTCTCGGTGCACCCTGAAAACCCACCTCTTCAGGGAAGCCTACCCCGCCCCCTGCTAATTGCCGATCTCCTCCACTCTTCTTCCATGCCATCCCCCAGAGCTTTTTCTCCTGTACCACTACCCCTCCCTCCATGATTGTAAGCTCTAAGGAGCAGGGCCCTCAAACCCCTCGTGTATCGCATTGTATTGTTATTGTACTGTCTCATGTATTGTCTCCCATTGTAATGTACAGCGCTGAGCAAACTATTGGCGCTTTATAAATACTGTATAAATAATAATGGGGAGCAGAAAAGAACTGTCAAAAGTCCTGAGTAACAAGGTAATGGAACTTTATAAAAATGGAAAAGGACAAATACATGTCCAAAGACTTGCATATGCCAATCAGTACTGTTAAATCACTTAAGTGAAAAGTTTGGGGATCTCTTGATGCCAAGGTCAGGTAGACCAAGGAAGATTGCAGACATAACTAACAGAATTGTCCGGGATTCAAAGAAAAACCCCACAGGGAACCTCAAAAGAAATCCAGGCTGCTCTGGAAAAAGACGGTGTGGTTGTTTTGAAGGAGCACAATAAGATGACACTTGAACAAAAATGAGCTGCATGGTCGAGATGCCAGAAAAAAGCTTTTACTGCCTCAATGACACAAAAAGGCCCGGTTAGGCATGTCAAGGTGTTGTCAGGCATACTGTAACCGGGCTTTTTTGTGGCATTGGTATAGCAATGTAGCAATCCAGGAAAATGGCTATAATATTTGAACATGGTGGTACAGGACTCCTGCTATTCCTCACAAATTCTCCCCCTCAATGCCAAAAATTTTCTGGAGCTGTAGCTCTGCACTGGGTACCATGCTACATATTTGGTGGGCCTGTGACTCAATCCGTCCTGGCACTTAGTACATGTCACAATTGATACTTTAGATTTTACACCAAAACAATATCTGTTACATAGTGTTCTCTCATCGTGTCATGTACTGACTTGGAGGTTATGAGGCAATGGGGGTAAGCATGGAACAGGACCTCCCAACCCCCCACCCTTTTTCTCTTTTCTTTCATCACATTTTTCTTTTCCTTTCACTTGTTTTTTTCCTCTTTACTCAATTGTATTATTTCATATAACCCCCCCCCCCCTTGCTTAATATACAGGTACACATGAATTTGAAGCAAGGAAAATGTTTTGGTGTTTGACAAGGACTGCCATTGCATCAAGATCATAGGACTTGACCTCACTAAAAAAGGTCAAAAGAGACAGTTATAACATCCAGGTGTGGCAGCAAACCTACATGGCCCCAGAAAGGCGTGACGTGACCATTTCAGAAGGACTGGTGGTAGATGGCAGCCTTGATGTCTGGGCATTTGGTATCATAGGTCTACATTCTTCTTACAGTGGAATTTCCATGGAGCGTGGCCATCCGTGATGAAGAATATAAACACTATTAATCTAATTTTTTTCACAGGTAAAAGTATGGCAATGAAGGTAATGGATAAAGGCAGTACCAGTCTGCAGTCTTTTTCCTCCAGGAATGCAGCATTTCATACTTTTTCTGCTCATCAAAATATAATTGGATCTTATGGCTTAT
The DNA here is from genome assembly GCF_062004578.1 of Staurois parvus. Taxonomy (NCBI): domain Eukaryota; kingdom Metazoa; phylum Chordata; class Amphibia; order Anura; family Ranidae; genus Staurois; species Staurois parvus. The sequence continues at coordinate 103,647 of NW_028318618.1, forward strand.
TCTTCTCCATGACTACTTCGTCTTTGCCTAAGAACTGGCCCCTGCTGGTGATCTGTTCTCCATGATTTTTCCAACTTTAAGTACATTAAAGGTGTAGATATGCCCATTTTTTAGGCTTTAATAAGAGTTCAAACAAATTTTGAATTTCCCATCACTTTGTCTTAATGACAGTGGTCACCAAGATATTTACAGAAAGTGAATCTTCCTACCCTAAAACTAAAGTAAACAAAAAAAAAAGTTATGGTCATACAAATTCAACTGATTATTTCTCATTGTAATATATACACTACTGTATTTAATATCTATTGTATTTTTTTTTAGGTGGGAATCGTGTGAAATGAGTTAAGAGGTCCTGTATTCATGTCCTGGTTTTTTTTGTGTCCTATGGATCAATAAATATACACTACATTCATCTATCCTCAAGTGTGCAGCTGACCCTTCTTCCTATTGCATCGTGTGTGGGGACGAGCCAGAGCCTGAACCCGTTGTGGATTGATCTGGATTGTTTGCCTGAGCGGTATACCTTTTGTCCTTTGGGAATTCCAGAAGACGTACTAAAAAAGGTGTGCTGTTAAGATCTCCAGTGCTCTTGGAGTTCATAGCAGAGAAAAAGGACTAGTCCACATGGACCTCAAGCCATAAAATGTCTTGGTGTTTGACCAGGACTGCCATTGTGTCAAGCTCACAGACTTTGGCCTTGCTAGGGTCAAAGGGACAGTAATTAGAGCCAGGTGTGGCAGCAAACCCTGCATGGCACCAGAAATGCATGACATGACCATTTCCGATGGACTGGTTGTAGATGGCAGTCTTGATGTGTGGGCATTTAGTGTAGCCATCTACTGCCTACTCACAGGAGAGTTTCCATGGCAAGTGGCCAACCTTGATGAAGGATGCAGTTTGTTGAATGGCAAAAATGCTATCCAGACAGACAATCCTCCTGAAGCATGGATAAAGGTTCCCACTGGGATACGGAGGATGTTTAGTGATCTTTTGGCAATTTATTTTACCAAAAGAGGTCAAACAACAGAAGACTTCAAATACCTGAGTGAAAGCTGGAAAGAAACTTCGGATTCAAAAAACACAGGAGAATATTGAGAATCTCATAGAAACCAGTTCTTCTTTACAGTTTGAGCAAGCATTGGCTTCTTATATAAACACCTCACAGAGCATCACATCGGCTCCCAGCTCCTTGTCTTCCCCTTTGAACACAGACACTTCTGGATCTCAGTCAGAGATGTCTCCAGAGCCAGAGAAGGTCAGCATGGCAGATGGCACCAATCATGTTTGATGAATTCTCTTTACATGTTGTTACAGAAGTAGAAATTGGATGAACAAAAATTCGAGTGATGGTGAAAGAACATCACATGTGGTCAACTTTCTCAGGTATGTAGCTTTCTTGAGTAAATAAATGGGTCATGTAAGTATTTTGTAGTAGCAACTGCACTATTCAAATTTTTAAGGGTCCATGTCACACTGGCAGTTCCGCACTAAGTGTGTAGTCATGTTCCAACACTGATTTTAATTTGTTACTAAAAGGCGTTGTGTCTCCACCCAAAGGATGGGATTATCCATTTTTAGAACTATATCCCTCTGTCTAATTTCTTCAGTTGTCCCTTTTCTGACATAGAGATTCCCTTAAAATTGTACTATTTCACTACCAAGAATGTTGTAATGCATTAATCATTCACCCAACTTCTAAACTATTAGAAGCATGACTGGGGCACATTCTAGGCCTGCATGCTATGTGTCCTTCCTGTGAGGTACTATATGCCAATGGTATCACTTTTGTTAGCCATTCCTAGAGTGGTGGGGCTAAGCCTTGCAGTTTGGAGTACTAACGTGAAACTAGAATCATAGAGGTTGATACAAAAAGAGTTCTTCTAGGCTTGCAATGGCAATAGCAGGACGCCCCGCAGACAAAGGCAGGGGCGTAGTAGTTATGGATAAACAAAGCTATGTGGACGAAGTCTATAAGATTCTTGATGACCCTTCCACTTACCAACTCCTTAGTAAGAATCCTATTTTTTCTTATAAGAAGAATCTGAAAAATATTATTCAATCTGGCTTTGATAGCAACATTATTACTCAAAAAGAAGAGTATTTATGCCCTAAAGCCCCAAGAGTGCCTATCTTGTATATTTTTCCGAAGATACACAAGAATGTGACAAATCCTCCTGGTAGGCCTATAGTAAAAGGAATTAACTCATTGTGCTCTAAGATTGGAGCCTACATTGACTATTATCTCCAACCATTAGTGACGCAGACGCCTTCCTATATTAGGGATACCAAACAGATTTTAAATAAAGAATGTTAACATGACTCCCTCCACTTATTTGGTTACGGCTGATGTTGAGTCCTTATATAGTAGTATTAATCACCAAGATGGTATGGATGCAGCAGAACATTACTTAGAACATGAAAGCCCTCTTACCACTGCGCATATGGATTTTATCCTTAAGTTATTAGGATTTCGCTATGAGCAGAGATTACATGTGGTTTGACAATACATTTTTCCTACAGATCAGAGGCGTGGCGATGGGGGCAAAATTTGCCCCCAGCTTCGCCAACCTTTTCATGTCTTATTGGGAGGAGGACATCATATACGCCAGGGAATGGCCAGAGTTGATTTTTTTGAGATTTATTGATGATGTCTTTTTACTGTGGAATGGGAATGAACAATCCCTTCTAAATTTTTTGGTACGCTTAATCATAATAATATTAGATTTACTTTCAATTACAGCCTAACTGAATTTAATTTTTTAGATCTAATAGTTATGTGCTCCAATGGTAAAATAGTGACCAAAACCTATTTTAAAAAACTTCGGACCGTAACAGCTATATACCATTAGATAGCTGTCACCATCCCAATTGGCTTACCAATATACCCAGGGGACAGTTCCAAAGATTAAGGAACTGTACTGATTTGGAAAATTATTATTTACAAGCCACCGTCTTGAAAGAGAGGTTCATTGAGAAGGGATATAAAAAGGCATTACACTGGATAATACAATATTATCTGTGGCCAATATGGATAGAGAAGAAGAACTCCTTAGTGATAACCCTAAACCGACAAAAAAAAACTTGGTTTGTCCCTTTATAAGCACTTTTTCTGTACAACATAAGGCTGTTAAGCATATAATTAAGAAAAATTGGGGAATACTGAAAGCAGACCCAGTCTTATCAAAAATCTTACCCGAGGTACCAGAGGTGATTTTCAGGAGACCCACCACGTTGAGAGATAAAATATCCCCAAATGTGGTTGATCCTCTTGCCCAGCCATCACCGTTATTTAACCTCAATGGCTTTTTTCTTTGCAACAGATGCATAGCATGCAAAGCTAACAGCCTCAGAAAAAAGAAAATCACTACCTTTTGTTCGAACCAAAACAATAGGACCTATGACATAGATAAATTTATCTGCTGCAACACTAAGTATGTTGTTTACCTTTTGGAATGCCCATGTTCTAAACAATATGTGGGGTGAACTAAAAGAAAGCTTAGAGATCGCCTGCGCGAGCATATTAACAATATTAAAAAAAGGGTTTAAGGCTCATTCTTTGTCTTCACATTATAGACGTTTCCATAATAAAGATCCGTCTACCCTAAAATTTGTAGGTATTGATACTATCATTCCGCACTGGAGAGGGATACATAAGATTCGTGCAATATCTCAACTTGAAACAAAATGTATCTATCAGTTGAACACCCTACACCCTCTGGGGCTCAGTGTTGAGCTAGATGTCAATTGTTTTATTGATAATAGTTAATTATAATTTTTATGAATTTTTATATCCTGTAAAATGCATTTATATATTGTATTTATATTGTGTATTTATATATTTTATATTCATCAGATGTTCACACGGGATTTTTTTACACATTTTTTATAAATAATTTTTTACATATTTAGATAAACAATTTTCATAAGTTTTATAAATTTCATATTTATCTTTGAAATTTATTTTATTCTTAAGGTGTCTTAATATGTATATATACACATTAATACGTTATCCTTGATTTGATTTTACCAAATATATTCAAAGTCAATTTATCTGCTCTAATCATGGTCTCAAAATGATTTTAGTTATAGCTGTTTTTTTTTGATATTAATACACCTTTCAATGTTATTCTCTACCTCTTAGACCATTTAAATATATTGCATTTCCCGTCTGAACGAACATCTTGTATAATGTCATTTGAGCACTGATTTATAGTAATCTGTAGGCTTTTGACCTCCAACAAAATGGCGCTGTCGTACTGAGCATGCACCATTCTGTCTATTTAAAACACTGTACTTGCGTCATGGCGCTTACCGGCTCACCCTCTGACGATGTGCGTGGCACGTACCGCGTAAGGAGGAGCCTGCTCGCGCCGTTGACGTCACGCCGTCGGAGCATGGTGGAGCTCCGGCGGCCATCACACTCTAGGGACGGTTAGTGTTTGTTACTGCCTGCCGTTCCCACTATACATTGGATGCATCCCATGATTTTTAAGAAACATCTACTTTATTCAAACTTACTACACGATGGGCACCTCTTTGTTTTGACCCCGTACGGGGAGTATTTTTTCACAGACGCTGTGTTGCTCCGAATCCATCCAGAGAGGGAGTTTCCTACTACTGTAAGAGCAACACCCACACATCCCTTAAGGGGAACTCTGAGCTGGAGCCTAAACACCTGTGATCTCGGATCTGCTTTACCCAGAGAGGAAAGCCCTTCTACCCGCTGACCCAGATATATACACCCAGTGACACCAGGGAATAAGTTTTATACACTGCACTATACCAAGGGCGCTTCCGGTGAGTGGGCACTTCTATTTCTTTCTAAAGAACAATCACCGGACTGGAATATTGAGGACTATTTTACTTAAATTTATTTATTTCATTTACTCGTTCATATCCATACTGGGAAGAGAGTTTATTAAGCGCTGCACTATTTTTATGATATTTAGGACTCTTATTGGGTACGGTGTTAGAATTTTGCTTTTAAATATTTTAAAATGATTACCCAATTAATTTTAATCAAGCATTGTAAAGAACAGATATTATATCTCTAGTGCAGTAACTCTTAGGAGCCCAAGTTGTGTTTTTTTAATCAATATATTATCAAAAACAGTAAAACCAGTGAAGGATGGTTTCTTTTTGGTTAATATACAGTAAGTCTCTAATCCTTTGTCTTATTAACTGGGATTCTCTATTCTAGGGCAATTTTCTAATTTATAAAAACCATTTATATAGCCAGTGTCTGTAACCTTAAATCTGTAACATTTCATATATACACATTTTATATCAACTTTTACTGGGATATGCAATCATTCTATAAGGATGTAATCTTTGAGAACTGACCTTCTGCCGCTGATTACTATAAACTCCATTTTCATGTTTCGTTCAGATAATTCTTTATTTTGCTCTAACAATATTTTTTGATATCAGATGACAAGTCTGGACTATCCCCAGTGGATAAACAAGACCCCTGCCTGGTACATGGCGGGATGTAACTTTTACATATGGGAGTAGCTACTCCTCCTGTGCACTGGGTGGGGCTCTTTAATTTTCTCCATACAGAAAAAAAAAAAAAAATACAGATCCTGCCAGATATCTAGGGAGCACCTAAATATGGATTTTAAATAACACCGCCTCTGCTGCACTGAAATCCCAAGCAATGTTAGCCAGGTCTAGAAAGACCCGTGGAGCACTGAAAGCCAGGAATATAGTGGTAAGTCAACCACTTTGCTTAGAAGCTGACATTTGCCTCACACGCCACACTTTTATAGCATAGCCAGGTACTGTGAGGGACCGCCGAGCGGCACCACTAGTACTCCACCGGTCAGGCGTGCCCAGAGCGCGGAGTCTAAGCCCCAGGGTACTTGTTCACCAGAGCCCCTGATGGTGGGGATGGACTTGTAGTACCCCGAGACCAGGTCACCACTACTGAGCACACCTGTCAGTGGTAGGGTTGTTCGCCAGGGGCTCCAACCAGGGAGAGCCAGATGTGAGGAGGTCGGGTGACCCCGATGGGATGGATGGATGGCTGAGCAAGTGCGAAGTCAAACAGGCTGAGTTGGTAACGTAGAGGACGGTAAGGTACAAGGGAGCAGGCAGAGAATCGTCGGGTCACACGCCAGGTCAGCAACAGTAGGTCAGATCTAATGAGGGGCATCCAGGGAGAGAGGTCAGGCAAAGCAAGGGTCTGGGCAGGAGAAATCAGCAGGTCAAGAACAATCCAGGTCAATAAACTTACAAGGCACAGGTTCAGAATCACAGGAAGCAGGTAAGACCAGAAGGCAACGAAATGACAGCTCAGGGACATTTAAATATCCCGCCCTGCGCTGCCATTGGTGCTCAGCGGGCGGCCGCGGCTTCTACTGCGCATGCGCGAACTCGAACGCCACGGCCGGCCCAGACCTAGTGCCCGTGTACAGGGCGGAGCAGTGCGCCTGCGCCGGGACCATCGCGGCAGGGATCGAGGGGATCCCTGACAGGTACATAGTATCTTCAGGTTTTCCACTCACTACGTGACTTGATCACAAAGCTCATCATCCACGGTAGAAAAAAAAAACAAAACAAAACAAAAAACACCAATCACTTCCATATATGGCAATAAATTTAAAAAAAAAAAAACTTTGTTCCCAATTTTAAAATTAGAATATTACAGATCATGTTTAGCCAGTTATGTGAAAACATCACAGCACCCTGCCTCAGTACTCCTCTCAAGAGCCCTTAGCCCTGATGCAAGTGGTGAGCTGTATCTTGGGAGGAGTTGCAAATATACAAATGCCTTGTTTGGTGGATTGTCAGTCTGGAGGAGCAGCCATTCCTGGACAGGCTGTATTTTTATGTAGACCTCCAAAAATGTCCACATATGATGAGTTTCCATAATTGATAGAACGGAAGTCCAATAAAGAAGAGGCTGACAGTCAGGCTGGGGAGGAAGTGTTAGATGATTCTCAATGTCCTCCAGCCCAAAAATGAGGCTGTCCCACTGTTACAGACTACAGTCCAGGAAATTTCTTGTCTGTGTTGCCTATAGCAAACGTGCTGCTGCATGATGGGACTTTCTTCCAGACGTGCCGTACAGAGGATACAATTTTGGCTCATATTTGATCCCTCCTATGGGTGCCCAGGTATAGCTCCATTTTACTCTGGAAATTGATGTCACAGACCTTTTAAAATGTAATTTTCCCCACAGCTAGGTAAGTTGTAAATGTTCATTTTTAATGTGCCCAGAAAAAGTGTGGATTTGTTAGCATTTGAAAGTGTTGTGGAGTTTATCTTGAATACTGAAGATTTATTAAGCATTTATTTGTTAACATTGCCAATACATGGCAGGAATATGTTGCTTCTCTTTGGACTGGATTTCAGATTGACATGAAATATTCACCCAATTTGAAGGAGTTGAGGAGACTCTGTATGCAGATATGGATATTTGAGCTTACACTATATCGTATGGATACATCAATGGTACTATACTTGGACATTGCTTTCTATTTAATAAAAGATGTTTGTATTTTTTTATTACATTTTTAATACTGTAGATAAATTATGTAAAAAATATTAAACTGTCTTCTAAAAATCACATTGACCTATTTCATACATGAAGACATGACACAAAAGAGAAGGCAAATAAAAAGGATAAAATAACTAGATAGACCAACGTAACCTACCTTATAAAAGAATCTACCTCCCTGAAATGCTCATCCAAGTCCAAGAGAGATGGAAAACACCTAATGCTTCCTGTTGTACTGTCAGAGAATAGGTACCCATGTCATTGTGATGTGTTTGAAACTGACACTCCAGTCTAAAAACAACACAACCGGGGAATTTTTCCAAGTTAAATCCACCCCCCCTGTGCACACTGTTCCAGCCTCGCTACACATTGCCCCCTGCTTACACTGTACACTTTCCCACATATACACCGACTCCTGTTGACTTTTTCCCTAAATACACTGCTCCCACCCCTTTTTTAAACTATGCCCCTCCCATAAATGCCTCTCCCAGCCAATTAGCATTTATGTCTGAAAACAGTACAGGCCCGGAAGGAGGGGCGGGGGTAGAGGACAGTACATGATAGGCCGTGAGGGTACAGTATTGGGTGTAGTAATGTATAGTGTCAGGTTGGGGAATTATGGTGGCTGTATAGCGTCAGGTTAGGGCTGTAAGTAGTGACAGTGCTCAGTCACTGATAGCACAGCTGTAGATAAAGAATCCCGGGGCTGGTGGGTTCTATCCTCTCTCCCTCAGCTGCAGAATCAGCCTGAGTGAAGGAGTCTTTGGGAGGAGTAATGGAGGCAGCCACACCCCCGGTACCACGCACCAACTTTGGCTGCCTCAGTAGATCCCTTAGGGACATCATAACCTGATTGGATGACAGGGGAGTATTACAGGCAGCCTCCATCACTGACCCAAAAGACTTGCCAAGCAGTACATATTTACAATACTGCAAGACAGGGAATGTGCAGGGCCCCCCATGCAACTGGAGGCCCCTGGGCAATGGCCAGGGGTACCCGCTCATTAACCGGCCTGTCCTGATATTGACAACATGGAGAGAACAGAGAACAAAGGTCATTTACAACATGGATGGACTATATTGTGTCATTACCAAATCACAAGACATTCCTCTACGGGGGTCATTCATGTCCAATACCATATTCAAATTGCGGCTTTATTCCAAATTATGCTAAAATACAGGGAGTGAGGAAATTGTCCAATCCTGGATGAGATTAGACAGATTTGAATGTTCCACCAATTGGGATGGGCCTCATTCATGTCTGAGAGATAGGTCTATAATCAGGTTAGAGTTTGGAGGGAGACAGGAGAGAGAAAATCTGAATGTCATAATTAGGGGCCTCCATATTACAAAGCTGGTAAACATTGGACATCTCTTTGGCACTTACATGTATTGTTAGTATGTTCTAAAAATTCCATTGTTTTCCCTTTTTCTGTAACTGGATATATTGGTCAACAATATGAAGGTCTAAAGCCAACCCACAGCAATCTATTTCTGTTGTTGTGTTGAAGCTTTCACTTTGGACAAGAACTCTAACCAAACCATATCACAGGGATATTAAATCTCAAAAATATAAAATTGTGAGAAACAAGAAGAGGAGATTTAGAGGATATGATCACAATATATTAATACTCAAGTGGTCCATATAGTGAACTTGGTCTAGAGTTGTTCACTTTCATGTCATTATAGAGGACAAGGGGCACTCTCTACATCTGGAACAAAATATAGAAAGACTTCACAGTAAGATCTGTGAAAATGTGGAATAAACTCCCTCAAGAGCTGGTTCTGGCCAGTTCAGTAGATGATTTTTTAAAAAAAACTGGATGAATTCCTCAATGCACAAAACAGAAATGGTGGCAGTCCCTCCCCCCCATCCAGCAGAGTGGTCAGCATAACAACGGCTCCTCCCCTGATGAGATGCCTTTCAGGGAGGAGGCCCGTAAAGGGAGACTGTCAGCTGCAGCCGGCAGGCTTACCCTCCTGAGGCCATTGGTCTTCCAGGAGGGTTGGGTGCCTCAGCTGGTTAGTCTGAGAAGAGGAGCAGAGCTTAGCGTAGAGCAGCTGGGCGCACTGCTTGACGGAGATCCTGGACTTTGGTGGGTGGGTCTGGTGCTGGGAGGCAGAGTTGTGAGCGGCACAGACCAGCGGGATCCGTGGCTCCTGGGGCTGGGAGGCCATCTGACCTGCAAAGAGATGTGGACCATTCTTAGGGAGAGTGTCAGGAATGGACTTGCCAATGGTGGTGGGACTCACCTGCCTTGTGGGCTACAGTACCAGGGCTGGCCAGCGGGTGCTCTCAGCAACCATAAGCTCACTTCTGCAGTCAGCCATCACCTGAGGCGGATTGCAGGCGGTGTATTTAAGGAATGGCCAGACCTGCAGTCAGTGCCTTGGTGTATGTTTCCCATGAACCCCTGTACCTGCATCTTGTCTGCTTCCTGCCTGATCCTGCTTTGGTCCTACTCTGAACGAACTCCACCTGTCCTGACCTCGGCTATTCCTGACTACTCTTCCGCCTGCTCCTTGTACCTTGTCTGCCCATTTGCTACCGACCCGGCCTGCCCGACTACATTTAGTATTGTTCTTATTGTTCTGTTGGAGGTTTGGTTGCACTCTGTTTATGTTTAGTCTTGCACTGCGTTTATGTATTGTTTAGTCTTTAATAAATTGTATTGTTTATACTATACCGGAAGCCTGCGTTTCCCTGTGTCAGTCCACACATCTCTGGTCATACCTGGAGCCCTGACAGCGAGCTTTCTGGATCCAATGTGGGTGCAGCGGATGGCCACGGTGAAGTCCGGCCCGGAGGCTGATGGGACCTTTCCTGGGCAGCCTGGTGAGTTAAATGTTTGTTTTTCTTTATGTTCTGCGGGATCTGTTGGGGGCGGTGCTACCCCTTTGGTGGCGTCCATTCCGGATGTGGTGTGGCCAATGCCCCTCAGGTAGTCTTGGGGCTAAACAATATACCAAAAGGGACAATTTCTAAGATTACGAAGAAACTCTCAAAACCAGATTTATAGAAAAAAAGGTTACAATACTGAGGTTCTGAATAATATTGAAGTCGGGGCCCTTAACAGATCTGACTTGCTAACATGAGAGAAAAAAAAAAAAATTGTCTGAACGTTTTTGTCCTTTTGTTACAAATTTCTCCACTCAATATAAGGATGTGGCTAAAATTAAAAAGAATTGGGCCATTTTGAAAAACAATCCCATGTTAGGGGAGGTGCTACCCGATCGTCCAAAAATTACTTTTCGGAAAGCTCCCTCCCTATGACACACACTGGATCCCTCTAACATGTCATCTTTCGGACTAAATGTTTTTTTTTACATGTAACAGGTGTAGCCTGCCAGTATAATGGCTCTCAGAAGGAAAAATATGGGGAATTTAAGTTTAATACCACGGGAAAGACCTATAAAATTTACCCGCTGATTACATTACAGTACGCATGTCGCTTATTTACTGGAATGTTCTTGTAATAAACAGGACGTGGGCAGGACCACAATGAGAGTGAGGGATAGGCTCAGGGAGCACTACTATAATATCAAGAAGGGTTATAAAGAGCACTCACTCTCCAAACATTTGTGCGACTGTCATAACAGATCCCACTCATCTCAAATTCACTGGCATTGATCTCAAGCCACAATGGAGAGGGGGACATAAAGGAGAGCGGTTTTTCAATTAGAAACAAAATGGATTGTAGAACTTAAATCCTTGTCCCCATATGGCCTTAACAGACTTAGACATAAATTGCTTTATCGACAATAGTTTATTTTTATCATATTCTACTTCAATTTCTGATATTTCAGACTTATTCATATGTTTAAGATAGTTTGTTATATTTAATCACCTAGCCATTTACAATATTTATGCACCTTACATTTTATTTACCCATGTGCAGGAGGTGGATTTATTTATGTTTAAGTAATTATTGTATGTATCAACAATTTTTACCCATGTTTATTTTATATTCCCATATTTTTTTGGTTTTTAATGGCCCTCATGATATAGCCTGATTTTAGCAATAAGTTTATCATTTATTTTTAATGTAATATTTACTGTGTAATGATATATGTGTATTTATTTATAGATTGCCAATTTAGCCTTTTTATAACTACTATTTGAAATATCAATTTATTAATATATTCATATTTTACTACCTTGCTGGGATTGGTAGTCCTACAGTGAATCACCAGCATTTTGTAATACACTGTGGTCTACATTCAAAATTGAGTCCGTTTCATGCATACTTGTCAGGAATGGACTCACCATTAGTGGTGGGACTCATCTGCCGTGTGGGCTGCAGTACCAGGGCTGGCCAGCGGGTGCTCTCAGCAACCAGAGGCTCACTCCTGCAATCAGCCATCACCTGAGGCTGATTGCAGGTGGTGTATTTAAGGAATGGCCAGACCTGCAGTCAGGGCCTTGGTGTATGTTTCCCATGAGCCCCTGTACCTGCATCCTGTCTGCTTCCTGCCTGTCCTGACCTCGGCTATTCCTGACCACTCTCCAGCCTGCTCCTTTGGTACCTTGTCTGCCTGATGGTTCCTGACCCGGCCTGCCTGACCACTCCACCTCACCAGCCCTGACTGCTCTTGTCTGTGTACATTCAGTTATCAGTTGGAGGTTTGGTTTTGTTATATTGTGCGTTTTATATTTGTGTTTAACCTTTAATAAATTATATTGTTACACCATACTTGAGCCTGCGTTTCCTGTGTCAGTTCACACATCTCTGGTCTTACCGGGAGCCCTGACAATACTTAATATTGTTTATACAAATAAGTTTGGACTCCATTAAAATGGTGTCTATCGCCGTCCTTAATATATTACATTATATAATTTACCTTAAATATCCCCTAGAAGTTTTCTTTTGGCTTGTCATCCTTATGTAAGGTAGCATATTGGCAATCTATATCCATAGTTTTATCCTGTTCAATGCGGTGTCTCTGGGTGTGAAATGACGTATTCTCACCGATCCCATCTTCCGCCCGTGCATGTGCACAACTGTGAGGTGACGCGCGGTTGCGCATATCTGTGTGATGCGCCCATGCGCATATTTTTGTGTGATGCGCCCATAACAGCAGTAGGGTATTTAAGTTCTGACATCCTCCAGGTGGGCTTTCACCTTTGACAAAGTGCTGGTGCACGAAACGCATCAGGGAGGAGCCCACTGGAGTGATGTCACGCCGCACACGACCGCGAGGAAGGCCGGCGGCCATCTTTATTCCTGATTTTTCATTACCACGTGAGTTTACTATATTTACTTGTATCTTTTGCCTACCATTTAATAAAAACAAACAAACATACTACACTATTGGCACCTATTTGTTCTCTGGCTTGGTCATTACGAGCCCTATAAAAGGTGGAGCCACCTCTGGATCTGAATTATTATCTTGGAGCGGTTTCTGATGGATATGTGAGCGGAGTGTGACCCTTGTGTGAGCAGCATCATCCTATGTGTCCACATTTGAGCTTGATGACCCTATTAAGGATATACTTATATTGCACATTTTATATGCGCTTCTGGTAATTGCATAATTTTACTGGCTCTCGGCACCTGTAATTACCAGCACGGAGCACAGATCACCCCATGTATGGACTGCTATATCTGCTGATCGTACTATTCACATCTGTCACTCAACTATATGTCTTTGGTCATAATGATACGTCACTATAAGACGTAACCATCGCTTCACTATTTTTGCACTTCAGTAGCACTCACTTTATATATTTTTATTACCATTATATATCATATGTTACTATCCAACGCTGCATATTTATTACTTTTTACTGTAACTTATACGGTTTGCTAAATGTCCTTCCCTTTCATTTCAGAAAGTTGGGAGGTATGTCAATGATGGGCCTTTTGTTAGCGACTCTCGGAGTGGTGGGGCCAAGTCTTGCACTTAGCAGTATTAAAGTGATACTAAAATAAATCATGCCAATATAAAAGGCCTTCTAGCCTCTGCTGATAAATATTTTAAATGGTTGACAGATGAATTTTGATGACATTGCCAAGATCAATTATTACATATTTAGTGCAGTAACTTGCAAAAACATGAATTTGGTTTTAATCAATCTAGGTCACTCCAGCCAGTAAATAAAATGGTTACTTTGTGGTTGGTGTAGGTCTCTATCCCTTTGTATCTGATCTTATTAACTAGGACTGTCTATTCTAGGGCTTTATATATTTAAAAAAATTAAACAAAAAATTTTATTTGTACTTATGGACCGACCTCCTGTGATTTGCTGGTGTGTGGAGGAGGTTTGATGACAGTCGTCCCTCACATGAATGCATATGATGGAGGTGATGACCTAACTTCTGGTCATTTTGGTGACATCTAATTATCCACGTCTGGACCATTGTGCCTTTTACACGCATTAGCCACCACCAGCTGTTTTTGGCACAACCAATATACATGTTGAATGGATATGTGCATCCTTAAAGGAAATCTGTGTGGGACTTCAGTCCTTTGAGCCTTCTATATGAGCTTTCATCGATGTATAGTTGAGCATCTTCCTGCCAGTTTACAGAACTATACTTTTGGAAGGACTTTTACAGTTCATGAATGTTTGAGCTATCCTGTTCCAAATGCATCTTTGAAATTAAAATACTATCATATGAAAATGAGAATTGCGTCCATGAATTGCACATATGATCAATATCTCTTATACTGTGATGAAATATGAGAGGAGGGTGGTTCTTTTGGAGACTCAAGGATCCCTTTTTTTAGGTTTAGAATTTTAATCAATTATATTGAATAAAGTTTATGTGATATGTATCATTCAGGTGGAGTGTTGAATGGTAGAGGTTGCAAAATTTTTTACACCCTTTTAAAAAGGAATGATGCTGAGGAGGTGAAGTGTAAACCTGGGTTTTATGGTTGTGTTTTGTGTATTCTTACCAATGATTCCCCTCAATAATAATAATATATACAGTCAGGGCTTTTTTCCAGCGGGAATACAGAGGAACAGTTCCAGCACCTCCAGGACTAAATGTATGTAATGGCAAGGGGTGCTGGTGTGTGCAGAAGAATCTTTTGATGCTGTTTGCTGAGGGATCTATTGTAGATGGATGAGACCAATTTTTGCATTGAGGTCTATTGCTGCTGCTGGGGGGGTATATTTTGTAGGAAGGTCTGTTGTTGCTGATGGGAGATCTATTGTTGCATTTGATGGGTCTTATATGTTGCTGGAGGGTCAATTGCTACTAGGAGAGATAATTGAGAGAAGGGTCTATTGATGCCGATTGCTGGGAGATCCATTGTTGTCAGGGGTCTATTGTTATGGAGGGGTATTTTTTTTGCAGGCAATCCATTGTGGTCAGGGGGGGGGGTAGGATCTATCATCACTGGGGTGGGGATACTTTTGCTGGCTGCAGGAGGAGGAGATCTCCTACTGCTTTTCTTGCCATCATTAGTTTCCATAGAAATCACTTCTGGTGGGTGGGTAGAAGGTGGAAGCAAGGAATGGTCTTCAGGAGGTGGGTACAAGGCAGAAATAAGGGGTGACTCGGAAAGGGAGAGTTCCAGCACCTATTATCGGAGAAAAAAAAAAGGAAATACAGTTAAATGGTTGGACCAGGAGAATTTGTTGTAGATAAAAAAAAATTAAAAAAAAATAAAAATTTCTCCTGGCCAAACAATGCAGGTTAAGAAACTGAGTGAGTTGGGTTCCACTTTAAGCTACAAATCAAGGTTAAATATTCTTAATCCTCATGCTGCTAGCATTGATATATTTACTTTTATTTCCAAGATTTCTTCAGTTACTTCATGGTTTCCATGCCTAGGCAATTAATGTCAATGTCCTGTAATCCCAGGAGTCCTCAGCTAAGCACACCAGCTGCATGTATGCCTGAGCTAAGGGCAGGTGGATTCCAGAAAGTAATTGCTACACAAATAATTTTCCCCTCCACAAGATTGTCACGGCCAGAAATGCTGGGGGGGTGTGCTTTATTTTGCTTAGAAATCACTTGATGGATCTGTGAATTTGCTTTGAATAATAAAAAATAGATTGTGTTTTTGGTTTGTGGTGCTCAGAATCAGGTAGTTCCGCTTTAATTCCTGCAAATAAAAAATCACTTTTGCAGTATCAGTGGTGCTTTTAAAAAACTGTCAAAACTAAACTAAATACAAAGAAAGAAAAAGATAGCAGGTAAAGTTTTGGATAGAAGAGACTTGTCTTTTTTCTTCTGGATGAAGAAGAAAAGAAAAGCCCAGCATTGGTAATATACTGAGGATGAAGCAGTTATAATGTGCATGTGCAGGATTGACATCAGTCACCATGTAATGGCTGGAAGAAGACCAGAGGAGAAGGTTGTGGTGACAGAGCAACATGGAGGATTGCAGACCTTACATTGCTGGAGGAGAGCAAACTGTAGAGAGCAAGTCTGCCGTAATGTGCTAGTACAATATCTACAGGTTATGGTCAATGCTCTGGGGGCCCTCTACAGATTTAGTTCGGTTTTGGGTTCACAATAATAGCAAATCGCCCATTGTCTCTCTTTGGCCGATCAGTTAGTGGCTGTAAAATAGTAAAGACACAATTCCAAATGGACAACTTCTTGGTGGAATATCTCTCAGCCTCAGCTGCCATCCACACATCACCATGACCCATGAAATCACCTCTCATAACAGTGACGACTATGGTTTTATCCCGGATGTGGCACCAGCTGGAAACCTTCAATCCATAACAAACAAATGTGAGTTTTTATCAACAGAATGATCTTTAGGTTAAGTTATGATCTGAGTTATGATCTCTCCTTGTTTTGTTTAAAGCTTGGAGAGGTTTAATGAATGTTCACCCCGTACATTGAGTTGGTGGGACATATGAATAAAACGTGTTTTTAGGTGTGTGATTGCTCAGTTGGAAAATTAAAAATGAATCAAAATGGATCTGCTGACATCTAACTTCCAATTTTATGTGATTTGCATATTCCTACTCTATTCAGATTATGTATTTTATGTTTCCCTGTGCAAGGGATGCGATGGGTTACTTATGTCCGGTAACATTTTACCATATTGGTGTCTGATTCATTGTCATTTTTTCTACAGGTTATTTTAAATGGGATTTTTCCAGAGTAAAATGGAGCTATACCTGGGCACCCATAGGAGGGATCAAATATGTGCCAAAATCATATCCTCTGTACGGCACGTCTGGAAGAAAGTCCCATCATGCAGCAGCACGTTTGTATAGGCAACCCAGACCAGAAATTTCTTGGACTGTAGTCTATAATGGTGGGAGAGCCTCATTTCTGGGCTGGAGGACATGGAAAATCATCTAACACTTCCTCCCCAGCTTGACTGTCGGCCTCTTATTTATTGGACTATTATGGAAACTCATATGTGAACATTATCTAGGGAGGTCTACATGAAAATACAGCCTATCCAGGAATGCCCACTTCTCCAGACTGACAATCCACTAAACAAGGCATTTTTAGATTTGCAACGTCTCCCAAGATCCAGCTCACCACTTGCATCAGGGCTAAGTGCTCTTGTTAGGAGTACTGAGGCAGGGTGCTGTGATGTTTTCACATAACCTTAAGGAGCTAAATATGGTCAGAAATATTTTAATTAAATTGGGAACTCAGTTTTTATTCATTGCCATATAGGGAAGCAATTTTTTTTTTCCACCGTGGATGATAAACTTTGTGATCAAGTCACAGAGAGTGGAAAATGAATACTTTATAGCATAGCAGGGTATGTAGTATCTTAAGGTTTTCTTTGAACGTGTGGTGGTTTTTTTTTCCCAAGTATAAGTCCAAGTAAAATCTGTATACTGTATAAGAAATGTTAAAGATTTATACGGTTACAGACACTGGCTATATAAAAAATTGTATAAATTAGAAAAAATTGCCCTAAAATGGCGAATCCTAGTTAATAAGACAAAGGATTAGAGACCTACTGTATATTAACCAAAAAGAAACCATCCTTCACTGGTTTTACTGTTTTTGATAAAAAAAAAAACCAAAAAAACAACCAAAAAAAAAAAAAAAAAAAAACAACTTGGGCTCCTATGAGTTACCGCACTAGAGATGTAATATCTGTTCTTTACAATGCTAGATTAAAATTGGTTAATCATTTAAAATATTTAATAGTAAAATTCTAACAGCATACCCAACAAAGTCCTGCTATTGTCATTGCAAGCCTAAAAACTGTTGAATCAACCTGATTCTAGCTTCACTTTAGTAATGTTTTCATTTGATACAATGTAACACGAGTTGTGGTTAATGTATATTGACCATTCACTATTTACAGATCAGAGGATGGCACTGAAGATTATGGAAAAGAGAACAAGTGAAAAATTTCTGATGGGGTTCAGTGTGTCCTACTTTTCATCTCATTCCAACATCATCTGGAGTTTAGGCATGGCCTTCAATACCCAAGACTACTTTGTATTTTCCCAGGAAGTGGCACCATTTGGTGACCTGTTCTCTATCATTACACCCTATGCAAGTCTGATTCCAATTTATTCAACATTTAGCAATTTCTAGATATTTATTTTTTAGAAGAATAATTTTTTTGTATATTCCAGGTTGGACTTCAACAAGTCAGAGTTAAGAGATGTGCCATGCACATTTCCAGGTCTCTGGAATTTATTGCAGAGATAGGACTTGTGCATATGGACATAAAACCTAAAAATGTTTTGGTATTTCGACCAGGAATGTAATTGTGTGAAAATCACCAACTTGCTAGTATCAAAGAAACAGCGATTAGATTTAAGGCGGGCAGTACCTCCTACATGGCCTCTGAAGTGTGTGAACTCACTGGTAAGGAAGAGCTGGCTGTAGACTTCACTCTGGATGTATGGAGTTTTGGAGTGCTCCTCTACTTCCTGATCACAGGAGAACTTCCCTGGAAGGTGACCATGTCAAAAGACAAGGAATTCAGCAGATTTGTCACCTGGCAAAGCAATAAACGTTGTGATGACCCCCCTAGCATCATGGAACAAACTGTCCATGTGTGTTTAGAGACTGTTTAGGTGTCAGCTTTAGGCTGCAGTGAAAAGCAAAACGTCTGAAATCTTGTGTTACATGGGAGAAAGCTGGAAAACAGAGACACCCTTAACTGGTCAGGATCAGACAACTGGCGTCCCTTCCACCTTGTATCCAAAAGACTCCCTAAGCAACCATCTTGACAGAAAATGAGTTGGATCTCAGCTCCATGTCTTGTCATTTCACTACATAGAGATCTGGATCTCAGTTCAAGGAGATACCAGGTCAAAAAGGATGGATAATACCTTAAGCTCATTAATACTGGTGGATGACCAGATATTGTTTGTTGGGGCAGAAGTGGAAATCATTTGACCAAACATCTGTCCTGGTGTTATATTTGAGCAGGTAAATATCGGTCTTAAAAGTCTGTATTAGGGGATAATTTGCAGTTACCTTTCATAAGTTAAAGACAATATCAGACACCTATTTGAGGGAAAAAAAAAAAAAAAGCACTTGAATGTTTTGCTTCATAAAATTAGTTCTATTTAAAAGCTTAAATTGTCTTTTTATAGTTCCTAGGATGGATCTGTCTGGACAAGTCAGATGACTGAGGTCTTCTCATATACATGTAGAAATACGTTTATAGCTATACATTTAATTCAATTGTTTCTAATGACGTAGTGAAGAGGTGTGCTGTGCAGATCTCAAGTGTCCTTGAATTCATTGCGGAGAAAGGACTGGAACACATGGATGTGAAGCCGGATAATGGTTTAGTGTTTGATCAGGACTGCTATTCCATCAAGCTCACAGACTTTGCCCTTGCTAAGATCAAAAGGGACAGTGATTAGAGTCAAATGTGGTACCGTATCCTGCATGGCTCCAGAAATGTACATAATTGACACTTCAGATGGCCTGGTTGTGGATGACAGCCTTGATGTGTGGGCGTTTGGAAAAGTCATCTATTGTTTACTTTCAGGGGAGCTTCCATGGGAGGATGCCATTCCACAACCCGGCTACATCCCAACTCTTCAACATAACCTCATCTTTTGCATTAGCACAATGTATACAGTCCTCCACTCACTCTGATGGGAATACATTAGACCTTGTTTTCTCCCATCTTTGCACTCCCTACAACCTTACAAACACCCCCTTTCCTCTCTCTGATCACAATCTCATCACCTTCACAGTGTCCTCGCCTTCAAACACCTATCCCTCCAAGCAGCAATTACCCGCAGAAACCTTCACAACTTGAACCCTGCTCCTTTCCACTCTGCAACTGACCAACTCTATGACAGGATCTCTCCCCTGTCCTGCCCTGACCACTGCTGTCTACAACAGTTCGCTTTCATCCACACTAGACTCACTTGCTCCTGTAACACGAAGCATCAGGCCCCGACCATTACAACCTTGGCAGACTGCCAACACCAGAAATCTTAAAACAGTCATGCGCTGGAACCATTGTGGTGTTCAGGTGTGCAAAAGTCCAAATCAAATCCATCAAAAAGTGTCAGACACTCAAAGGATCTTCAATATCTCCGGCTCATACAGCTGCTCCTCCAGTAATGTTGTGTACCTTATCCAGTGCAGGAAATGTAGCAAAAAAGGATCCTATGTTGGCGAAACAGGACAGAAGTTGCAAACAAGGATGAATTTGCACAGACATACCATCAAGGAACATAAAGAAGACGACTTTTGCACACCTGTAGGACACCATTTCGCACAACTGGACCAGACTTTTGGAGACCTCAATATTTTAGTTCTTAAAAGAAATTTCAAATCCATTCAGGAAAGAAAAACTTTTGAACTAAGAATGATAATTCTATTTGACAGAAGAGATAATGGCCTTAATATGGGCATGGCATTCCTCAATCATTATCCGACAGTTTTATGACTCCCTCTGTGAGTGTTCTCCTCCCCCCAATCTTTGCTTTTGCTGTGTCTTATCTCTAGTCTAATCCTAGTCTTTTAACCATTTATGTGTACATCTGTGTGTGTTTTTTTTTTTCCTTCATCCCCCACATCTCTTCTAACATTCTGCTAAAAAATTTAAATAGTACTGCTTGGATCTTGAAGAAGGTGACATACCCCAAAATCTTGTCCTCAAAATTGTATGTTCGTGCAAAAAAAAAAAAAAAAAAAAATCACGTCAGTACTGAACTGTTTGTCGCAAGTGTACTAATACGGCTACAAATCACCTCAAAATTTAAAATGCTGCAACACTAAAAATAGTAATGAAGGCCTTCTTGATGATTTTTATAATATATGAAAGGATTTACCCTACAGATTAGTTATTACAACATTTTTCCCAGATAAATCCAGGAAAGATAGACATTTCTAATCCCAGGGTGCCATCTGGAGGCCATGTCTGTTATTGCTTGATTACACAAAATGGTAACCAGTGACCTTGGCTATCAATGAGAAGGTCACACCCTCTAGGTGGCTTTTATGAGTGTAATTTTTACAACTAAATAAAATGGCAAGTCAGGTAGACAGAAGGGATACCTCACATACCCATTATCTATGGCAGAGATTCATCATCTGACCCACACCTTCCAGCATAGGTAGACGCCATCTTGGTCAAACAGACATCACATATGAGTCAGCAGCAATCTATTCCCAGTGTTCTACTTTACTGCTTCTGAGGTACATTGTATAGCGTATTATTCTCCTGATGATTTTTGTTTAGGTAAATTGCAATAGTTTCTGCTGTAATTTCTCCTACAAAAATATAACCACATTTTTAAAAACATTTTTTCTTTTCTGTAGACCGTATTGGCACATGCTTTTATATATTTCTACACTTACTCTTTCTCCAGAACGTAAAATGAAGATTACTTTCTGCCCGTTAGTTATGGTTATGCTGTCTATGGGGGGGGGGGGGTATTTGTTTATTTCAATATGATGTATATACCAAGGCTTTAGCAGAATATCCGAAGCAAGTCATTGTAAAGAAACATTCAATGTCTGTGCCAACCTCTTAATCAGATTGTTAGTGTTGTTTGTAAAGTGACTTATTGTAAATATATTTTATTTATTTTGATGATTTCGCAGTCCATATTTGCATCCAAACTTCTTGTGTTGATCAAATATATTCTGAATGGGCAAAGAATCTAAAAAGTAATTGGTCAGCTTAATTAGTGTGAAATTGACAGTGAGTGAAATCTTCATTTCAAAAGGAACATGGCAGGTAACACTGGGATATTGAGAGATGAGAAGACGTGGACAGGTAAGACTGTCTTCAATACCCAGTTTTATCTCCCTCCTATGGAATATGTTCACATCTATGCTTTTTTGAGCTGCTGACTTTTTGGAAAGGCACAGTGTGGCGGAATCGTTCCACCTGGGCTTCCCTCGTGCGGAGCAAGGAGTCTCACCCAATGGTCCCCTTTTCAAGCAAGTCTCCCAGTGCTGTCAAGGCAGATATTAGAACTCAAAACCAAGCCTTCCCTGATATCCCAAACTACGAGTCGGAACTTCGTGTAGGGTGGAATTAATGAAACTTTATTAAACACAGCTCAGTATATACAGCTTCACCCCCACCAGACAGCCTGGCACCGGGTTTTCCCCACCCACAACAAAACCCTACAACCAACAATACAGTATGAACTCTATAGAAATGAAAGACTCACATTTCCCTAAACAGTGTAGAATGTGTCTACATACCAGCTGCTAACATATACAGCTTTACAAAGGGGAGAAAACTGAAACAGGGCAAAATGTTATCACAAGGGGAACGGTTCGTCATAGACAGGAACTTTTTTAAAAGCAAAAAGCAGCATTTTTGCTTCAATAGAGTTCAATGGAGAATCTGCTGAAATGCATGGTAGTGCTTTCTTGCCACGTTTTGCATTTTATATATTTATTCTGCCCAGCAAAAAAATTTCACTAACAAAAAAAATAAACTTAAAAAACACGGTAAATGCTTTAAAACGCAAAATATACTGCGAAACAAAGTGCAAAATGGACAAAAAGCAAACTGCATAGGTGTTAACAGAGCCTTAAAGAACCACAGATTTGCCCAATTTTCCATTACTTGATATACAGATGGCTTGTTCTAGGTCAGTGATCACTAAGTAGTGAAAAAATTATCAGGATGTTTGGAGAGGAATCTCTAGAAATAAGCTCAGACATGGCAGCTCCAACATTACTATCCTGACAGGTCCTTTTAAACTTGCAAACTATTTTTATAATGATTACATTGTTTAGTCATTTATTTTTTTTTTTCAAAAAAGTCCTTTTTAAACTGAACCCATTGGTGTACAAAGTTGCCAGATATAAGACAACGGTATAAAAGAACAGCAAGAACCTACAGCCATTGTTACTAGAGATGAGCGAAGAAATGAAAAATTCGATTCGACTGATTCGGCGAATTCGTGGACAATATTCGATTCGAGTCTAATAAATTCGCTGTGAATTTAACTTTAAAAAGGGTGTTTCTAGCCTTCAGAGAGACTTAATATTAGTGCAGAACACTGTACCTTTAATTTAAATGCCCTTGGAGTCTGCTGGGGAAGAGAAATAATACTGTCAGTCAGTATGACATGCAGATGAGTGCCGTCGATCTTAGAATCACTGCACACTTCACTCCTTTGGCCAGTCACGGGGCCAAAACCAGTGTTTGGAGCCACAGTGTGGCGGTGGAGCCAGCAGCAATGGGAGGCCATACAGCAACCTATGACAAAATGGAAACCAGCAGGAGCGTGAGGAGACCTGAAAGTGGCACATGGCAGAGTGGGAGCAATGGGAGGCGGTACAGGGACCCAGGTCACACTATGGGCCCAGCAGCAGCGTGACCAGGAGGTACGGGGGCCCATGGCCGATATGGGGCCTGGCGGCACCTATGGGAGGCCGCTAATCTGCCAGCAACCTATGACAAAATGGACAACCGCAGGAGTGTGAAGAGATTTCAAAGTGGCACATGGCAGAGTGGAAGCAATGGGAGGCCGTACAGAGACCCAGGTCACACTGTGGGCTCAGCAGCAGCGTGACCAGGAGGTACGGGGGCCCATGGCCGATATGGGGCCTGGCGGCATCAATAGAAGGCCTGTAATCTGCCAGCAACCTATGACAAAATGGACAACCGCAGGAGTGTGAGGAGATTTCAAAGTGGCACATGGCAGAGTGGAAGCAATGGGAGGCCGTACAGAGACCCAGGTCACACTGTGGGACCAGCAGCAGCGTGACCAGGAGGTACGGGGGCCCATGGCCGATATGGGGCCTGGCGGCACCTATGGGAGGCCTGTAATCTGCCAGCAACCTATGACAAAATGGACAACCGCAGGAGTGTGAGGAGATTTCAAAGTGGCACATGGCAGAGTGGAAGCAATGGGAGGCCGTACAGGGACCCAGGTCACACTGTGGGCTCAGCAGCAGCGTGACCAGGCGGTACGGGGGCCCATGGCCGATTTGACCTCATTCATCCCATAGTCCTGCCGACTCACGAATAGCGTGGCCTCCTCAAAGGGCCTGAGCAAGCGCAGGTGTCACGCATGAGATGACAATGGCTGACATCTAAGTTACACAGGGAGTACCTTTATCCGCTTTTAACATCAGGAAATCTGTGATGGCCTTTAGCTGTTCGTAAAGGCGGTCTAACATATGTAGGGTTGAATTACACCTTGTTGCAACGTCACAGCATGAGGAGTCGGTACGGGGGCCCATGGCAGATTACGTGCCTGGCAGCAGCAATGGGAGGCCCGTAATCTGCCAGCACCCTATGTCAAAAAATTCAACACACCAGCAGTGTGAGGAGACCTGAAAGTGGCACATGGCAGAGTGTGGCGATGGAGACAGCAGCAATGGGAGGCCGTACAGGGACACATGAGAGACTCTGGACCTAGCAGCAGCATGAGGAGGCGGTATATAGGGGCCCATGGCAGATAAGAGGCCTGGCAGCAGCTATAGGAGGCCCGTTATCTTGCAGCACCCTATGTCAAAAAATTCAACACACCAGCAGTGTGAGGAGACCTGAAAGTGGCACATGGCAGAGTGTGGCGATGGAGACAGCAGCAATGGGAGGCCGTACAGGGACCCATGACACACTCTGGACCTAGCAGCAGCATGAGGAGGCGGTATATAGGGGCCTATGGCAGATTAGGGGCCTGGCAGCAGCTATGTGAGGCCCGTAATCTGCCTGCACCCTATGTCAAAAAATTAAACACACCAGCAGTGTGAAGAGACCTGAAAGTGGCACATGGCAGCAGAGTGTGGCGATGGAGACAGCAGCAATGGGAGGCCGTACAGGGACCCATGAGAGACTCTAGACTTGGCAGCAGCATGAGGAGGCGGTATATAGGGGCCCATGGCAGATTAGGGGCCTGGCAGCAGCTATGTGAGGCCCGTAATCTGCCTGCACCCTATGTCAAAAAATTAAACACACCAGCAGTGTGAAGAGACCTGAAAGTGGCACATGGCAGCAGAGTGTGGCGATGGAGACAGCAGCAATGGGAGGCCGTACAGGGACCCATGAGAGACTCTAGACTTGGCAGCAGCATGAGGAGGCGGTATATAGGGGCCCATGGCAGATTAGGGGCCTGGCAGCAGCTATGTGAGGCCCGTTATCTTGCAGCACCCTATTTTAAAAAAATTAAACACACCAGCAGTGTGAAGAGATCTTAAAGTGGCACATGGCAGCAGAGTGTGGCGATGGAGACAGCAGCAATGGGAGGCCGTACAGGGACCTATGAGAGACTCTAGACTTGGCAGCAGCATGAGGAGGCGGTATATAGGGGCCCATGGCAGATTAGGGGCCTGGCAGCAGCTATGTGAGGCCCGTAATCTGCCTGCACCCTATGTCAAAAAATTAAACACACCAGCAGTGTGAAGAGACCTGAAAGTGGCACATGGCAGCAGAGTGTGGCGATGGAGACAGCAGCAATGGGAGGCCGTACAGGGACCCATGAGAGACTCTAGACTTGGCAGCAGCATGAGGAGGCGGTATATAGGGGCCCATGGCAGATTAGGGGCCTGGCAGCAGCTATGTGAGGCCCGTAATCTGCCTGCACCCTATGTCAAAAAATTAAACACACCAGCAGTGTGAAGAGACCTGAAAGTGGCACATGGCAGCAGAGTGTGGCGATGGAGACAGCAGCAATGGGAGGCCGTACAGGGACCCATGAGAGACTCTAGACTTGGCAGCAGCATGAGGAGGCGGTATATAGGGGCCCATGGCAGATTAGGGGCCTGGCAGCAGCTATGTGAGGCCTGTAATCTGCCTGCACCCTATGTCAAAAAATTAAACACACCAGCAGTGTGAAGAGACCTGAAAGTGGCACATGTTTGGGGCATGATTCATGGCGGATTTAGTCAGTTGTGTCAGGAACTGGTGGTTTGAAATCCAGACTAATCCACGCCTGATTCATTTTCACAAACGTGAGTCTCTCCACACTTTGGGTGGACAGTCGTGTCCTCCGCGGAGTTACAATACCTCCTGCCGCACTAAACACGCGCTCAGATGCCACGCTACTGGCCGGCATGACAGCCTTTCAAGGGCAAATTCAGCTAGTTGGGGCCAAAGGTCAAGTTTCGTTGCCCAGTAGTCAAGGGGATTGTCTATCTCGGTTGGCAGGGTGCTGTCCAAGTAGGCCCAAGCCTGTTGTTTGAGCTCCTGCTCCAGGTCCACCTGATGCTGCTGCTGCGGCTGGTTAGTAGTTTCCTCACTGCGCTGGTGAAGAAAGCTACTCATCATCGACTGCAGACTGAGGCAGCCGCTGCTGGTGGAGCTGCCACTGCTCCTACCACCCCACCCCTCCCCTGCTGCCATGCCAGCGGAACGCGAGCGCACAGGGCCCACAGTGTCTGAGGATGGACGTTGGCGCACAAAGGCAGAGACCAACTGACTACATAGGTGGTTTTTATAGTACGTAATTTTGGCCTCCCTCTCAGCAGGTGTGAAAAAGGCCACCATTTTGGACCGGTAGCGAGGGTCCAACAAGGTGGACAGCCAAAAGTCATCCCTCTGTCTGATGGTTATTATTCGGCTGTCGCTACGCAAGCAACCGAGCATGCTATGGGCCATTTGTGCCAAGGAATGCGAGGGACTCCCTGCCTCCATCTCCACAGCATACTGCCACGGTGCGTCTGGGTCCTCTGTCTCCTCCTCCTCCTCCTCTCCCAGATGCTCCTGCTCCTCCACTCCTGTCCGCTGAGTGGAAAAACCACCCATTTCACTCAATAATTCCTGAGCACAAATGTCCTCCTCTACCTCCTCCTCTTCTTCCTGTCCTGCCCCCACAGGGGTCATGTGGCGTTGACATCTGTGCGCCACGTCTACCGCACCCTGACCAGCCATTGTTAACAGAATTTGTTCCAGGACGTGCAACAGAGGAATGACGTCGTTCATCCCATAGTCCTGCCGACTCACGAATAGCGTGGCCTCCTCAAAGGGCCTGAGCAAGCGGCAGGTGTCACGCATCAGCTGCCAATGGCTGACATCTAAGTTACACAGGGGAGTACCTTTATCCGCTTGTAACATCAGGAAATCGGTGATGGCCTTTCGCTGCTCGTAAAGGCGGTCTAACATGTGTAGGGTTGAATTCCACCTTGTTGCAACGTCGCAGATCAGGCGATGCTGTGGAATTCCGTTCTGCCGCTGCAGCTCAATGAGGGTGTTCTTTGCGGTGTAGGAATGGCTGAAATGCATGCACAGTTTACGTGACATTTTAAGGATGTCTTGCAGTGGGATGGTGGATTTTAGGAACCGCTTGACAACCAGATTGAACACGTGAGCCATGCATGGCGCATGGCACAACCTTCCTTGACGCAGAGCAGACACCATGTTCTTTCCGTTGTCGGTCAACATGGTTCCGATTTTCAGTTTGCGCGGAGACAGCCATCTGTCGATTTCTCTGTTCATTACACTCAGAAGTTCCTCCCCTGTGTGACTACGTTCGCCAAGGCATACCAGGTGCAGCACAGCGTGACACCGTTGCGCCCTGCACATGTGATATGCCGGTCGGGTAATGGGACTTGGCACGGGGGTGGCGGCTGAGGACACGGCGGAAAAAGAGGTGGTAGAGGCGGACATGCTTGCTGGACCAAGGACGTGCAAACGTGGAGGCAAAAGCGTCGTGACCTTTCCAAGTTGCTGGTGCGGCTGTGCCGGCACCACGTTCACCCAGTGGGCCGTAAATGACATGTACTGTCCCTGACCGTAGTTACAGCTCCACACGTCGGCGCTGCCGTGCACTTTGGCAGAGACCGACATGCTCAAAGACTGGCCCACCATCTCTTCTACATGTGAATGCAGGGCTGGCACTGCCTTTTGGGCAAAGAAATGACGGCTTGGCACTCTCCACCGCGGCGCGGCACAAGCCATCATTTCTCGGAAAGGTGCTGAGTCCACCAGTTGGAAAGGGAGGGACTGCAGCACCAGCAACTTGGACAGGAGGACGTTCAGCTTTTGCACCGTCGGGTGCGTGCTCGCAAACTGTTGTCTCTTGGATACGGATTCCAAGAAAGACTGTTGACGGAATCCGAGAAGAGGAGTAGCAGGAGAAGGAGCATCTGAACGAGCGGAAGATGCCAATGAGTGACAACTCCCCTCAGCAGAGGTGTTGGAGCCTTGACTGGCTGATAGAGGGCGATTGACGACGTCGGGTGACGGAGCAAGTAACGGAGCGGGTGATGGAGCGGGGGCTGGGGCAGGCAGAACCGCCGTATCTTTATCACGGTTTTCCCAGGCCACCGAATGGTGACGCTGCATATGCTGACGCAACGCTGTAGTCCCAACATGGGCCCTCTGGCCACGCTTGCATTTCTGGCCACATAGTCGACATACGGCTACGTTTACTTCCTCGGGCGGCTTGAGGAAAAATTGCCACACCACCGAGTAGGAAACTTTGCCCCCGCTACTCTTCACTGGCTGACTGCTACTTCCTCCGTGCGCACCGGCACCACTACTGGCCGTGGTGGTAGGCTGCAGTGGAGCTGGTGCTCTACTCCGTGGACGTTTGGCTCCACTGACACTGATGCGACCCTGCTGCCTCCTGGGCAACCCACCGACTGTTTCGCTCGCTGCCAAGCTGGCACCCTCTTCTCCTGATGATGCGGAAGAAATTGCCTGATGACGACGAGGCAGCCAAGTGCGATCAACCTCCTCATCATCAAGTACGGTCTCCGCCTCACTACTAGCCCCCTCGGCTGCGTCTGGGTCAGGAGACAGACCTGTCTCTAGACCGGCTACCGAGCCACTCTCCTCGCCAGTACTTGTTCGCTTGGCTGCTGAAAAGGCCGATGTCTCCCCCCGTTCCTGACCGCCCTCTGTTAGCTCTTCCTCACTGTACAGTGGGGCTGAGCCCACAGCATGCGATACTTCGCTTGGTGAGGGAACAGCAAAGGACAGGGGCAGGTAGAGGACACGTGATTTCAGTGGGCTTGCTCCCGGGCCATGCCAACTAACGGTTGTGTCTGACGTACCCACCGACCGTTGGCTGTAGGTGTCAGAGGTGACCTGGGAAGAGGAAGACGACCGAGCCAACCAATCAATGACGGCAGGGTTGTCGGTGGAGACACGACCGCTGGATGACACCGGGAGCACTGGCCTCTGGCTGCGAATACTGCTGCCTCGACCCCTTCCTCTGCTGCCACGTCTGCTCGCTCCTAAAACATTGCCTCCTCTGCCACTCCTCTGCATGTTGTCTGACATACTCTTTAATTCAACGATTAGGTGTCCCTGAGTAACAATTCTGTGTCCCTGAGTAACAATTCTGTGTCCCTGAGTAACAATTCTGTGTCTGTGCGAGTAACAATTCTGTGGCCCTAAGTAACAGTTCTGTGTCTGTGCGAGTAACAATTCTGTGTCTGTGCGAGTAACAATTCTGTGGCCCTAAGTAACAGTTCTGTGGCCTTCAGTAACAATTCTGTGTCTGTGCGAGTAACAATTCTCTGGCACTCAGTAACAATTCTGTCTGTCCCTGAGTAACAATTCTCTGGCACTCAGTAACAATTCTGTCTGTCCCTGAGTAACAATTCTCTGGCACTCAGTAACAATTCTGTCTGTCCCTGAGTAACAATTCTGTCTGTCCCTGAGTATGAATTCTGTCTGTCCCTGAGTATGAATTCTGTCTGTCCCTGAGTATGAATTCTGTCTGTCCCTGAGTATGAATTCTGTCTGTCCCTGAGTAACAATTCTGTGTCTGTGCGAGTAACAATTCTGTGTCTGTGCGAGTAACAATTCTGTGTCTGTGCGAGTAACAATTCTGTGTCTGTGCGAGTAACAATTTTGTGTCTGTGCGAGTAACAATTCTCTGGCACTCAGTAACAATTCTGTCTGTCCCTGAGTAACAATTCTCTGGCACTCAGTAACAATTCTGTCTGTCCCTGAGTAACAATTCTGTCTGTCCCTGAGTATGAATTCTGTCTGTCCCCGAGTAACAATTCTGTGTCTGTGCGAGTAACAATTCTGTGTCTGTGCGAGTAACAATTCTGTGTCTGTGCGAGTAACAATTCTGTGTCTGTGCGAGTAACAATTCTGTGTCTGTGCGAGTAACAATTCTGTGTCTGTGCGAGTAACAATTCTGTGTCTGTGCGAGTAACAATTCTGTGTCTGTGCGAGTAACAATTTTGTGTCTGTGCGAGTAACAATTCTCTGGCACTCAGTAACAATTCTGTCTGTCCCTGAGTAACAATTCTCTGGCACTCAGTAACAATTCTGTCTGTCCCTGAGTAACAATTCTGTCTGTCCCTGAGTATGAATTCTGTCTGTCCCCGAGTAACAATTCTGTGTCTGTGCGAGTAACAATTCTGTGTCTGTGCGAGTAACAATTCTGTGTCTGTGCGAGTAACAATTCTGTGTCTGTGCGAGTAACAATTCTGTGTCTGTGCGAGTAACAATTCTGTGTCTGTGCGAGTAACAATTCTCTGGCACTCAGTAACAATTCTGTCTGTCCCTGAGTAACAATTCTCTGGCACTCAGTAACAATTCTGTCTGTCCCTGAGTAACAATTCTGTCTGTCCCTGAGTATGAATTCTGTCTGTCCCCGAGTAACAATTCTGTGTCTGTGCGAGTAACAATTCTGTGTCTGTGCGAGTAACAATTCTCTGGCACTCAGTAACAATTCTGTCTGTCCCTGAGTAACAATTCTCTGGCACTCAGTAACAATTCTGTCTGTCCCTGAGTAACAATTCTGTCTGTCCCTGAGTATGAATTCTGTCTGTCCCCGAGTAACAATTCTGTGTCTGTGCGAGTAACAATTCTGTGTCTGTGCGAGTAACAATTCTCTGGCACTCAGTAACAATTCTGTCTGTCCCTGAGTAACAATTCTCTGGCACTCAGTAACAATTCTGTCTGTCCCTGAGTATGAATTCTGTGGCCCTGAGTAACAATTCTGTGTCTGTGCGAGTAACAATTCTGTGTCTGTGCGAGTAACAATTCTGTGTCTGTGCGAGTAACAATTCTGTGTCTGTGCGAGTAACAATTCTGTGTCTGTGCGAGTAACAATTCTGTGTCTGTGCGAGTAACAATTCTGTGTCTGTGCGAGTAACAATTCTGTGTCTGTGCGAGTAACAATTCTGTGTCTGTGCGAGTAACAATTCTGTGTCTGTGCGAGTAACAATTCTCTGGCACTCAGTAACAATTCTGTCTGTCCCTGAGTAACAATTCTCTGGCACTCAGTAACAATTCTGTCTGTCCCTGAGTAACAATTCTGTCTGTCCCTGAGTATGAATTCTGTGGCCCTGAGTAACAATTCTCTGGCACTCAGTAACAATTCTGTCTGTCCCTGAGTAAAAATTCTGTGGCCCTAATAACGTTTCTGTGGCCCTAAGTAACAATTCTCTGGCACTGAGTAACAATTCTGTCTGTCCCTGAGTATGAATTCTGTGGCCCTAACTAGCGTTTCTTTGTCCCTAAATAACGATTCTGTGGCCCTCATTAACAAGTCTGTGTCCCTGAGTAATGGTTCTCTGTCCCTAAGTAACTTTTCTCTGTCCCCAATTCTCGTTTCTGTGGCCCTAACTCTGTCCCTGTCCCTAGTACAGAGCGGTCTGCCTCTGTTCAATGACTGCAGGCAAATGAAGAATTCCAAAATGGCCGCTATATATACCTCGACCATTACACAGTGCTGGCTGGCTGGCTGCTGATTGGCTGATGCGATCACATGTCGTTGAGGAATGCATTATGGGGCAGCGCGCCTTGTCTGCGCGCCTTCCCAGACATCCCCGCTCCGTCGCCGCACATGTCAGCCGCCATTTTCTGAAAAATTTCGATTCGCGCGTCCGAATTAGGCTATTTTTCGGATTCGGCACGAATCGAAATTTTTCAGATATTCGACTCGAATTCCACTTCGGATACTTCGATTCGCTCATCTCTAATTGTTACAATACGATATTTTTTTATTCATTATCTGGTTAGTACTCTTGTATTAGTTATTTTAAAATTCTGAGTTATTCTAAAAAAAATGTAAAGCTTATAAATTAAAACTAATTTTCCATTTCATAGTTAATATGGTGGAAAGTTTAATTTTAAAACTCAATGTATTTGGGGTTCAGCGTGTTTAATCCTATCACCAGTTCTCTAGAAAATCTGTTTATATGTAAATGAGCAAAAACAGTTAGAGTTCATTTACTCAACATTTCCTTTTGAAGTCAACCAATGGAAAGCCTCCATTCTCTGCCTTCCCCACCCATCTCCCTTGTATAAAGCGGGCCTCTCCCTTCTCTGACCAGTGACTACTTCCAGAGATTCCGGTATACTCATCTACTACAGCACAGCTGGAGATTTGGTGACGTTGTCCGGTATTTTTCTGCAGAGGAACTGAATACTCCAAGAAACGAATCCGACTTCATCTCAGCTGAATCCTCCACCAGATTAAGGTAAGGGAACTTTCAAATAACCAATGGATCTTTATTATTTAATGAACATCCTGATCATAATCTTGCAGAGGGTCATGGCATGTATGTAAGCTTTAAAAAACTAAATATGAAAAAATGACCAAAAAGGGGCAATGAGTGGGGAGGTCAGGACAAGATAATATGTAATACAATGTATACAGAAGACAGAAATGTAACATTTTATCTAAAGTTTCTATTAAAAGTATGAAAAAAGATGGACTAAGCGAGCGCTGCAAAAGCAGCTTAAAACATCAAAAAGGTAACCATAATCCTCCTAGAGATAAACTTAAAATTGAGTGCAGTGCTTATAAAATATATAGAAAAGTGCTTAATGGAGATTGGAGAATGACTCAAATTATACCAAAACGTGCTGATGGTGCAAAAACAAAAAAAGTGACACAAGTGTTAAACCATATGCAAATACACTAAATAAAATGCACAAGGAAAACCACATATAGTGGTTAAAGTGATAAGTGAAAGTCCAATGTTTTGAACGTGAGGATCATGGGGGATCTCAAGATAGGTATTCCAATTCCTTAATCCAGAGTGGTAGATGGTGTGACCGATATTAGGTAAAATTGCGCAGTCACCAGATGCGAGATTTAATCATGCATTTGAGATATAACTGTCTCATCAGGTCAGCCAGATCATCCACTATGGTGATAGCCAGGTTCCTGTTCCCTTCAGGGTCCTCCAATTAGTACCAGCAACGTCAGGTTTCTTCTAAAATAGGCTCTGTGAATGGTGAGACTCACAGAGAGCCCAAAAAAGGATGCCACATAGCGTGATTTATCAGATGATTTTTTTTCCCAAATCAGGGTGCAACAACATAAAAAATACTTACCGTGCATGTCCAAGATGGCTGCCAGCGGCGGCGTGACGTCAAGACGCTGCAGCTCCTCCCTGACGAGTTTTGTGCTCTAGCACATAGTCATAGGAGGTATGCATACAACCTCCCAACAATATTGGAGGAATTCTGATCAGCGACCTCCGGCTCAACAAACTAGATTTGAAAATAGGCTCCTCCCTTTTTCAAATAACTCAGACCATC
Source organism: Staurois parvus (assembly GCF_062004578.1). NCBI lineage: Eukaryota > Metazoa > Chordata > Amphibia > Anura > Ranidae > Staurois > Staurois parvus. The sequence goes on from NW_028318618.1 coordinate 136,963, forward strand.
CCCAGAATGAGCAACCCAATAGAGATTACACACCAGCCCATTTTTTAGGGGGAGGTTGGGCACAAAAGAGAAGTGCCACGGGAGAGGAAAGAGGGGAGGGAAAACCAAACCACCAAAAAAGAGAAGGATGTGAAAGGTGCAGGCATTTTTAATTTAAGCAAAGTTGAGTTGTCAACTCCAGAATTAGACTTGTTAGACAAAGGACTTAAATTTGCTCCAAAACAAACCCTTAAGTTCCAAACTTATATTGATATAAGGAAGTTCGTTAGACAGATATCCTTAAAGAAATATTTTCATAACAACTCCATTACTTACAGCACCTCTGATAACGGGATTATTAATTCTCATCTCCGGAATGCATCCCTATTTAATCCATTCACAATCTTCTGCACACATCAATGCCTTCAGGGATACTGTATTTAAAGATCTAGAAGCAGTTAAATAAATCCAGTTAGGGATTATGATGCTTCACAAAAATCTATTAACTCCTTATTGGAGAGGAAAGATCTTGTTGTCCGCCCGGCAGATAAAGGGGGAGGAGTTGTGGTTTTAAATAAGACTGAACATATGAGAGAAGTATACAACATCTTAAGTGATGGTAATACTTACCTCCCTTTACAAAAGACTCCATTGGGAAAATTTAAGAAGGATCTTAAGGCAATCATCCAGGAGGGGTATGAGGAAAGGACTGTCAACAAAAAGGAGAAACATTTTCTTTGTCCATCTGCCCCTAAACTCCCAGTATTATACATACTTCCCAAAAATACACAAAAACCCCACAAACGCCCCAGGAAGACCCACTATAAGTGGGATTGGGTCACTATGTTCCAGGGCAGGACAATACATTGATCATTTTCTGCAGCCTCTTGTAATTAAGACCCCTGCATACTTGAGAGATACTAAGCAGGTACTTCAAGAGATCAAACATGTGATTTTAGATCCCACCACATTTCTAGTAACAGCAGACGTGACATCTCTATATACTAAATATAGACCATTCTGATGGCAGGGAAGCTGTGAAGTTTTTTAGATGATTTTAATGAGGATTTCTACCCTGCAGAAGAATTTTATCGTGAAACTTTTAGATTTTGCGATGACAAAATTATTTTTGGTTTGAGCACAAATTTTTATCTTCAAACGAAAGGAGTTGCCATGGGAGCAAAATTCTCTCCCAGCCTGGCCAATCTTTTTTATGGCCAGGTGGGAGGACGACACCATATATGTGAGAGAATGGCCTGAACTCTCCTTTTATAAAAAAGGTATATAGATGATATCCTCTTAGTTTTGGAATGGTGATGAACAAACTCAATTTTTTTGGAACCTTGAACAATGCATTAAACATTAAGCTTACTTTTATTATAGCAGATGCAGTATTACATTTTTTAGATTTAATAAACCAAGGTGGCGGAATTGTTACAGAATCTTATTTTAAACAAACTGATAGGAATAGTTATATTCCACTGGACAGCTGCCATCATCCAGCTTGGCTTAGAAATATTCCTAAAGGGCAATTCCTGAGAATCAGACAGAATTGTACAGACATTAACACCTATTATACACAAGCATCTGTTATTAAAGATACATTTTTGGAGAAAGGATATAATGAGTCCATGCCGAGTCATACATTGGAAGAGATAGCAAATACCAATAGAGAAGAAATATTGACTGATACTGTGAAACAAAGACAGCAAAAAGTCTGCCCTTTTGTCACCAATTATTCCCACACAGCATAAAACAATCTCTAGAATGAACAGTAATTGCAAAATTTTAAAATCAGACCCTGTTTTAAATAAATTACCGGATAAACCGGAAATTACTTTGCCTAAGAAATCAGATAGCCCCCAATGTGATAAATCCTCCAATGAACACCACCTTTTCTGAAATGAAAGGGATTTGTTCCTGTAAAAAATGTATAATCTGTCAATGCACCAATAGAACAAGAAAAGTTGACAGTTTTAGCTCCACAGTTACAGGAAAATCATAAAATGAAAGTTTATTACATGTAATAGTAAGCATGTGGTTTATTACAATGTCCGTGCAAAAAGCAATACGTCGGACGCACTACAAGAAAGTTGAGAGATCGGTTTAGGGAACATGTAAATAACATTAAAAAAGGTTTCAAACACTACTCCCTCCCTCACCATTATAGTGTCACAATGGAGACCCAACTTCACTTATGTTTATAGGTATTGGAGTGATCAGGAAAAGGTCATCTTCACATCTAGAGTCAAAATGGATTTTTGAACTAGGCTCTCTATATCCCAAGGGGTTAAACAGACTGATATCAATTGATTCATTGATAAGTTAAATTGTATGTTGATATCAGTCATGTTCTCATCAATTAAGACACTTTTTATAACCCTTCATATGCTTTATGGGATTTTTATTATTGGTTTACATATTTTTTTGTCATCATAAATTTGATAATCCTTTATCATTTTTTATCTAGTTCTATTATCTTTTATATTCACGTACTCATTTTATACCGTATATTTTATTTTTGACATCTTGGAGACCATATTGTTTATTCTTAAAACTTTAGCAGTTGTATTGTTTATATTAACTTGAAGTGATTTTACTGTACACTGACCATGACGAATTATTGATGTACATTTATTTAGTTTAGGACGTATAATAACAGTTTACCATCAGAATACTTATCAGTTTATTGGAATTTGATGTCAACACGGGTAGATGTTACTTTAATTTAACCCCTTTTATACATATCAATATAGGATCTAATCGTAGGATCAGATCACATGTGTATTGGGTGGTTTCCACTGCACAAGCGCAGCGACTTGTATTCCGTGGGGTTAACTATTCATGGTTATCTTTATATTAGTATCATCTTGCTCACTTCTTCTCTTCTTTCAGACATACATACATTTCAGACACTTCCACAAAAGGCATGTTTGAACAAAGGAAAGCACATGGCCACTTCTTAAGAGCACATGTCTAGGCCAGGATCCTTTCTTTTTTTTTTTTTTTTTTAAATTTAAATATTTATTAAATTTTTCATGTTAATACAAAAACTCAAAAAGGGAAGTAATTCTCATACCAGTATACATTTATAACATTTCTGTCTTTCCCTTACTTAAAACTCTTTTCTTTCCCATCCCACTACCCCTCCCTCCCACCCCTCCTCCCCCTCTGCAGACTCTATCCCATTCTATTCTCGAGGCTTTTTAGTGTTATGTTAACATCCTAGTTTATGTTTTCTTATATTTCTCTTTCAATCCTGCTCTTTCCCACTTTTCCCATCTCCTGAGATAAACTCCCATTCTGTCTTCCTGCATATGATATGATCTTTCCATTCTCCCTATCTGGTTTACTCTGTTAATCCAGTCCACCTCCTTCGGTATCTCGACTTTCCGCCAAAACTTGGGTATCAACCCTTTCGCTGCGTTCAAGAAGTACCAAATACCTGAATCTTTATATTTATTTACAGATGTCTCCACAACGTGTAGGAGACACGTCGTTGGATCTAATCCTATGTCAATTTCCGTTATTTCTTTAATCAACTTGACTATTGTCTTCCAAAAAGCCTGGATTTTGGGACATTCCCACCATATGTGAAACACCGTGCCTATATCTCCACATCCTCTCCAACACATATTTGAACTTTCCCCATTCATCTTGTGTTCAACACTCGGTGTGATGTGCCATCGTGTCACAAACTTATAATTAACCTCCACCTCTCTCATGCTAACATTATCGTGTATCAATCTAAACATCTTTCTCTGTCTATCCTCATCAAACTCAACTCCCATATCTCTTTCCCATTTTGTGATAAAAATTAACTTTGTATTTGTGTCTAATTCTGTGAGTATTCTATACACTTTTGAAACACCGTGCTTCCCATCCCTTCGTGTCTCCAACAACCTTTCAAACATATTCCACTCCTGTTTTATTCTCAAAGGTTTCGGTAGTTTTCCAATAAAACTTTTCAATTGCTGATATTTCCACTCATCCATTCTAAAAAAAATGTCTCCCTTCTTCTCTATTAACTCTTTAAGTGATCTCAATTCCCCTTCCACCAATACATCTCTCAGTTGGGTATCTTCCTTTCTGAACCATCTCCCCGAAATCTTGTTCTTTCCCGGAGGAAAGTACTCAGAATTCGTGAGAGGCATTAATGTTGAATTAAATTCCCATTTCATATTTTTATGTAGATTGTCCCATACCCTAAAGACATTTAAAGTGTAAATACTTGTGCTTTCTTTGGTTCCCCTAAACTGTGGTGGGACCCATATCATCTGACTCAATCCAATTCCACTAAGCTCATTTTCTATTGTTACCCAACTTTTCCCCTTATGGTTAAATGTCCAGTCATATATTCTTGCCAAAACCACTGCTTTATAATATCTCTTGACATCTGGTAAACCCAATCCCCCTTTCTCTTTAGTCCTACTCAATGTTTCATATGCTATTCTAGGTTTTTTATTCTTCCATATGTATCTTGTTAACATTTTTTTCATTATCTTAAAGAAGGCTTCTGGAATTTTAATTGGTACCATTTGAAATCTATACAGTATTTTAGGCATAATTACCATTTTGACTAAGTTTATACGTCCTATCCAGGATGGATTTCCTCCTTCTAGTCTTTTTAAATCTTCCCTGATCTCATTAATCAAAGAGATATAATTTAATCTATACAAATGCTTAGATGAGGCAGTGAGTTTTATTCCTAGGTACTTTATCTCTTTTTCTCTCCAAATAAAGGGGAATTCTTTTTGTAATTTTTCTTTTTCATTCTTTGATATATTAATATTCAGGATCTCTGTTTTCGTTGGGTTAATTTTTAAATTTGATAGTTCACCGTACTCCTTCAGAATCTTCATTATATTTGGGAGAGTTATTCGGGGATTCCCCACATAGAACAATAAGTCGTCCACAAAGGCCGCTACTCTATGTTCTATGGATTCTATCTGAATTCCCTTTACCGATCCACTATTTCTTATTATTGACAACAGAGGTTCGAGTGACAATACATATAGCAGGGGGGACAGAGGACAGCCCTGTCTTGTACCATTTGACATTCCAATGGGTTCTGATCTCTCCCCATTTACCGTGATGATTGCAGTAGGCTCCCTATATAGTTTACTTATCCACTCTCGCATTCTATCTCCTAACCCCAGCACTTTTAAGTTGTCCATCATAAAGCCCCAGTCCACTCTATCAAATGCCTTCTCCGCATCAATTGACAAGAGCACCACCGGGGCTTTCCCTCTTCTACTCTTCTGAATAAGCATCAGGGTTCTCAAGCCGTTATCTCTACCTTCTCTCCCCGGTACAAAGCCCACCTGATCTCCGTGGATCCATTCAGGCATCAGATCTCTCAACCTGTTTGCTAACACCTTTGCATACAGTTTAGTGTCTGTGTTCAATAGTGAGATAGGTCTATAGCTGGAGCACTGCGATGGGTCCTTTCCCTCCTTGTGAATAAGTACTACATGTGCCTGTAGGGATTCTCTCCTCATTTCCATCCCACCTCCCAGTGCATTCATATATTTCTCCAGTTTGGGTAACAATACTTCACTAAATTTCTTATAGTACCTAACTGTATAGCCATCCGGACCTGGACTTTTTCCCCCTCCTGTACTTCTTAATGCTATTTTAATTTCTTCCTGGGAGATTTCTACGTCTAGGGAGTTCAACTGTGCTTCACTTAGTTTTGGTAATCTCGCATTTTTTAAGTATATCATCTTTTTTTCCTTAATTCCCTCTTGGATTTCTTTTAGAGGGTCTTGGGGGCTAATATTATATAACTTTTTATAATACTCCGTAAACACTTTAATAATCTCTTTATTTGAGTGGGCCAGCTCCCCCTTTGAACTTTTTATCTTTTCTATATAATTCCTATTTTTCTTTTTATTCAAAGCTCTCATTAAATATCTTCCTGGTCTGTCTCCCCATCTATACCTCTCGTTCAAAACCCTATTGTATACTCTTCTCTTCTCCTCATCCATCAACCTCTCTAACTCCTCTTTTTTATCCAGTAAGTTCTGTCTCGTATCTTTTGTTATTTTCTTCTTATGGATCTGCTCCAAGTCTAATATTTCTTTTAAGAGCCCACTGATCTTCTCTCTTCTTTCCTTTTTCTTCCTTGCTCCAGCCGCAATCAAGATTCCTCTTATGAATACCTTATGACTTTCCCAGACTGTAGCTATCGATACTTCCTCTGTTTCGTTCTCCTTAAAGTATTCCTTAATCTCTTTCTCTATTTTCTGAACTACATCCTCATCCAGAAGAAGAGCCTCATTTAACCTCCACCCTAATCCTCCCGTCCACCTTCTTCCCCATCTCAACTTCATCACGACCGGAGCATGATCCGAGAACGTCCTTGTCTCTATGTCAATTTTTACCAGATGATCTATTAGTTGATGGTCTATTAAGATGTAATCTAATCTCGAGTATATCTCATGTGCATTCGAGAAGAAGGTATAGTCTCTGTCTTTCATATGCCTTATTCTCCAGGTATCCACTAGTTGATATTCATGCATCACTTTTTTCATAGCTCTCAGAGCCCTACTCCCCTCTCTTTGCACAGGAGAGGTATTATCTTTTTGTGGGTCCATACAAAAGTTTAGGTCTCCAGCTACTATCAAACGCCCTTTTTTAAAGTCCATTAATTTTTTCAACAAGCCCTTCATATACTTCTCCGAGTTTTTATTAGGACAATATATATTGGCTAAAGTACACTCAATCCCCTGAAGTCTACCTTTTAAAAATAAGAACCTCCCCTCCGGGTCGGTTCTTCTATCCTCCAACTCAAATCTCATGTTCTTTGCCACACCTATTGCAACCCCTTTTGCTCTTTTAATTGGAGAGTCTGCATAGTACCATGTTGGATAGTATTTGGATTTCAATTTCACGTTTGCCTCTATCTCGAAATGCGTCTCTTGTAAAAATACCACTGACGTAGCCCTATGATGTAACTCTTTAAACAACCTAAATCTCTTCCCTGGACAACTCAGCCCGTTCACATTATAGGTTATAAACTGTAATTCTTCCATCTTTCCCAATTAAGTCCATCTCTCTTCCAGATTTCCTCTTCCTCTTCATCTCTTCTGTCCTGCAGAGTATTGACCCAATACCTCCTCTCCTCCCTTCCACCCACCCAACTCTCTTCCCCTCCCCCCTCCCTCCCTCCCCACCTCCCCCCACCCCTCCCATCCCCCCTTCTTTTTTCCCTACCCGTTTTTAGGCCTATAAACTGCCTACAAATCATTTGTGGATCTATTTCCACCATTGATTTAAAATTTAGGGCGTCAGCTCCGCCTATGTACGGTTCACCTCTCCTCCAACCACCCCGATTCCCTCTCTCTGTCAAAAAGTCTTTACTCTTTACCTCCCTGCCTTAATCGGAGCATCCAAGCGGGTCTCGGCTTCCGGAGGGGGAAGGCTAGGGGCGGGAGGGAGAAGAGAAAAAAAAAAAAAAATTCATTTTCTACTTAATTCTCCCTCTCCTCCCCCCCCACCCCCGATGCCTCCCTCAGCCCGACCCGTTGCCAGTCCTCTTTTCTTTTAACATTTATGTTTCCTTTATCTTCTTCCTCTTCTTCCCAGCCAGCTATCTCCATTCTTTGCAAGTCCAGTCTATCACAGAAATCTCTTAAATCATCCGGAGATCTCAAATACGCTGTGACCCCATTTTTCCAGCCAATCAGAAATGCTGAGGTACCCCATCTATACTGCACATTCTGTTTTCTCATTTGCTCCAACAAGGGTTTCAGGGATCTCCTTCTCCTTAGGGTCTCTACTGTTAAGTCCGCATAGATTTGGATAGTCAAGTCTCCATACTTAACTAATGGTCTTCCCTTGGTCTTCTTCCAGATCTCGTCTTTGGCCCCAAAATTTTGGAACTGGACAATTATGTCCCTCGATCTTTCCTTCTCAGTAGCCCGTTTGAACTTTCCTACCCTAAACACTCCGTCCAGGTCGATCCCATCAGATTCCGGTTTATCTCTTATGGAGTTTAGGATTTTTTTAACTAGTTCATATAGTATTTCCCCTTTAGCAGTCTCTGGGATTCCTCGTATTCTAAGATTACTCCTTCTTTCTTTATTTTCTTGAACTTCCATCCTATAGATCATTTTTTTCTGGTTATTTTCTAATTGGCTTATTCTTTCCTTTAAATTATCTATTTTCTGGGCCTGGATTTTAACTTTCTCCTCCGTTTCTTCCATTCTCAATAGAAGGTGATCTAAATCATTTCGAATAGCTGTCATTTCATGTTTTATCGTTTTTTCCAGATTTTGAAACATTTCTGCCATCTCCTTCTTATTTGGTAGTTGTAGTTCACCTTCTGGTTCTTTTTTTCCCAAGCCCTCCACTATTTGTTGGCTACCGCTGCTATTCATGCCCAATGATAATCTAGGGCTATTTCCTGAACTAATGTCCATTTCCCCCTTTGCACCTTGGGCCCTTTCTGGTGTAGTATTTCCATAAGATGTAAATTTCTTTATTGTTCCTGTTTGGGCCCCTTTGGGCCCTGCTCCCTTGGAACCTTTGTTCTTCATATCCTCTATATATCTTGATAGCCTTGCAATTTTTCCTATTTCCTTTACTCTCCTGGGACACCTGGACCTCCTTTCTTCTTCTTTTCTAACCCCCGGGAATCCTCCCCTCTTTAACCCCTTGGACGCCTGTATCACTCAGGGGTTCACCATGCAATAGGCCCCCAACAGTTTTCACTCACCCTTCCCTTCTCCGGACGGTGGTTCCAGGCTTATGTAGAGGGCCTTCACTGCTGCTCAGTCCTGGGGGGGGGATTCCTCGGGGTATCCAATATTTAGTTTCTTTCTTTCCACCTCCTTTCTCTCTCCTTGAGGATGGTCTTGGGGAAGAAGAATAGCTGTCCTAATATTTATGGGTCTCCCTGACCCAGGATTAAACAGCCGGCCAGGGGGATAGAGGCAACTATAAGGAGGCAACACTTTATTTCATTAGAGCACCGACCAGCCTCCTCTCTCCCACAGAGGTCTTCCTCAGCTGGTTCCTTTCTCCTGCTTCACTCCTCCACTGGCCGCACAGCTTTCCAGACCTGTAACACAGGGGGAGCCGACTTGTCACTGCCGCTCTGACAGGGAGCCGGCCGGCGTCTCTGCCTCCCAGTGATGCCTTGCGGCGAGCAGCGTGCTCACACCGCCCTGCTTCGTCTCCCCGGCAACCCGACAGCTGCCCTGGAGTCTCCGCAGCGAGATCACTTCCCGGAGGTCCGTGCCCGCTCTCCTCTCTCCTCCACGCGCCAGTCTCTCTCCGCCTGGAGCCCTCCTCAGGCAGGCAGGGCTTCACTCCATGAGGGTCTCGGAAGGTTAGTTTGGAGGTTATCGGAGAGCACTCACATCGTGCTCTCCGACGCCGCCATGTTTAGGCTCCGCCCCAGCCGCCACTCTCCCCCATCTTAAAGTGTCTGTGCTTAATAAAGTTTCTGTGCTTCATAAAGTGTCCATGCTTGAGGCCAGGATCCTTTCTAAGCTACACAACATAAACTACATCTTTCTTCTGCTATCCAAGGAACAAGCAATGAATAATCTTTATTTTTATTTCATTTTAAGCTACATATCTTTTTGTATCTGAATTTACTGTTTTTATATTGACTTTGTATTTTTTTGGTGTGTGATCAAATAAAGTCACACTGCTTTTTCCTAACTGGCTTCCAAAAGGATTTCTTCCCACAACCATCTACAAGTACAGGAATACTAAGCGTTTTTTTTCACAACTCTTAAATTCCAACAGGTTCAAATACTTTTTCTTGCAACTCTATTCTTACCGATGACTCCTTAATAATACACAGTCAGGGCTATTTTTCCAGCGGGAACACAGGGGAACAGTTCCGGCACCTCCAGCACTGAATGTATGTACTGACAAGGGGTGCTGGTGTGTGCAGGAGAATCTTTTGATGTTGTTTGCTGAAGGATCTATTGTAGATGAATAAGACCAATGTTTGTATGGAGGTCTATTGCTGCTTCTGGGGGTATATTTTGCAGGAAGGTCTGTTGCTGATGGGAGATCTATTGTTGCATTTGATGGGTCTTATATGTTGCTGGAGGGTCAATTGCTACTAGGAGAGATCATTGAGAGAAGGGTCTATTGATGCTGAATGCTGGGAGATCCATTGTTGCCGTGGGTCTATTGTTGTGGAGGGGTATTTTTTTGCAGGCAATCCATTGTGGACGGGGGATAGGATCTATTGTCACTGGGGTGGGATTATTCTTGATGGCTGCAGGAGATCTACTGCTTTTCTTGCCATCATTAATTTCCATAGAAATCACGTAGCACCACAAAATGATATTTGGTTCTGTATCCCTTAAAAAGGGTGTTGGGAGGTGGGTAGAAGGTGGAAGCAAGGAATGGTCTTCTGAGGTGGGTACAAGGCAGAGATAAGGGGTGACTCGGAAAGGGCAAGTTCCAGCACCTATTCTGAGAAAAAAAAAAAACCCCAACATACAGTTATATGGTGGGACCAGGAGAATTTGTTGTAGATCTAAGGTTCTCCTGGCCAAACAATGCAGGTTAAGAAACTTTCAGTGAGTCGGGTTCCACTTTAAGCTACAAATCAAGGTTGAATATTCTTAATCCTCATGCTGCAAGCAATAGTAGATAGTCAGATATATTTACTTTCTTTTTCCAAGATTTCTTCAGTTACTTCATGGTTTCCATGCCTGGGTAAATAATGTCAAATCTCCCAGGAGTCCCCGGGAGTTGTCAGCTAAGCACACCGGCTGCATGTATGCCTGAGCTAAGGGCAGGTGGATTCCATTAATTGCTACACAAATAAATGTTTCCCTCCACAAGATTGTCATGGCCAGAAATGCTGGGGGGTGGGGGGGTGCTTTATTTTGCTTAGAAATCACTGGATGGATCTGTGAATTTGCTGTGAATAATAAAAAATGAAATAGTGCTTTTGGTTTGTGGTGCTCAGATACAGGTAGTTCCGCTTTAATTCCTGCAAATAAATCAATCACTTTTGCAGTATCAGTGGTGCTTTTAAAAACTGACAAAACTAAACTAAATACAAAAAAGAGAAAAAGCTAGCAGTTAAAGTTTCGGATAGAAGAGACTTGTCTTCTGGATGAAAAAGAAAAGCCCAGCATTGGTAATATACGGAGGATGAAGCAGTTATAATGTGCATGTGCTGGATTTACATCAGTGGCCATGTAATGGCTGGAAGAAGACCAAAGGAGAAGGTTGTGGTGACAGAGCAACATGGAGGATTGCAGACCTTACATTGCTGGAGGAGAACAAACTGTAGTGAGCAAGTCTGCCGTAATGTGCTAGTACAATATCTACAGGTTATGGTCAATGCTCTGGGGACCCTCTACAGATTTAGTTCTGTTTTGAGTTCACGATAGCAATTGCTCATTGTCTCTCTTTGACTGATCAGTTGTCCAATGGACAACTTCTTGGTGGAATATCTCTCAGCCTCGGCTGCCATCCACACATCATGACCCGTGAAATCACCTCTCATAACAGTAACGACTATGGTTTTATCCCGGAGGTGGCACCAGCTGGAAACCTTCAAATCCATAACAAAAACAAAATGGGAGTTTTTATCAACAGAATGATCTTTAGGTTAAGTTATGATCTGAGTTATGATCTCTGTCCTGGTTTTGTTTAAAGCTTGGAGAGGTTTATGAATGTTCACCCCGTACATTGAGTTGGTGGGACATATGAATAAAAACGTGTTTTTAGGTGTGTGACTTGCTCAGTTGGAAAATTAAAATGAATCAAGATGGTTTAAGATGGATCTGCTGATATATAAACTTCCAATTCTGTGTGCTTTGCATATTCCTACTGTATTCAGTTTATGTATTTTAGGTTTCCCTGTGCAAGGGATGCGATGGGTTACTTATTTTACCATATTGGTGTCTAATGATTCATTGTCATTTTCTCTACAGGTTGGTTTAAAAATGGGATATTGTATTGTATTGCATTGCAAGACCCTGTTCCACAAATAGTGAATGCATTGGGCTTTATTCATAGTAAATGAATGGTCCATCAGGACATCCAAGCTGGACAATATTCTGCTTATGGACTTTCAATGCAATGTAAATCAAACTGGCAGATTTTGGACTCCAGGCTTCATGGTCCTCAAGCATCATCTATATATGGATTTATTCCATACACAGCTCCTGAACTGTGCTGCCTAAAACAAGAACAATTGCTGCTGAACCTAAGCATTGATGTGTGGGCCTTTGGTTTCATGCTGTACACGGCTAGCACTCGGTCCTTCCCTTGGAAAGAAGCAAAGGGTCATGACCACATGTATAGGGACTTTGCATTGTGGTAAATGAAGAAGGATCTCACCTTCACACCTGAAACATGGACAATATAGAATTATAACTGGCATAGTGAACCAGTATCTAGAAATCAGTTCCAATATTCCTCACCTCGGAATAGAGAGTTCCCATATCAATCCAACATTAGGCCCCAATGGAGACCCCATTGGAGGGGCCAGCATAACAAACCCTATTTTCAAAACCCCAGTACTCCCCCAGCAACAGTAAGGATGGCTGATAACCAACACCAATACACTAGAAAGGACACACAGGTCTGTTTGTTAGGGGATGGGAGGATTTGCAAGCGAAGAGATTCCATAGGGGAAAGAGGAGGAAAGAGTCAATGGACATATTGAAAAAAGAAGAATGTAGCCAGCAAGGGTATTGTTAACCTAAGCAATAGTGAACTTACTCAGCAAGAGTTGAATCTTTTGGATAAGGGCCTTAACCCCCCTGGCGGTATTCCCGAGTGTAGCTCGGGGTAAAGTTTCAGCACCACAAGCAGTAACCCCCGAGCTACACTCGGGAATACCTTGCAGTGCTTCTCTGGGATCTCTTCACTTACCTTGTCCTTCGCTCTCGCGATGTGTCCCTGGCAATGTCCTCCGGCCGATGCCAGCATCGGTCTTCCGGGTTCTATTCCCTGTGACGTCAGGACGTACGGGGGACGGAACTGGCGGAAAATTTGAAAATTAAAAAAAAAGAAAAAGTGACACTCACTAAAATCTCATAGTATAACATTCCTGTATCAAACCATTTCACATACATTTTGTCCCGAGTGCTTTGTCGGGCACCCTGCCTGCATTTTTACTGTTCTTTCTGCCTGGAAACTGAGAAACGTCCATGGTGTCCAAAAAGCGCCCCTTTAGGTCAGACACGGTTTTAGACCGGCTAGAGAACAGCGATCGTAAATCAGAACCACTTGCAGAATTGAGCGATGATTAGTGGGGACATTTTTCATCAGACACTAAAAACAATTTGGAGACTTTGCTCAACGATGTGCGAACTTGGCGCTATATTTCAAATTTCAGTGTTTTTGGTTTGATTATTGAATTATAGGATTCATTAAATTTTCATGTTTGAAATTTTAACACACAGAATGTTTACTAAACTCTTGTTCGGACAGATTTCAGTGAGGGAAATTATGCACGTTTCAAATGTTAAAAAAAATAAATAAAAAAAGATTTACTAGGTTGGATGAATGGAGGTATAACCATCTATAGCATTTTGTTGCAAGTCTACCACAACCTATGAGGTCATTGGAGGAAATGAATCCTCTGGAAAAATTAATGAACGGGGTGGGTACCCCAAAAAATTGGGCTTCAAGGATATATAAGATCCTCTTGGACTTGGATGAAATAGATCCCTCTGGGTATGTAAGTAAATGGGAGAAGGAATTAGAAGTTGAGCTGAGTCAGCAAAGAAAAACTATTTAATTCAACGCATATGGCTATGTGTCAACGCATTTCGCCCCTCCCACAGAACGCCCTGTGGGAGGGGCAAAATGAGTTGACGCAATTCCGGTCCACACATCCGACGTCACTTCCGGTGAGTGGAGTGCACACCGGGCGGAGCGTTCCAGCGGCCATTTTGAGGGATTTAGGCTGGTCTTCTGCTGTTCCTCTGCTCTTACTGGCTTTATTGGTGTAGGAATCCTGGATTTTGTGGCTGTTTGCTGGTTCTTATTATCAGGCTGGTATTGGCTTAATAATAAATGCGCCTTTTACAAGTTGGAAAAATGTGAGTGGCCTGGATTTTGTCTTCTGTCATAACATTTATCTGGCAATATTACACTAAGTTTTTTCTCTGATACGGTGGAGTAAACAAGGATACCACGGTGAGGACCTGGGAGAAGATCTAAACCTGGTGGGGCAGGTTATCATTGAGCTGATGCAAAGAGGGTTTAGGATTCCCCAAAAATCCTTAAAGGCTTTTCATTCACCAAAATCTGGTGAGTATTTGATGTTGGTGTGCACGGGTGATAGGTAAAAGTCTCCTAAAAGTATTTGGAATCCTCAGCTTTCATCACAAGTGGTTTTGGGGCGTCTTTCCTGAAGATTGTCTGACAGATATGCACTAATGAATATGGGACATTTAATGTTTTGTGATTTACTAAAATTTGCATGAAGGTCTATTTTGCGCTGTTTTATTTAGAAATATTTGTGTTTTCACATTTTATTGCACAGCAGCAATTTAGAAGAGGGATACACATTTTGTATTTGGCACTTATTTTGTATTGGCGCAGGAATATTTTACTTGTTTTAGATATTCAAGGAGACCCGTGGAAATGTCTTTTCTATCATTTTGAGCCAGCTTCGGTATTACGTAAAAACTAAGCTTTGTATCATTTGTTAAGTGCTGCAAAGGGTCTAATCCCCAAATATTGGCAGGCAAAGGAGGTCCCAAGGATCAAGGATTGGATAGACAGAGTGGAGGGTATTGCGCGAATGGAGGAATTAAGATGTATAGAGGATAAAATCGAGGTGTTTAGGAAAACGTTGAGTGGTTGGATGAAATTTAAGACCTCAGAAAAGTATACAGAATTATTAAGAGCAAAGGTTGTACTATAGAAGACTTGGTAGTTTTAAAGATGTCATAAAAAGGTCTAAAGAGGGATCACCTCTAGATACAGGTAGATTTAAGAGTAGATGGGGAGGGGGGTATTGGGAGAAGGTGGGTTGGGGGTTATAGATATATTAAGAAATGCATCTTTTTGAGGCTTAATGTGTTTTTATAATTTTTTGGGTAATGAAAAAATAAAAATTTAAATTAAAAATATTTGATTTAATAAATTTATGATTGTGTTTCAAATTGTAACATACCCGGAATGTTTACTATACTCTTGTTCGGACAGATTTCAGTGAGTTATTCCTAAAAATTACAGGCCTACAATAAAAAAAAAAAAATATTTCCATGCAAAAAAAAGTACCGCTTTGAGCACAGAAATATGGACATAATCAGACCGCTAGGGAGGCTACATATGCCCCTAACAAGAAGTTGAATAAGTTCCAAGCATAGATGGATATCCACAAGTTCGGCAGTTATCACTAAAGAGATAATTTTTTTAATAATCCTATTATGCACAATAATGCTGATAACTCCACCCACTCTAATTTACGTAATGCCTCCACTTATAATCCACCACCACAGACGCACTCTTACGTGGGCCTGTTTAAAGAGATGGTTATTAAGGATCTGGATGACATATCGGTTAAACACGCTCCCATTTCCCCTTCAGCGAAGGCGATTAAATCACTCCTAGAAAGAAGGATCTGGTCATCAGACCCGCAGATAAGGGAGGTGGGTGTGGTTATACTGAATAAAACCGATTATATGACAGAGGTATATAATATACTCAATGATGCTTCCACCTACTCTATTACCCAGTGACCCTCTTTGGAGAAAAAAAAAATACACACACACTAAAAGTTATTAAGAATGGTTATGACAGTGGAATTATTAAAGAAAGATTTTTTTTATGTCCCTCAGCACCTAGGACTTCCAGATTTATATATTTTACCCAAAATACATAAGGATCTGGGACAACAGATTGTAAGTGGAATAGGAACCCTCCGCTCGAAGGTGGGGGAGTATATTGATTATTTCTTACAGCCCCTGGTGTCACTAACACCAGACTATTTATGTGACACAAAACAGATATTGAATGAGATTAAGGATGTTTCTGTTGCTCCCACCACCTTTCTGGTTACTGCCGATGTGGTGTCTCTCTATAGTAATATTGACCATAAAGACTGTATACAGGCAGCAGAATTTTACCACAGCGCTAATAGCACTTTATCTTCATCCCAGAAAAACTTTATATTGGACTTATTACAATTTGCTATGAGCAAGAATTAGTATTCCTTATCAAACCATAAATATCTACAAACCAAAAAAGGTGTAGCCATGGGGGCAGCATTTGCCCCCAGTCTTGCCAACCTTTTTATGGCACGCTGGGAGGAGGATTTGATCTATGCCAGGGACTGACTGGAGCTTGTCCTTTATAAGAGATACATAGACATTTTTCTTCTGTTGGATGGTGAGGAACAGGCGCTGATTAATTTCTTTGGAACACTCAATAACAACAATCTTAATACTAGAAAAGTTACAATTTCAGGGGACATTGTGTGAAGTGTTCTTGCCTCCACCAGTAGTCTACAACTGGAGTGGGCGGAGTAACTGGGTGGAGTGGCTTGAGTAACTATTGTGTGATTGGAGTGGCTGGAGTAACTTTGAAAAGGTTGGACTGGGCAGAGTAACTTTATGGAGTGGGCGGAGTAACTGTGTGGAGTGTTTGGAGTAAAGATTGTAAACATTACACTAACCAATTGATCAAATGTAAAAAGTGCACATGGCAAGCTTGATAGAGTGAGAAATGCATTTCAACTTTTATTTTTCAGCTCACACTCTAGCTTTTGTCACTCTGCTGCCTGCTCACACACCTGGGTTCCTATGGCAACTCACTCTACAGCAAAGGCAGAGAAGAGCGGTTAAAAACAAACTGCTCCAACTTGCTCACTTGGTGGTTGCCATCTTCAAACGGTTGTAGTTTAAAAAATTATAAATCCTTCACTGAAGAGCTTTATATTGTGAGAATTACAAGACCCAGACCTACATTGCATGCATAGTATGTCTCTGAAATATTAAAAATGAAGATACAGTCGCAGTTTAGAAATTGCCCTTCAAATTTGAGGTGGCTAGAGTGGAGTTTCAATGAATGTCAATGGGCGGCGTGAGTTGCAAACAAATGGTCATATTGTGAAAACTATCAGGACTATGGCTTAGTCGTGGACATTTTTAGTAGCAGCAGGGGTAGCTGAATGTTTGGATATAAGATTTGTGTAGGTGGGCTGGAAAATGACAGAGTGATGGCAGTTTAGAAATCATGAAAAATGGAAGATCGCACGCTGGGTTTAAAACATACAATAACTGCTGGCATAAAAAAGGTACCTCAGGAACCCATAAACAGTAAATAAAACAAAAACAGAGATGCAGCGCTAATAGAAAACAAATAATTGGGAATCGCAATGAGACACACTGGATATTAATACATTTCTCTATGTTGCATTGAAAATTTACTAGATTTACTAGACTTCGCCATGAAGCATAATTACTTCTGGTTCAATGACAAATATCTGCAAATTACAGGCATAGCCATGGGTGCAAAATTTGCACCAAGTTTGGCGAACCTCTTCATGTCCAGATGGGAGGAGGACATGATCTACTCTCGCGAATGGCCATACTTGCGTTTCTACCGTCGCTATATAGATGACATCTTGTTACTCTGGGAAGGTGAGTTCTCGCTACAGAACTTTTGTTGCTCTCAACTATAACAACTTGAACATCAAACTTACCTTTCAGTACAGTTACAGCAACATTTTCTTGACCTTACTCTTCTCAGTGACGGTACTAGAATTACAACTAAAACGTTTTTCAAAAGTACTGATAGAAACGGTTATATACCTAAGGACAGTTGCCACCTACCAAGATGGTTGGACAATATCCCTAGGGGCCAATTTCTCTGTATACGTCGAAATTGTGATAATTTGGATGATTACACTATACAATCTAATATACTCAAAACAAGATTTATGGAAAAAGGGTTATGACAGCCATACACTGGATGCTGAAATCAGTAAGGTGGCTGGTATGGATAGAGCCAATCTTCTCACTCTACAAAATAAGGCTCAAATCAAAAGATTTTGTCCATTCATAACCAATTTTTCTAATGCAACATAGAGAAATCGCAAAAATTAAAAAAAATTGGAACATTCTCAGAAATGATCCGGTATTGGGTAAGGTCTTACCAGAACACCCAGAGATCACATAATGGAAAAGTACCTTCGTTGAGAAATACATTGGCTCCCAATATTGTCAACCCTCCGAAACAACCATCATTCAGCTTTCGTAGCAGAAAAGGATTTTTCCCATGCAATAGATGCATGATGTGCGTTTGCAATGGTATCCACAAAAATCCTATCAAAACCTTCCGCTCAAACACAACTGGTAGGTCCTATGATATCCAGTCTACCATATCTTGTCACAGTTGCTATGTCGTTTACCTTTTAGAATGCAATTGTGGAAAACAGTACGTGGGAAGAACAAATGGGACTTGTAGTTTCACAACAGCTGGAGGGCCGCCAGTTTGACACCCATGTGCTACAGCTATTAAATAAGGAAGCAATGGTTGTTACCAAAAGGGTGATGTCACCAGATATATTCCACATTATTGGAGCTGCTGGACACAATTTGAGATGTTGGGGAGTAGTGGGGGGGGGTGCAATTAGGAGCACACAAGGGGCTAATGAGCCCATCAGCCAGTTGCTTTGAATATTGAACATTAAATAGTGCTTTTGGTTTGCGGTGCTCAGATACAGGTAGTTCAGCTTTAATTCCTGCAGAGTAATCACTTTTGCAGTATCAGTGGTGCTTTTAACCTGACAAAACTAAACTAAATACAAAAAAGATAAAGCTAGCAGGTAACGTTTCGGATAGAAGAGACTTGTCTTTCTTCTGGATGAAAAAGAAAAGCCCAGCATTGGTAATATACGGAGGATGAAGCAGTTATAATGTGCATGTGCAGGATTGACATCAGTCGCCACGTAATGGCTGGAAGAAGACCAGAGGAAAAGGTTGTGGTGACAGAGCAACATGGAGGATTGCAGACATTACATTGCTGGAGGAGAGCAAACTGTAGTGAGCAAGTCTGCCGTAATGTGCTAGTACAATATCTACAGGTTATGGTCAATGCTCTGGGGACCCTCTACAGATTTAGTTCGGTTTTGAGTTCACAATGATAGCAATTGCCGATTGTCTCTCTCTTTGACCGATCAGTTAGTGGCTGTGAAACCAAAGACACAATTTCAATGGACAACTTCTTGGTGGAATATGGAATGTCCCTCAGCTGCCTTTCACACATCATGACCCAGGAAATAACATTTCATACCAGCAGTGACTATGCGTTTATCCCAGAAGTGGCACCAGCTGGAAACCTTCAATCCATAAAAAAAAATCAGACAAAATGTGAGTTTTTAGCAACAATTGAATGATCTTTAGGTTAACGTATGATCTCTGTCCTTGTATTCTTTAAATCTTTTGTGAGGTTTAATGAATATTCACCCTGTACATTGAGTTAGTGGGACATATTAAATAAAGCTTGTTTTTAGGTGTGTGACTTGCTCAGTTTGAAGATTAAAATGGATCAAGGTGGCTTCTGATGGATCTGGTGACATCTAACTTCCAATTATGTGTGCTTTGCATATTCCTACTGAATTCAGCTTACATATTTTAGGTTTCCCTGTGCAAGGGATGCGATGGGTTTCTTATGTCGGGTAACATTTTACCATATCGATGTCTAATGATTCATCATTTTCTCTACAGGTTGGTTTAAATGGGATATTGTAAGACCGTGTTCCACAAAGAGTGAATACATTGGGCTTAATGCATAGCAAAGGAATTTGCGGTCAGGACATCCAAGCTGGACAATATTCTGCTGATGGACTTTGAATGCAATGTGATCAAACTGGCAGATTTAGACTCGCAAAGCTCCAGAGTACTCAAGCACCATCTACGTCCGTGTTCATTCCATAAAACAGCTCCTGAAATGTGTAGCCTAAAACATGGAGAATTGCTGCTGCCCCTAAGCATTGATGTGTGGGCCTTTGGTGTTCTGGTGTACACTGCTAGCACTTCATCCTTACCTTGGAAAGCAGAGTCAAAAATTCTCTTATCCAGATAAAAATGGCTTCTGATCATGACATGGAGATCCTCCTGAATGGACTTTTCTCCTTATCACAGCAACTGTGACAGACAGATGAAAAAATCCACTTTATTAAAGAACTTGGAGGATACGGGTCAGTGCTTCTGGTGAAGGACAAAGAATCAAGTGAGTGTGACCAATTATTTTGTGTTCAGGATGTTTTCATTTGATTCAATTTATGTTGTGGTTAATGTATATTGAACATTCCCTATTTACAGATCAGAGGATAGCATTGAAGATCCTGGAAAAGAGAAGAACAAATGAAAAGAAATTTCTGATGGAGTTCAGTGTGTCCTACTTTTCATCTCATTCCAACATCATCTGGAGTTTGGGCATGGCCTTCAAGACCCAAGACTACTTTGTATTTTGCCAGGAAGTGGCACCATTTGGTGACCTGTTCTCTCTCTCATTATACCCTATGCAAGTCTGATTCTAATTTATTCAACATTTAGCAATTTCTAGATATTTCAGAAGTATAACCTATTGTTTGTATATTCTAAGTTTGACTTCTAGAAGTCAGAGTTAAGAGATGCGCAATGCAGATTTCCAGTTCTCTGGAATTTGTGGCAGAGATACGACTTGTACATATGGACATAAAACCTAAAAATGTTTTGGTATTCGACCAGGAATGTATTTGTGTAAAAATCACTGACTTTGGTCTTGCTCGTATCAAAGAAACAGTGATTAGATTCAAGGTGGGCAGTACCTCCTACATGGCCCCTGAAGTGTGTGAACTCACTGGTAAGGAAGAGCTGGCTGTAGACTCCACTCACTGTATGGGGTTTTGGAATGTTCCTCTACTGATCACAGGAGAACTTCCCTGGAAGGTGGCCATGCCAAAAGACAAGGAATTCAGCAGATTTGTTACCTGGCAAATCAAACATTGTGATGACCCCCCAGCATCATGGAGCAAACTGTCCATGTGTCTTTGGAGAATGTTTAGGTGTCTGTTAGCTTTAGGCTGCAGTGAGAGGAGCAAATTGACTGAAATATTCTGTTACATGGGAGAAAGCTGGAAAAACAGACATCTTTAACTGGTCAGGATCAGACAACTGGCATCCCTTCCATCTTTTATCCAAAAGACTCCCTAAGCAGTAAAATCTCCATCTGGAGTTTGGGCATGGCCTTCAAGACCCAAGACTACTTTGTATTTTCCCAGGAAGTGGCACCATTTTGGTGACCTGTTCTCTCTCATTACCCTATGTAAGTCTGATTCTAATTTATTCAACATTTAGAAATTTCTAGATATTTATTTCAGAATGACCTATTGTTTGTATATTCTAGGTTTGACTTCCAGAAGTCAGAGTTAAGAGATGCGCAATGCAGATTTACAGTGCTCTGGAATTTGTGGCAGAGATAGGACTTGTACATATGGACATAAAACCTAAAAATGTTTTGGTATTCGACCAGGAATATCATTGTGTGAAAATCACCAACTTTGGTCTTGCTCGTATCAAAGAAACTGTGATTAGATTCAAGGCGGGCAGTACCTCCTACATGGCCTGGAAGTGTGTGAACTCACTGGTAAGGAAGAGCTGGCTGTAGACTCCACTCTGGATGTATGGAGTTTTTGAGTGCTTCTCTACTTCCTGATCACAGGAGGACTTCCCTGGAAGGTGGCCATGCCAAAAAACAAGGAATTCAGCAGATTTGTTACCTGGCAAATCAATAAACATTGTGATGATGCATCATGCAGCAAACTGGCCATGCGTCTTTGGAGAATGTTTAGGTGTCTGTAAGCTTTAGGCTGCAGTGAGAGGAGCAAATCGACTGAAATATTCTGTTACATGGCAGAAAGCTGGAAAACAGACCTCTTTAACTGGTCAGGATCAGACAACTGGCGTCCCTTCCATCTTGTATCCAAAAGACTCCCTAAGCAACCATCTTGACAGAAAAGAGTCGGAACTCAGCTCCATGTCTTGTCATTTTGCTACACAGAGATCTTGCTCTCAGTACAAGGAGATACCAGGTCAATGTCAGGATAATGCCTTATGCCCATTAATACTGGTGGATGACCAGATATCAATGTTTGTTGGGGCAGAAGTGGAAATCATTTGACTAAACATCTGTGTCCTGGTGTCATCATATTTCAGCAGGTAAATATCTGTCTTAAAAAGTCTGTATGGGATAATTTGCAGTTACCTTTCATAGGTTAAAGACAAATCAGACACCTATTTCACCAGACACCAAGATAATTGCAGACACCTATTTCTGGAGGGAAAAAAACACTTGCATGTTTTGCTTCATAAAATTAGTTCCATTGAAATCTTAAAATTGTCTTTTATTTTTTTTTGTTCCACAAAGTTTGAGAAAAATTCAAAAACATATAAATTGTACAAAGTAATACAATGTGCCAAAGGGAAACGCAGTGAAACACCAATCGCATATGCCAAACAATAAGAAATATTCAGGTGAACAAAATGATAAAGCCATCTCGTGTCACCTGTAACAATAATGAAGTTGAACTAGGAGAAAAAACACAAGAACATAGCAAAAAAAAAAAAGGCAAACACTAATCATAACCACCACACAGCGTACAAAATATCACCAAACGGGCAGGGTCATTTGTTTGCTCCCCCAGATATCTTTTATCGTAGAGTAGCAGAGTGGGGTGGAAGGGGATAGGGCTAAAAGGTGCTGGGCTTCTGGTGCAAGGAAGAAGTTGCGAAGATATAGAAAGCTTGGTGCTATCCATGAGGATCCATGAGGAGCAACAAAGGTACCACTCAAAAGGTAGCCAACGCATAGGAAAATAACTCCATGGATTGGGAGATGCACATGTGCAAGTGTAGTCTGGGTGTGAGATTAGGTTACCTATGGACAGAGGAATAAATGTATGTGTAGGAAGAAAAAGGAAAAATTAAGTAGAGAAGATGTGAAAAACAGGAAAGACAGAAATGGCAAGTACAGGGCACGAGGAAGGAGTTGGGAGGGGATAAAAAATGGTGAGGAGCTGGAGAGCCAAAGAAGGAAGAAAAAAAGTGTAGAAAAAAAAGGGAAATGAAATGAAAAAAAAAAAAAAAAAAAGGGGGAAAAAGGGGGGGTAAGGGTCAGAGGGGAAGGAGACTAAGGGGGGGGGGGCGGTATGGATAGACATGTCATATGGGTGGAAGCTCCAAAGACAGAGCTGGTGTGCTCATCCCCAAGGGGGTAGAGACATAAATCAGACAATCGGGCACCAGGGAAAAGGAGTGGCTCACTCCCTGATCGGTGAAAAGGATGTAATAGTAAAGTGTTATCGACAGCCTAGCAAAGGTCGAGGAGTCAGTACAATACAGAGTGTAATATAAAGCCACAGGTCTGGCTCAGAGTCAGGTAGAAAGACCCATGAGGGATTGGTATTCAGGGGTCGTTTGGAAGTGAATCCAACACGACCGAATATGGGAAAATTTAGTCGGGTTTTCTTGGGAGGAAGCAATCAGCTCCTCCATCTCTGCAATTCTTCCTAGACGAGTGAACCAATCTTTTATTGAGGGGGGGTAAGTAGATCTCCATAGCACAGGAAGGCAGAGTCTAGCAGCATTAATCATATGTATGGCTAATGATTGGAAGTATAGACGTTTGGGGAGCGGTGTATGGTGGAGGAGAAATTGGGCCGGGGAGAAATAGAGAGGTAAAGTGGACACTGACGAGGTTATACGGTGGACTTCCTGCCAGAAGGGCAGGACGATAGGACAGGACCACCAAATATGGAGAAGGGACCCATCAGGTGCTCCACATCAACAATTATTGGGTAGAGAAGGGTTAAAACGATGAGTTCTGGATGGGGTAATGTACCAACGGGAAGCTAGCTTGTATCCGTTTTCTTGGGTCGATACATTCAGCGAACATTTGTGGGAGTATGTAAAAATTTGGTCCCAATCTGAGGAAGAAAAATCTATATCAAGGTCTCTCCTCCAAGCTCGGCAAGCAGGGAGCGAGTTAGAATTCCCATCACCGGTTAGAAGGAGGTACATGGATGAGATTAGATGCCGCTGGGGTTCAGCCTTAGAACAAATTGATTCAAAGGGGGTGAGAGGACGAGTCCATTTGTGGCGGTGAGCAGAGGATGTGAGAAAATGCCTGATTTGAAGGTAGGCCCAAAAGGGGAAGGTATGATCTTTCATGGTGCTCGCCAAAGAGGAGTAGGATTTCAATGGGCCTTTATGAAAAAAGTGTTCCGCTTTCACCTGGCCATGCGGCCAAAAAATTGTCTTTTAATAGTTCCTAGGATGGATCTGTCTGGACAAGTCAGATGATTGAGGTCTGGTCATGTACATAGATATGTAAAAAAAAGTTTATAGCTATACATTTGTTTCTAAATAAATATTCTGAATTTCTCCCTTATTATTAGGTGGGAATTCCAGAAGACATAGTGAAGAGGTGTACTGTGCAGATCTCAAGTGTTTTTGAATTAATTGCGGAGAAAGGACTGGTACACATGGATGTGAAGCCAGATAATGTTTTAGTGTTTGATCAGGACTGCTATTCCATCAAGCTCACAGACTTTGGCCTTGCTAAAGGTCAAAGGGACAGTGATTAGAGTCCATTGTGGCACTGTGTCCTACATGGCTCCAGACATGTACATAATTGACACTTCAGATGGCCTGGTTGTGGATGGCAACCTTGATGTGTGGGCATTTGGAAAAGTCATCTATTGGTGTACTTTCAGGGGAACGTCCATGGGAGGATGCCATTCCAGTTGATGAAAAATATAAAGGTTTTGCTGACTGGAAAAACAATGTCCAGATTTAGAATCCTCCGGAAGCCCTGACCAAAGGTAGCCTCTGGCATACGAAGAATGTTTAGTTACCTTCGGCCATTGACTATACTAACAAAGTCAGACTATAAAAAAACGTACTGAACTACACGAGGGAAGGCTGGAAAGCAGCAAGCTCAGATTCAGCCACAAGGCAATAGGATGAGGATCCAATAGAAAGCTATTCTGTGGAATCTGATGAACCCTTGTGTGAGGCTTCCAACCTGAACACCTCACAGAGCAGCAAATCCATCATGTCAAGTTTCAACTCCACGTCTGGCAGGTTGACCATAGACACTTCTGTATCCCAGTCGCAGATGACTACAGAGCCACCCAAGGATGACATGGCAGAGGCACCAATTGTGTTTGACAATGAATTCTCTTTACATGTTAGTGCAGAGGTAGATATTGAGTAAAGAAGAATTTGTGAGCGATGGCGCTTCTGAAAGAATATCACATATGGTCAACCTTGTCAGATATGTGGCTTTCTTGAGCAAAGTAAGACAAACAGATCATATGTATTTTGTAGTAGTCGGGTCCACAATTCAAACTTTTAGAGGTAATGTCACACTAGCAGTTCTGCACTAAGTGTGTAGGCATTACTCTTTGTACCACCATATCACCACTGTTTTTATTAAACTAAAAAAGGCATGCCATCTACATCCAGAGCACCTCCCTCAGCTTTCCTCATTTAGAGAGATTGCTCCCTTTTTTGGGAACTAAATCCTTCTGTTCTCCAAACTGAACCTTGTAACATACTAAACCTTTAGCCAACCTCTAAATTATTGCAAGTGTGGCAGGGGGGTGTTCTGTGCCTACATACTTTGTGCTATGTGTCTTTCCCTTTCATCTCAAAGTTGGGAGGTATGCCAATTATGGAACTCTTGTTAGCAACTCTCTGGTGGGTTAGGCCTTGTAGTTACAAGTATTAAGATGAAATCAGCAATAAAGACTGATATAAACGTCCATCTAGTGAACAATGATCATAGTAGGAGTCTTATTTTGTACACTTAGCATTGTTAAATATTTTATTGGTTGACAAATCCATTTTGATATGACATTGCCAAGTCCAATTGATATGTTAAGTGCAGTAACTTGTAGGAACCGGAGATACTAATCTATAGCAGAGAATCAATTGAAAGATGGTTACTTCTTGGTTGGTGCAGGTCTCTATCCTTTTATACATTGCCTTATTGACTAGGATTGTCTATTCTAGGGGCTATTATCTGAATTACAAAAAACACCTATAAAGCCCGTGTCTGTAATATTATAGTTCATTAGGATTTCATATAGTAATATAGCATTTACTGTAGGATATTCAGTTATTTTATAGGGAAGTTGTCCTTATGAAAATGAAATTTACAATGACAAACTGCATCTGATCAGTTCAGGTTTGCATTTCACAGATCATTTCTACATTTTGTTCCAACAATATTTCTTTAATTTGTTTTTTAGATGACAAGTCTGGATTATCCCCAATGGATGAACAAGATTTCTGCCTGGTACATGGGGGATGTAACTCATACATATATGAGTAGTTACACTTCCAATGCACTGGGTGGTGCTTTGGATTTTTCTTTGTACAGTAAAATACATGTTGATCCTGCCAGAAATCCATTGAGCTCCTAAATTCATGTTTGGGCTGTTGCACTAAAATTCCAAGCAGTGCTGTTAGCCAGGTTTAGAAAGACATGTCGTACTTTGTAATGTGTAAAGATAATTATTCGTAAGCCAACCGCTTTACCATGTCTACAATGAATTGGGTATATCATCTCTCTTAATCAACAAATCCACCAGACTTGTGTAGGACAGTCAGGTACATAGAGTCTTCAGAATGGAAGGGCAGCAGTGACTCTGTATTCATCTCAGAGGTTCTCTATCCCACTCCCCTATTTCTCCTCTCTCTCCTCCTCCCATACCAATCCCCTTTCCCTTCTCTTTACCACTTAGCTTCCTTCCTCCCCCTCTTTCTTTTTCCATCCCTTCCTCTCACCTTCCTCTCCCCTTTTTTTTCTACTATACTCTATTTCCTTCAACTTTCTGTGTCTCTTTCCCCCTCCAATCTCTCTTCCCTTTTCTCTGTCACTCTTCCTGCCCCCTTTCCTCTCCATTGTTATCCATCTTCCTCCTCACTGTT
Organism: Staurois parvus; assembly: GCF_062004578.1. NCBI lineage: Eukaryota > Metazoa > Chordata > Amphibia > Anura > Ranidae > Staurois > Staurois parvus. Next base: position 163,881 of record NW_028318618.1, read on the forward strand.
CTCTCTCTCCATCTCTACTCTATCCCCCCTCCCCTATCCCATCACTCTCTCATTTTAGTTAAATTCAAATACATTTTAGTATTTCCAAAGCATTTGAGTTCATATGGGCTGGGTGGGAAGGCAGGGGCAATGTTATAGTAAGACTAACAAAGCGGGAGGGTGGGGGGGGGGGGGTGAGTACACGGAGGATAAGTCCTCAGTTTTTCATGTCCCTCTGTGTATGTGGCATATTGTGGAGTGATTTTCCTGATTGTTTTTTTTCCCAGTAGAATGTGGAGAGCTGAGAGTCTCTGGGACAGGGTTATCTAAAGCCCAGGACAAACATGCTAAATTGTGCCCCCCCAAGATGTAAAAGCATTTTTTGTTCACAAAAATCAATCCCCCAAAATAAAAATCCATACGTTTACCTTCCTCCTAGTACAAATACAGCTCCCCACCAGGACAAATATCCCCCCCCCTTACCCTCTATTATTATTATACAGTATTTATATAGCACCAAAGGGTATGCTCAGCGCTGTACATTATAGTGGGGGACAGAACATGAGACAAGACAGTAACAATACAATACACGAGGGGTTCGAGGGCCCTGCTCTTTCGAGCTTACAAGCTAGGATTCCCCCTTGGCTCAAATCCTCTCTTTCCTTATGCCCCCATCACAAATCCCAGCCCCCATTAAAAAAAAAAAAAAAAAAAAAAAAAAACTCTTCCTAGCACAAATCCCCCCAAAAAAACAATCCCCTCATAGAAAAATGAATATAGGGGCAGAGGATTTGTGCTGAGGGGATTTTTTTTTGGGGGGGGGGGGGGGAGTTTGTGCTAGGATGAGTGATTGGGGGAAGGGGGGATTTGGAGTTTGAGAAAAAGGATTTGTGCCAGAAATATTAATATCCCTTTCTTGAAAAAAATCCTCTCACCCTCCTAATACAAATCGCCACTCCCCAAATTTTTCCTCCAACAACAATTCTTACCCCCTGCCACGCCCCCAAATTCCCACAACTCAATTACCCTCCCCCAATCTACTTGTAGCGCTCCCTCTCCTCACATGATACCACAGTGCCCAGGGCATCTGCCCACCCTTTGTCCAGGCCTTGTCTGGAAGGGAGTGTCCCTCACTGATGCACTGTAGTAGGAAATGTGTCTCATCCTCCAGGACCGCTGGTCACAATACTTGCACAGTCTACTCTCCCTGTGCTTGGTCTGTCTGTGCCATCCTCCTTCAATTTACAGGCTGTTGGTAGCATCTCCAAGTATGGTGCCAGTGTGTAGTTTCTCTATTGAATAAGTAATTTCTGGGAGTTTGTGGTTTCATTTCCCCAATCTATGACATATTTCTCTAGCCAACTATAGCTGTAACAGTAATAACCTATGAGGTCTTAGAGGATAATCTCTGGAACTGGTGACTCCATTACACAATCAAGATCAATGTCAGTCTGAAAAAAAAACACAAAAACAAAAACAAAAAAAAAAAAAAAAAACAGTAAATCTACACTGCTGACAGATTAGCAAACACCTTTTACTACATAGAGGACGAGCGGTGACCAGTGATGGTATTGAGGTCTGGACTTCAGACCTTCTATACTGGAAACTTCACAGCTTATTTCCATTCACAACCTCCCTAAAAAAGGTCCCCCTCCTACCCCAGGGCCCCATAGCAGACACGTGGACTGCTGTGGCTATTAATACCCCACCGACCTATTTTTTTACCATATGAATGTACAGCTCAGTCTCTGGGAGGAGGTCAGTTTCATCCTGTAAAAAGGACTCTTTTCTGTAAGTAGATTAGCAATGGCCAGGTTTTTAGTTTGTAATTTGATGAAAAGAGAAGAATGGGGTTTATAATATAAAATGGATGCTCAAAGAACCCAGGACCTGATGGTCTCACTCTCCAATATTATAAGTTACTTGGCACAGTCCTACTTCTGCATTTGCGTCAAACTCTAAACTCCCTACCTCACAGGCTTCTTTAGAATGCCTATCTGAAGCTCACATTACAGTCTTGACAAAAGAGAGCAAGGATCTGACTCAGCCAGCATTTTGTCATACAACTTCATATCCAAGTTTATTACAGAGAATAGCTTGGCTTGTAGATAGATGGTTAACAGACTATCCATCTGTCCTCCCTTCTTGATTTCTTGATCAAGTAGGCTTTGCACCTGGCAAAGAGGCAAGGGACAATACCATAAATTACTCTACATCACTGGCTCTCGAATGGATTCCATCAAGGATTTTTCCACTCTTGATGCTGAGAAGGCATTTGACTGTGTGGCCTGGGGGGGTTATATGGCAGTAGGGCTTCAGGCATTCGACTTGGGCCCATGAATGTGTACTAGTATCTTTGCGCTATACTCTGCTCCATCAGCAAAAGTGAGAGACAATGGCCACCTGTCAAATGCTTTCCCCATTAAAAATGGCTCATGCCAATGATGCCCCCTCTCACCATTGGTGTTCGTATTGACCCTGGAACTAGAGATGAGCGAATCGAACTAGGCGAAGTGGAATTCATTTCGAATATTAGGAAAATTTTGATTCGCGCCGAATCCGAAAAATAGACTTTGGATGCGCGAATCGAAATTTTTCCTAAAATGGCGGCGACATGTGCGGCGACGGAGCGGGGATGTCTGGGAAGGCGCACAGACAAGGTGCGCTGACCCATAATGCATTCATTCATGACATGTGATCGCATTAGCCAATCAGCAGCCAGCCAGCACTGTGTAATGGTCGAGCTATTAATGGCAGCCATTTTTAGAATTCTCCATTTGCCTCCAGTCATTCAAGAGAGGCAGACCTGGCTGTATTGAGGGAGAGAGTTAGGGCCACAGAACCGTTACTCAGGGCCAGACACAGAAACGTTACTCAGGACCAGACACAGAAACGTTACTCAGGGCCACACACAGAAACGTTACTCAGGGCCACACACAGAAACGTTACTCAGGGCCACACACAGAAACGTTACTCAGGGCCACACACAGAAACGTTACTCAGGGCCACACACAGAAACGTTACTCAGGGACAGACACAGAAACGTTACTCAGGGACAGACACAGAATTGTTACTCAGGGACAGACACAGAATTGTTACTCAGGGACAGACACAGAAACGTTACTCAGGGACAGACACAGAAACGTTACTCAGGACCAGACACAGAAACGTTACTCAGGGCCACACACAGAAACGTTACTCAGGGACAGACACAGAATTGTTACTCAGGGACAGACACAGAATTGTTACTCAGGGACAGACACAGAATTGTTACTCAGGGACAGACACAGAATTGTTACTCAGGGACAGACACAGAATTGTTACTCAGGGACAGACACAGAATTGTTACTCAGGGACAGACACAGAATTGTCTCCCATTGCTGCTGCCAGGCCCCTAATCTGCCATGGGCCCCTGTACCGCCTCCTCATGCTGCTGCCAGGTCCACAGTGTCTCATGGGTCCCTGTACGGCCTCCCTTGCTGCTGTCTCCATCGCCACACTCTGCCATGTGCCACTTTCAGGTCTCCTCACACTTCTGCTGGGTTCCATTTTGTCATAGGATGCTGGCAGATTACGGGCCTCCCATAGCTGCTGCCAGGCCCCTAATCTGCCATGGGCCCCTGTACCGCCTCCTCATGCTGCTGCCAGGTCCACAGTGTCTCATGGGTCCCTGTATCGCCTCCCATTGCTGCTGCCAGGAGGCAGCAGGGTCACAGCAGTGTCAGTGGAGGCAAACGGCCACGGAGTAGAGCACCAGCTCCACTGCAGCCTACCACCACGGCCAGTAGTGGTGCCGGTGTGCACAGAGGAAGTAGCAGTCAGCAAGTGAGGAGTAGCGGGGGCAAAGTTTCCTACTCGGCGGTGTGGCAATTTTTCGTCAAGCCGCCCGAGGAAGTAAACGTAGCCGTATGTCGACTATGTGGCCAGAAAGTCAAGCGTGGCCAGGGGGCCCATGTTGGAACTACAGCGTTGCGTCAGCATATGCAGCATCCCCATTCGGTGGCCTGGGAAAACCGTGATAAAGATACGGCGGTTCTGCCTGCCCCAGCCCAGGGTTCCATTTTGTCATAGGGTGCTGGCAGATTACGGGCATCCCATTGCTGCTGCCAGGCCTTAATCTGCCATGGGCCCCTGTACCGCCTCCTCATGCTGCTGCCAGGTCCACAGTGTCTCATGGGTCCCTGTACCGCCTCCCATTGCTGCTGTCTCCATCGCCACACTCTGCCATGTGCTACTTTCAGGTCTCCTCACACTGCTGCTGGGTTCCATTTTGTCATAGGATGCTGGCAGATTACGGGCCTCCCATAGCTGCTGCCAGGCCCCTAATCTGCCATGGGCCCCTGTACCGCCTCCTCATGCTGCTGCCAGGTCCTTAGTGTGTCATGCCATGTGCCACTTTCAGGTCTCCTCACACTGCTGGTGTGTTCCATTTTGTCATAGAGTGCTGGCAGATTACGGGCATCCCATTGCTGCTGCCAGGCCCCTAATCTGCCATGGGCCCCTGTACCGCCTCCTCATGCTGCTGCCAGGTCCACAGTGTCTCATGGGTCCCTGTACCGCCTCCCATTGCTGCTGTCTCCATCGCCACACTCTGCCATGTGCCACTTTCAGGTCTCCTCACACTGCTGGTGGGTTTCCATTTTGTCATAGGGTGCTGTATGGCCTCCCATTGCTGCTGCCAGGCCCGTAATCTGCCATGGGCCCCCGTACCGACTCCTCATGCTGCTGCCAGGCCCATAATCTGTCATGGGCCCCTGTTGTCGCTTGTTGGCATATTCTGCTCATTCAGATGCTCCTTCTCCTGCTACTCCTCTTCACGGATTCCGTCAGCAGTCTTTCTTGGAATCCGTTTCCAAGAGACAACAGTTTGCAAGCATGCACCCGACGGTGCAGACGCTGAACGTCCTCCTGTCCAAGTTGCTGCTGCCAGGCTCGTAATCTGTCATGCGCCCCTGTACCGCCTCCTCATGCTGCTGCCAGGCCCGTAATCTGCCATGGGCCCCCGTACCAACTCCTCATGCTGCTGCCAGGCCCGTAATCTGTCATGGGCCCCCGTACCGCCTCGTCACGCTGCTGCTAGGTCCACAGTGTGTCATGGGTCCCTGTACCGCCTCCCATTGCTGCTGTCTCCATCGCCACACTCTGCCATGTGCCACTTTCAGGTCTCCTCACACTGCTGGTGGGTTTCCATTTTGTCATAGGGTGCTGTATGGCCTCCCATTGCTGCTGCCTCCACCGCCACACTGTGGCTCCACACTCTGGCTTTGGCCCCGTGACTGCCCAAATGAGTGAAGTGTGCGGTGAGTGAAGTGTGCGGTGATTCTAAGATCGACGGCACTCATCTGCATGTCATACTGACTAACAGTATTATTTCTCTTCCCCAGCAGACTCCAAGGGCATTTAAATTAAAGGTACAGTGTTCTGCACTAATATAAAGGCTCTCTGAAGCCTAGAAACACCCTTTTAGAAGTTAAATTCGCAGCGAATATATTCGACTCGAATCAAAATTTTCACGAATTCGCCGAATCAGTCGAATCGAATTTTTGAATAATTCGCTCATCTCTACCTGGAACCTTTCCTGAATGGGCTGCGTGCTAACCCAGATATCAAAGGTCTCATGATGAAGAATGCAGAGTATAAAGTGCGGTCTTTGCCAAGAATTTGCTCCCATTCTTAACTGAACCCTGCACATCCCTGCCTAATCTCCTTAGTAATCTAACATTCTTTAGGTAAATAAACTTCAAAATTAATTATACAAAGTCATGTGCATTAAATATTTATTTCCCCTCCATATTTGCTTACTCATTGCAGGAACATTTCCCCTTCACTTGTAAGAAAAATGCTTTTACTTTCCTTGGAATTCAAATTCCGGCCAATCTCTCTGAACTTTACGACAACAATTTCCAAACTATGTTAGAGAAAATTTGAAGTGATCTTAACCAATGGAGAAGCCTCAACTTGTCTTGTTTTGGACGCGCAGCCATAATTAAAGTACATTCTCCCATGCAGACTGTTCCAATCCACCTTCCACCACTCTTTCTCCACATATAAAAGATGCAAGTACTACAACGCGTGCTTACTTACCAGAGTTGACTGGAATGTTCATTCTTGTAAGAAAGCATGGATTCCAGTAGAAAATTCCTATAGTATCTCACCACTCCACTTATTGCCCTGGCTCCCCCTCAGTTGCACTCCTCCAGCTCTTCTGAATCACCCTCTGATTGGACCTACCCTAAACAGTTTTAGACGGGCTTGCAAATCATCTGCTCTCTTCAAAACCAGGTCCTTTACCGTCAGTACGAGGCAATTCTGATTTCTTTCCTAGCATATCGGACCACTTCCTGGTTACCATCTGGCCACTCAAGGATATATTAGCCTACCATTTCTATTCCAAAACTAAACTCCTTACTCATGCTCAACTAAATGCCTTTTCTCAGCAAGGTGCCTTACCATTTTGGGCATATCTTCAACTACACCACTTCTTATCCCGTTCAGCTACATCCAAAACTGTATTCTAGGCCCCTTACACAATATGAAAGCCTCTGTCTTAAACTCCTCAAGGCACCTTATTTCAGCACTTTAATATCTGTTGACCCAAGCAGTGCCTAAATTACTGGATTGCACCCAACAAATGTGGGGAAGTGAATTACAACATTCCTTATCTGGTGAAGTATGGGAAACCATCAACGAGCGTGTCCACAAAAGCCCCCTAAATGTAGTAATCCAGGAAAACTACTACAAAATGTGAACACAGTGGTAAAGAACTCCTGCTATTCCTCACAAATTTTCCCCCTCAATCCCAAATATTTGCTGGAGATGTAGCTCTGCAGTGGGCACCATGCTACATATCTGGTGGGCCTGTGACTCAGTCCTTTCTGGCAAATGGTACATGACACAATTGTACATGTCACAACTGATACTTTAGATTTTACACCAAAACAATATCTGTTACATATAGCTCTCATAGTATATACTGACTTGGAGGTTATGAGGCAAATGGGAGTAAAAGTGGGACAAGACCTTCCAATCCCCCCCCCGCTTAATATACTGGTACACAGATTTGAAAAAAATGTCTTGGTGTTTGACAAGGAGTGCCATTGCATCAAGATCACAGACTTTGGCCTTGCTAAGGTAAGAGGGAAAATAATAACATCCAGGTGTGGCAGCAAATCCTACATGGCCCCAGAAATGTGTGACGTGACCATTTCAGGTGGATTGGTGGTTGATGGCACCCTCGATGTCTGGGGGTTTGGTGTCATCTACCATTCTTCTTGCAGGGGAGCTTCCATGGACCGTGGCCATTTTTGAATAATATGTTGACTGGCAAAACAAAAATTTCAAAATGATTAATTCTCCTGAAGCATGGAGAAAGATTACCACTGGGATATGAAGGATGTTTGCTGTACTGAAGTCCTCAAATACATGAAGCTGGAAAGAAAACATCCAAAAATGCACCTGAAAGACAAGATTATGAGGATCCCATAGAAAGTAGTCCTTCAGTACACTCCGAGGAATCATTGGCCTCTCAGACTACCTCCCAGACTGCGGCCACGGCGCAGGGGTCCCAGAAGATGCAGGGACACTCAAAGCGCAGCGCTTCTCGCACATGCGCTGTGACAGCCAGGTGTCTACACTAAAGATGCTGGCGCGAGAAGACTGTACAGTGGTGGACCGAGGAACAGGCAAGGTCCTGCTGCAGAGAAGATCTGAGCGTCTGGCCTGGTATTCTGACACGGCGGCGGCAATACTGGACCAGCCACTCCATATTCACTACATAAGTTGCACTGACATTTTCCCCCCTTTTTTGGGGGGGGGGGGGAAAGTTAGTCTTATGGAGCGAAAAATACGGTATTTCAGATTTGTTGAAATGCATTACTATTGGGAATCGAAGATTTGCATACATATGAATCTCTGAACAAATTTTATCTGAATTTTAATTTGTAATAAAACAAATCACATCTCTATTTGTTATTAAAGGCACGGCAAAGCATACAGAGATTACCCCTCTTTTGGAACTAAATCCCTCTAGCATTTTGCTACTAAATATTTTAAATTGTTTATTGTTAATATATTGTCAAGAACATCTATTATATGCTTAGTGCAGTAACTCGTAGGAGCCGGAGCTCACTTTTTTTATCAAACAAGAAGAGTAAAACCGGTGAAAGATGGTTTCTTAATGGTTGATTTTGTTTATCTTTTTTTAATTGTCTTAACTAGTATTGTCTATTCTAGGACTATTTTTTAATTTACACAAAATACTTATATAGCCTGTGTCTTAAATCTTTAACATTTCATATATAGTGTGTGTGTGTGTGTGTGTGATCATGTAGCCACTCTCAAGTAGAGGTTAAAGTGCACAAATTATTATTGTGGATGGTTGAGATTTTTATTATGGATCACTATGCCATCTCTTTAGCTAAAAATTTCCATTTAAAATGCTGCAACACTAAAAAATAGTATTGATGAAGGCCTTCTAGATTTTTAGAATATAAAGGATTAATTTACCCTACAGATTAGTTATTACAATATTTTTCCCAGATAAATCCAGGAGACATTTCTAATCCCAGGGTGCCATCTGGAGGACATGTCTGTTATTGCTTGATTATACAAAACGGTAACCAGGGCGGACTGAAAACTCATGGGGCCCCCGGGCAATAGAGGATCATGGGGCTCCTATGTCCTTGCCCAAACTCAAAAAAGCCTATGAAGGGGGGAAGAAAAAAAAAAAAAAAAGTGTACCAGGGGCATCTCATGGGGCCCCCTACTGACCCCGGGCCCTTGGGCAGTGCCTGAGTTTCCAAATGGTCAGTCTGCACCTGCCAGTGACCTTCGCTACTAAATGAGGTCACATCCTCTAGGTGGCTTTTAGGAGTGTAATTTTTGCAACTAAATAAAAATGGCAAGTCAGGTAGACAGAAGGAATACCTCACACACCCATTATCTATGGCAGAGATTCATCATCTGACCTACACATTTCAGCATAGGTAGACGCCATCTTGGTAAAACAGACATCACATATGAGTCAGCATCCATCTTGAAGCAATCTATTCACAGTGTTCCACTTTACTGCTTCTGAGGTACATTGTATAGCATATTATTCTCCTGGTGATATTTGTTTAGGTAAATTGCAATAGTTTCTGCTGTATTTCTCCTTCAAAAACCACATTTTTAAAAACTATTTTTTTCTTTTCTGTAGACCGTATTGGCGCATGCTTTTATATATTTTCACACTTAATCTTTCTCCAGGAGAACGTAAAGCGAAGATTACGGTCTGCACATTAGTTAGAAATGGTTATGCTGTCTATGGGGGGTATTTATTTCAATGTGCTGTATATACCAAAGCTTTAGCAGAATATCCAAAGCAAGTCATTGTAAAGAAACATTCAGTGTCTGTGCCAACCTCTTAGTTGGATTGTTAGTGGTGTTTGTAAAGTGACTTATTGTAAATACATTTTATTTATTTTGATGGTTTTGCAGTCCATATTTGCACCCAATCTTCTTGTGTTGATCAAAAATATTCTGAATGGGCAAAGAATCTCAAAAATGATTAGTCAGCTTAATTAGTGTGAAATTGACAGCAAGTGAAATCTTAATTTCAAAAAGGAACATGTCAGGTAACACTGGGATATTGAGAGATGAGAAGACGCGGACAGGTGTCTTCAATACCCATCAGTTTTATCTCCCTCTGGGAAAGCTGCAGATTCCACGATACCACATTCACATGGTTTATGGAACATGTTCACATCTATGCTTTTTTTGAGCTGCTGCCTTTTTGGAAAGGGACAGGAACTTTTTCAAAAGCAAAAAAGCAGCATTTTTGCTTCAATAGAGTTCAATGGAGAATCTGCTGAAATGCATGGTAGTTTGTTTTTGCTGTGTTTTGTATTTTATATATTCTGCCCAGCAAAAAAAAAAAAAAAAACTGAACAAAAAACATGGTAAATATTATAAAAACACAAAGTAAACTGCGAAACGAACTGCAAAATGGACAAAAAACAAACTGCATAGGTGTTAACAGAGCCTTAAAGAACTACAGAAAATTGCCCAAATTTTCCATTACTTGATATACAGACGGCTTGTTCTAGGTCAGTGATCACCAAGTACTGAAGAAATGTTGAGGATGTTTGGAGAGGAATCTCTAGAAATAAGCCCAGACATGGCAGCTCCAATATTCCTGACAGGTCCTTTTGATCTTGCAAACTATTTTTATAATGATTACATTGTTTAGTCATTTATTTTTTATTTTCAGTAAAGTCCTTTTTAAACTGAACCCATTGGTGTACAAAGTTGCCAGAAATAAGACAATGGTATAAAAAGAAAAAAGCGAGAACCTACAGCCATTGTTACAATAAGTTTTTTTTTTTGTTTTTTTTTTTAATTCATTATCTGGTTAGTACTCACTCCTGTGTTATTTTAAAATTCTGAGTTATTCTAAAAATTTAAAGCTTATAAATTAAAACTAAATTTTACATTTCATAGTTAATATGGTGGAAAGTTTAATTTTAAAAACTCAAAATTTCAAAGTATTTGGGGTTCAGTGCGTTTAATCCTATCACCAGTTCCCTAGAAAATCTGTTTATATGTTAACAAAAAAAACAGTATGGGTTCATTTACTCAACATTTCCTTTTAAAGTCAACCAATGGAAAGCCTCCATTCTCTGCCTTCCCCACCCATCTTCCTTGTATAAAGCGGGCCACTCCCTCTAACCAGTGACTACTTCTAGAGATTCCGGTATACTCACCTATACAGCACAGCTGGAGATTTGGTGACATTGTTCTGTGTTTTTCTGCAGAGGAACCCAATACTCAGAGAACCTAATCCAACATCATCTCAACTGAATCTTCCACCACATTGAGGTAAGGTCACTTTCATCTAACCAATCAATGGATCTTTATTATTTAATGAACATTCTGAACATAATCCTGCAGAGGGTCATGGCATGTATGTAAGCTTTAAAAAACTAAATATGAAAAAATGACTGAAGGGCCAAGGAGTGGGGGGTCAGGACAGGATAATATGTTATACAATGTATACAGAAGACAAAAATGGAACATTTTATCTAAAGCTTCTATTAAAAGTATGAAAAAAGATGGACTAAGCGAGGGCTGCAAAGCACAAAGCAGCTGAAACACCAAAAAGGTAACCATAAACCTCCAAGAGATAAAAATAGACCTAAAATTGGGTGCAGCGCTTATAATATATACAAAAGTGCTTAATGCAGATTGGAGAATGAGGACTCAAATTATACCATAAAAAAGTGCTGATGGTGCAAAAACAATAAAGTGACACAAGTGTTAAACCATATGCAAAATACACTGAATAAAGTGCACAAGAAAAACCACATATAGTGGTTAACGTGATAAGTGAAAGTCCAAGGTATTGAATTTGAGGATCATGGGGGATCTCAAGATAGGTATTCCAATTCCTTAATCCAGAATGGTATAGTGTGACCGATATTCGGTAAACTGCGCACTCACCAGATGCGCAATTTAATTACGCATTTGAGATATAACGGTCTCATCAGGTCAGCCAGATCATCCACTATGGTGATAGCCAGTTTCCTGTTCCCTTCAGGGTCCTCCAATTAGTACCAGCAATGTCAGGTTTCTTCTAAGATAGGCTCTGTGAATGGTGAGACTCACAGAGAGCCCAAAAAAAAGGATGCTTGATACTGTATTTATCAGAGGATTTTTATTCCCAAATCAGGGTGCAACAACAGAAAAAAAAAACAAAGACTGACCGTGTGTGTCCAAGATGGCTGCCAGCAGCGACGTGTTGTCAAGACCCTGTAGCTCCTCCCTGACGAGTTTTGTGCTCTAGCATATAGTCATAGGGGGTATGCATACAACCTCCCAACAATATTGGAGGAATTCTGATCAGCGACCTCCGGCTCAAACTAGATTTGAAAATCGGGTCCTCCATTTTTCAAATAACTCAGACCACCCCCAGAATGAGCAACCCAATAGAGATAACACCAGCCCATTTTTTAGGGGGAGGTCAGGCACAGGAGAGGAAAGAGGGGAGGGAAAAAGATTAACAAACCACACACACACAAAAAAAAAAAAAAAAAAAAAAAAGGATGTGAAAGGTGCAGGCATTTTTAGTTTAAGCAAAGTTGAGTTGTCGACTCAAGAATTGGACTTATTAGAAAAAAAGGACTTAAATTCACTCCAAAACAAACCCTTAAGTTCCAAACTTATATTGATATAAAGGAAGTTTGTTAGATATCCTTAAAAGAAATATTTTCATAACAACGCCATTACTTACATCACCTCTGATAACGGGATTATTAATTCTCATCTCCGGAATGCATCCCTATTTAATCCCTTCACAAACTTCTGCATACATCAATGCCTTCAGGGATAATGTATTTAAAGATCTAGAAGCAGTTAAATAAAACCAGTTAGGGATTAGGATGCTTCACAAAAATCTATTAACTCCTTATTGGAGAGGAAAGATCTTGTTGTCCACCCGGCAGATAAAGGGGGAGGAGTTGTGGTTTTAAATAAGACTGAATATATGAGAGAAGTATACAACATCTTAAGTGATGGTAATACTTACCTCCCTTTACAAAAGAATCCATTGGGAAAATTTAGGAAGGATATTAAGGCAATCATCCTGGAGGGGTATGAGGAAAAGACTGTCAACAAAAAAGAGAAACATTTTCTTTGTCCATCTGCCCCTAAACTCCCAGTATTATACATACTTCCCAAAAATACACAAAAACCCCCCAGGAAGACCCATTATAAGTGGGATTGGGTCACTATGTTCCAGGGCAGGACAATATATTGATCATTTTCTGCAGCCCCTTGTAATTAAGACCCCTGCATACTTGAGAGATACTAAGCAGGTACTTCAAAAGATCAAACATGTGATTTTAGATCCCACCACATTTCCAGTAACAGCAGACGTGACATCTCCATATACTAATATAGACCATTCTGATGGCAGGGAAGCTGTTACATTCTTTTTAGATGATTGTAATGAGATGTCTACCCTGCAGAAGGATTTTATATTGAAACTTTTAGATTTTGTGATAAATTTTTGGTCGAACCAAAAATTATCTTCAAACAAAGGAGTTGCCATGGGAGCAAAATTCGCTCCCAGCCTGGCCAATCTTTTTATGGCCAGGTGGGAGGAGGACACCATATATGCAAGAGAATGGTCTGAACTCTTTTATAAAAAAGGTATATAGATGATATCCTCTTAGTTTGGAATGGTGATGAACAAACTAAATTTTTTGGGAAACTTGAACAATGCATTAAACATTAAGCTTACTTTTAATTATAGCAGATACAGTATTAATTTTTTAGACTTCACTTTAATAAACCAAGGTGGCAGAATGGTTACAGAATCTTATTTTAAAAACAAACTGATAGAAATAGTTATATTCCACTGGACAGCTGCCATCATCCAGCTTGGCTTAGAAATATTCCTAAAGGGCAATTCCTGAGATTCAGACGGAATTGTACAGACATTAACACCTATTATACACAAGCATCTGTTATTAAAGATACATTTTTGGAGAAAGGATATAATGAATCCATGCCGAGTCATACATTAGAAGAGATGGCAAATACCAATAGAGAAGAAATGTTGACTGATACTGTGAAACAAAGACAAAAAGTCTGCCCTTTGGTCACCAATTTTTCCCACACAGCATTAAACGATCTCTAGAATTATTAACAGTAATTGGAAAATTTTAAAATCAGACCCAGTTTTAAATATAATTACCTGATAAACCGGAAATTACTTTTAGGAGGGCTATGCCTCTAAGAAAAATCAGATAGCCCCCAATGTAATAAATCCTCCAATAAACACCACCTTTTCTGAAATGAAAGGATTTTTTCCTTGTAAAAACTGTATAATCTGTCAACGCACCAATAAGACAAGAAAAGTTGACAGTTTTAGCTCCACAGTTACAGGAAAATCATATAAAAAGTAAAGATTTTATTACATGTAATAGTAAGCATGTGGTTTATTACAATGTCCGTGCAAAAAAAGCAATACGTCTACAAGTCGCACTACAAGAAATTTGAGATCGGTTAGGTGAACATGTAAATGAAACATTAAAAAATATTCTAAAGAACACTCCCTCTCTCACCATTATAGAGTCACAATAGAGACCCAACTTCACTTATGTTTATAGGTATTGGCGTTATGAAAACACATTGGAGGGAACAAACAGGAAAAGGTCAGCTTCACAACTAGAGTCAAAATGGATTTTTGAACAAAGTTCTCTATATCCCAAGGGGTTAAACAGACTGATATCAATTGCTTCATTGAGAAGTTAAATTGCATGTTGATATCAGTCATGTTCTGATCAATTAAGACACTTTTTATAACCCTTCATATGCTTTATGGGATTTGTATTATTGGTTTACATATTTTATTTTTTGTCAAAGCACTTTTATAAAAATTTTTATAGTCTTATCATTTGTTATCTAGTTCTATTATCTTTTATAATCTTTTATATTCATGTACTCATTTTATACCGTATATTTTAATTTTGACATCTTGGAGACCATATATTATGTTTATTATTATTAAACTTTAGCAATTGTAATGTTTATATAACCTTAATATGTGATTTTACAGTACACTGACCATGATGAATTATTGATGTACATTTAGTTTAGGACGTATAATAACTTTGTTTACCATCACAATGCTTACCAGCTTATTGGAAATTTATTTGACATCCTTTACTTGATGTCAACACACGGGTAGATGTTACTTTAATTTAACCCCTTTTATACATATAAATATAGGATCTAATCGTAGGATGTGTATTGGGTGGTTTCCACTGCGCAAGCACAGCGACTTGTATCCCGTGGGGTTAACTATTCATGTTTGTTATCTTTATATTAGTATCATCCGCCCCTTATCTTTAAAGACATTCATAAAGATTTAAGCCTTTCTATCCCAGTTATTTATGACATCTTTATATAGAAATCGTAATTCTGGCGAGCTTTGTGACAGATTGAGATTCAAATTTTGCCAGGAAGATGGCGCAGGGATGCGCACGCATTCCATCTATGAAACTATGGACATGTTGGTAACAAACTGCGAAGTGAAACAACAAGAAGCGCACCAACCTTGTGCATTACCTCAGTAACCAAAATTTATTTAATGAAGGAAAGGTACTCACAAACAGCGAATAAAAACAGGCATGTAAGTCCACCAAGGGACTTCAAAGGTTCAAACAGGACCCACTGAAGGCCTCCCTAAAAATCATCAAAGAAAATAAAGATGTAATCATTAGGCAAGCTGATAAAGGAGGAGGTCTGGTTATTCAGGATCAAACCGCCTACATTAGTGAGGCTCTAAGACTTCTGAATGACCATCAGACCTATGAAGTCCTCTCCATTGATCCCACAGTCCAGTACCAAGCGAAATATAAAATATTACTGGATATGGCATTATCAGATGGTATACTCACCAAAGTGGAATTCTTTTTTCTATACATCAAACATCCTACCACTCCGTTCTTTTACCACATCCCGAAAATACACAAAAACAAAGATAATCCTCCTGGTAGACCCATAATCTCTGGTATAGGCAGCCCGACTAGCAATTTAGGCAGCTATATTGATCATTTTTTAAAAAGATATAGTCACTAACCTCTCATCATTTGTTAAAGATTCCAGCCACATATTGGAGATACTAGCAGGATACAAATGGGAACAGGGGGTATAGATGGCTCTCTTTAGACGTGGTGTCACTATACACATCTATTCAACATGAGTTCGGCCTTCAAGCCATTCAACATTTTTTGGCAAAAGATTCACCACTCCACCATACTCAGATCCAATTTCTGTTCAATTGCATCAAATTTGCACTGGACCACAATTACTTTTCGTTTCTAGATAAACACTACCGCCAGATTCAGGGCACAGCTATGGGAGCTCGTTTTGCTCCCAGCTATGCAAACATTTTTATGGGTTTTTGGGAAAACAAGTACATTTGGAGTAATAATCCCTTTAGCGCAAATCTAGTCTTATACGGAAGATATATAGACGACATTATTATTATCTGGAACGGTACTGATCGAGAACTAGATGGCTTCCTAGATCATTGTAGAAATAACACATACAATATTTCATTTACTCATGTGATCGATAACGATACGCTAGTATTCCTAGATCTAGAACTCAGACATGAGAGTAATGGTGTGATATACTCTAACACACATTTTAAGCCGACAGCAGGCAACTCTTACTTACACGCTAAGAGCAACCACCACCCCCAATGGATCCAGAATGTCCCCTTTGGACAGTTTTGCAGGCTAAAACGCACATGCACGCTCAAACAAGACTATATTGAACAGAGTCATATCCTTAAACAGAAATTTAAAGAAAAAAGGTTACAAGGAAAGTCATATAGAGACGGCCTTTCAAAAATACTTAGGGATGTTTGATCCCACTGTCTCCAAAGAAATTGAACATAACTCTAAAAAACCTACTGTTACTTTTAACAAGGAAGTTCGCTTCTGTACCAGATTCAGTAGTAAGTCCTGGGACATCAAACAAATACTGTCCAAAAATTGGACTATTCTTAAGAATGACCCCACGCTTGGTAATGCACTTCCGGAGAAGCCTACGCTTATCTTCAGAAAACCGAGAGATCTTAGGAGTCAAATAGCGCCAAGTAGAGTGCGTAAAGCCACGACAGCCAACCCGGGCCCGTGGTCAATGTTATTTGATCAAAAGGGTAGTTATAGATGTGGCATCTCGAACTGTGGCACCTGTGGGATCATATGCCATCGAAAACGAGAGTTCACAAGTACGGACGGGAAAAGGTATCCTATTAAACAATTTATAAATTGCGGCACCTCCTTTGTCATTTATGGCATAATTTGTCCATGTGGCTTACTATATGTAGGCCGTACCTCACGTTGCCTTAGGATCAGGATCAGTGAGCACAAGAGCAGTATCAAACTAGGGAGAGATACTCAGTTCCCCGCAATTTTAAAGAAAAGCATTCGAGCAACTATCTTGGTATGAGAGTTTTCGGGATTGAGGCCATCACTAGGGACTTGGACAGTGGGAGGAGACACCAGGAACTGTCCAAAAGGGAGAGTTTTTGGTTTTTTACATTGGGTACTTTGTCCCCTAGAGGACTAAATGATGACCTTAAAATTCATACACTCATCTAATCTCCTGCTAGCGACAGACATATTTAGTGTGTCTTATTGGGTTTATGTCCCACTCAAGTACCTATGACCTTGCCGCTGTGGTGTGTATATATATATATATATATATATATATATATATATATATATATACACATACATACACATATATACACATACATACACATATATATACATATATATACATATATATACATACATACATACATATACATACATACATACATACACACACACACACACACACACACACACACACACACGTGTATGGGTCTATTGGATATCCATCAGCCTTGGATTTGATACATGATTGTGGCACAGGTTGTGTGCATGCATGTATGCATATATATATATATATATAAATATAAATATATATAAATATAAATATATATAAATATAAATAAATAAATATATAAATATAAATAAATAAATATATAAATATAAATATATATATATATGCATTTTTAAACAGGTGTGTGTAGGTGTTGATTTTCTATGTGTGCGTTTGTGTACATTCATATATCATATTTTATATTTATTATTTCATATTTATTATTTATTATTTCATAATTCATATCAATCTTTACTCAATCATCTATTTAAATCTACGATATCGCATATTTCCTTCCAAAAAAATGGTGTTTATAATTGTTTTTTATAATTGTTTCTTATGGTGAGTTCTGACGATGGGCTTCAGCTATAGGGTTTGGTTATTACATCGACAATTGCCTTAACGACCTGGCATCAATACCATCAATTCTCGATATGCATCCACAAGCCCTTAACATACATCTCAGTGGGGAGCCAGTCAGTGGGGAGATAGAGAATCTAGGACCCTGTGGTGATCAAGCAGCGCCGCTTCTTTTATACGCACGCATTGACCGCTGTGATCGTGCGAATGCCGCTCATGGTGCGCAGGCGCGGATTGGTTCGCGCATGCGCACTTAGTACCGTTCCACAGCGGCGTGCGTTCCACAGGCTGTTCCTGTCTACAGCCATATTAGGCTTACAAAGCCTCCCTCTGCTGCCGAATAGACAAAAATACAGAGATCCACAGGCGGATCCTGTCTGCATCTGCATAATGATTACAAGCTCTCACTCTGCTGCCGATTAATAACTCCACTTGGAATATACCATCCTCTCCCTCCAATCCTCCAATGAGACATCCCCTGGCTTGGTAATATGAATGGATGTTATATTTTTCCTTCTATACACATGTGTTCATATACAACATTACACTAATGAATGCTATCACTGCTATTAATTCAATTTTATTAGTTTTATGAATTCTGCTATTTCTAATAGACACTCTAGCTGAATTGCTCATCGTGTATGAACAGATAATGTATGGTTCATGCTATTGTGTGGGTTCCTCTGGGTCTATGGATGTATATATATTTTATATATTTTCCATATACATAGTATACAGTTTTTATGTATGTGTATATATGGTTTATATACATTTTATGCATCCGACGATCAGTTTAATGTTAATATCTACCAATTTTAAATTTTTCCTACTATTGTATTTATAAGCTGCACTTTTTAAGGTATAATGTATCATTTACCATCTATATACATTTTATATTATTTTATTTAAATTTTATGATTTATAATCATCTGGATGACTATTGACTATTTATTGTACTCTGTTGACACTCGGGCCCCTCCCCCCGGCCCAGGACAGCCCAACCCATTTGGGAGGGTCCTATTTCAGTCTGTGGGCATAAATGGGAGCATACACTCTCAGTCCAGTCAGCTCTGAGGAAGAAGGCATGATCTTCGAAACGCGTCAGCTGGACTGTGTACCTACACCCATGATGGGATTCGCGCTGGCCTCTTACCTTTGAAGTCCCTTGGTGGACTTACATGCCTGTTTTTATTCGCTGTTTGTGAGTACCATTCCTTCATTAAATAAATTTTGGTTACTGAGGTAATGCATAAGGTTGGTGCGCTTCTTGTTGTTTCACTTCGCAGTTTGTTCGGGCTTCCCCAGCCTTGGTTTGGAGCTGCACGATGTTGGATGCTCCGGTGGTTGCTTCTCTGGAGGTTTTAATTCCATCTACTCACCACCGGCCTGGGTCCCGGAGCGCAGGAGAAAAATCGCTTTTGGCATGTTGGTAACAATTCAGTCCATGGCAAAATGGCGACAGCACACTGTGCATGTGCTGGGTAGCCGGAAAAATGGCGGGCGCGATATGCGCACGCACCATTTTCACAATAAATAGGATCAGTTAGACGTCGGGCACTGTATGCATTGCCCCTATGACTATGTGCTAGAGCACAAAACGTGTAAGGGAGGAGCTACAGCATCTTGACGTCACGCCGGTGGCCATCTTGGACACATGCTCAGTCTGTTTTTTCTGTTGCACCCTGATTTGGGAATAAAAATCCTCTGATAAATACAGTATCACGCTATGTGGCATCCTTTTTTGGGCTCTCTGGGAGTCTCACCATTCACAGAGCCTATCTTAGAGGAAACCTGACATTGCTGGCACTAATTGGGAGGACCCTGAAGGGAACAGCAACCTGATTATCACCATAGTGGATGATCTGGCTGACCTGATGAGACTGTTATCTCAAATGCGTGATTAAAATCGCACATCTGGTGAGTGAGCAATTTACCCAATATCGGTCACACCATCTACCACTCTGGATTAAGGAATTGGAATACCTATCTTGAGATCCCCTATGATCCTCACGTTCAATACATTGGACTTTCACTTATCACTTTAACCACTATGTGTGGTTTTCATTGTACACTTTATTCAGTGTATTTGCATATATTTCAAACACTTATGTCACTTTATTGTTTTTGCACCATCAGCACTTTATATGGTATAATTTGTATGAGTCATCATTCTCCAATCTGCATTAAGCACTTTTGTATATATTTATTATAAGCGCTGCACCCAATTGTAAGTCTATTACAAGGATATTGCAATGTGTACAATACAAGCGACTGAACGGTTGTGAAATGTTTGCTATAAAAAGATTCCCTTTCACCAAAACAGGAGTACAAAATTTTACATAAAATGTCACTTATCAGTCACTTCAATTCATGAAGTCTGTCAGTCTGATACTATGAGGTCTTGCTGAGAACAGAAAGGGGTCTTTGTACAGGAAAATACCTTGAAAAAGTGTTTTTAAAAAAAAGGTGCCTGAAAAGAGCTGTGACTATTGAGTATTTAAATGATTTGACATCACTCATGGTTCTTCTGGGAATTCACAGATTTAGAGTGTTTTAGGGAGGTGTCACTAATATCTTCTGATGGCCTTTAGCATGGCCTCTATCTTGTAGTGAATAAAAAAAAAAAAAGGCGGGAAAACCATTTTCCATATTACATGATAGTTCTGATTATAATTATATTTCTTACCTGGCTGAGCTCTGTGTTCATCCTCCTGACTATAGAACAAAACTGGAAGCTCGGCATAGCTGGTCGGCAACAAGAGAGCAGAGTATCTCTTGTAGTTCATCCTTATGGTATGTTTAGTCTTTCCATGGAAGTATCTGCCAGAAATATTGGGGTCATGAAAGTTACTTCTGGCAGAACAGCACACATACAAAAAACTGCTGCCCAGATGGATAGTAAGAAATGACAAATTATAAAGCATGAATACAATAAACTGATAAATGTCCTTGATGTAATAAGATCCTTACTGTGAAATTAATACGTACAAATGCTTCTCACAACCAATAAGTATTCTTGTTTATAAATAGATTGCTGGCTTTCCATATTTAGGTCCTGTAAATACATTCCATTGGTTTCTGTTGTGTTGAAGCTCTCACTTTAGTGTCCAAACCTTGTTCCAGAATCATATACATATAGATGAAGAGCTCTATTGAGTATTTCATATTTATAGCTATATAACTGAGGGTAACAGTATTCAGATTATACATTTCTGTAGTTTCTCTTCAAAGAGTTGTTTTCTGCCAAATAATTTCACAAGTTTTCTTTTTTTGCTCTCCAGGACACGATGGCCTCAGTTAACCATGATGTGGAACATCTTCTGGATAGAATGGTCTCCTACTCCCAAGAACTACAACAGGTAGACATACAGAAGTCTTTCCTCATGGTGAAGAAGCTTGGAAAAGGTAGATTTGAAAGTGTATTTATGGCAAACAGGAAAAACAGGTCATGGAATTAAATGTGATCATCATTTCAGTATCTAAAACAAATACTTATGTATGTGCATGGGAATTTGATCTGCACGATTTACCAAGAGGTCCCGAAGTTTAAACTTACTCTAAAATGAAAGGAGCAGTAAAGTAGAATCCCTCAGCAACACTCTTATGAAGAATAGCAGGAATATGGAGTGTGAGAATACGGTCCAATCCCAGAATTTTACATATATATTACATATATAGATTGTATAATACATTAACATGTGCCGGTAAGAAATTTTAGGGAACTAAGCATTGGGCTGACTCTTGGGAGCAGTTATACAAATATCAAAATGTCTTGATGGGTACACATTTGTCTGGAGTGGGTGTTCCCAGACAGGCTGTGTTTGCATTCAGACTGTCCTGTGTAATGATCACAGGTGATGCCGAGTGATTAACAAAAATAGAAATTCAATGAATACAAGGAACCAACTAGGAACAGTTAGTAGTCTTCTCTCCAGGAGTTCAGCATTTCATTCTTACTTTCTCATCCCATCACTGGATGCCATGATATTGTCTTCAAAACCGCCTGCAACTTTGTTGTCAGGGACCATGGGTCTCGCCGTGGCGCACAGGTCTGCACATGCGCAGATTGCCTAGGCGCACCAATGTGCAGGCATTAGGACCTATGTGCCCGCAGCGGCAATTGTGGCGGCGTGCGCCTGGCACCAATGATGGTGCAGGGTGCACTATTTAAACTAGCCAGGTGGTGATCAGATTGCCGCAAGGTCTAGTTCCTGTTACCAGTTTTCCTGAAGTGCGTTCCTAGTTGCCGACCCTGCCT
The DNA here is from genome assembly GCF_062004578.1 of Staurois parvus. Classification (NCBI taxonomy): domain Eukaryota; kingdom Metazoa; phylum Chordata; class Amphibia; order Anura; family Ranidae; genus Staurois; species Staurois parvus. The sequence continues at coordinate 185,965 of NW_028318618.1, forward strand.
GTCCTAAATATTGTTGACCTTCTCCTGCTCTGATCCCTGGCTCGCCCCTGACTATTCCTTTGCCTGCCCTAATTATTGGACCTCCTGTTGCTGAACCTTGGCTCGTGACCCGGTTACTCTTCGCCTACCGCTCGGTACCTATCTGCCTCCACCATTACCGACCCGGCTAGTCTGACCACGCTCACTCCTGACAGTCAACCATCCCGCTCAGGACCTGGACCTGTCAGCCCCTTCACCCCTGGCACATACCCTCAGCGGGACCCCTCTACCACAGTTGGGTGCACTCTGGGGCCGCAACCTGGTTTCAGTCTTGCACCAAGTCCATCCCCACCATCAGGGGCTCTGGTGAAAAGGCAGACTGGGACTTAGACTCCGCGTCCTGGGGAATCCCGTTCTGTGGGTCACTAGAGATCCCGCCGGGCGGTGCCTGACATTTGTTTTTGCCCAAGAACTGACTCCTGTTGGTGATCTGTTCTCTCCGATTATACCATCTGTAAGTACATTGAGATATACATATGGATATGGTTTCCCTTAGTGTTGGATAGAGTTACAGTATGAGGTGTTAAGAGTTTAAATTCTTGTCAGTCCTTTTGGGGAGATTTCCCTTCATTTCTGCTCTCAGAAACCCAACAAGAAATGAGGAAGCTCTGTCGGGAATGAGTTCACCTGCAGGTGGCAATGTGGCTCCCAGACCTTTAGGCTGCAGTTCTGATGTCCACCAATGGGTGTCTTAGCAGCCAAAAGTTCATGGAATAATCGATCACCTGATACACATTGCAGAGTATTTAAGCGCTCCCTGTATTACTCTTTGCCTTGGTGTTTGTCCATGTGCCCCCAACCTGTGTTACTGCATTCTGATCCTCTTACCACTGCAGCCTGATCCCTTAGCTTCCTTCTTGTTCCTTCCACTATCCTGGCCTGCTCCCTCAGCCTGATCTGCATGTATGGCCCTGGCTTTGACACAGACTACGCTTCTTGTATCCTGATATCTGTATATATTTGGTTTGGGCAGTCCATTGTTCACACTTAAATTATCTGCTTCAAATTTGATTCACTTATTCTTAATAAATTAAATTTTACATTATAGTTGTGCCTGATGTTCTCTGTCCACAGATTTCTGGTCACACCCGTTTTACAGGATACCAAACACTCAGTATAAGTGTTGCCAATCAGTATTTTTACTGGCAGCCAGTGAGAAATGGGCACTTTTCTCCTGCCAATAGATGCCAGTAACAGGAAGAGGTTGCCAGTTAAAAATGTGGCTGTGCTGCTTGGCATGTGTCAGTTACTGTCCAGAGCTGGCTGAGACTATCCAAATGCCCCCTACAGTGTGTTCTGCCTGTGTTAGTGGAGGGGGGGCAGGTTTGGCGGAGGCAGTGCCTGAGTGTGTTGTGTGAGGCCATGGTGCAAGTGAGCCGAGCAGAGCGGTCGGAGCTTCGTATGCAGGTCGGGAGCAAGGCAAACCGGGAGAGGGACTGTCCGTGCCGTTTTGGCTGGAGTGGACTGAAGGGACCACCTGGTGTGGAGAGAGACTGTCACTATGACTCGGGGGGGGGGGGTGTCACCATCAGCTGCACTGCTACACTGCTGTCAGTGTCACTGAGTCAATTTCATGTGTGTGCCCGCCATTCTAATTTCTTGCCCTCCTGATCCTTTCCCTGAGCTCCTTGCTATATCGAAAATAAAAATAAGATTCATTCAAGAATTCATCTCTAGTCTAAATCTAAAATACGTTATGGCTACAAATACACTTTACCTCTTCCTGAGTACTCTGTTTCCTTATGTTCACCCTACTGTATTGAACATCTATTTTATTTTGATTTCACTTCATTTTTTTTTTTTTAGGTGGGAATTCCAGAAGACGCAGTGAAGAGAGGTGCTGTTCAGATCTCCAATACTCTCAAATTCATGTCAGAGAAAGGACTTCTACACATGGATATGAGGCCAGAAAATGTGTATTGCAAAAAATGGTCTGGTCAGGAAGGGAGGGGGGGGGGAAATCCTCTGGAGGGCAAGTGGTTAACCACCTCCTGCCTGCCATATAAGTAAATGACGGGCGCAAGGCGGTTCTCGCGTTCTGGGGAGGATGTCATATGAAGTCCTCCCACTAGCCAAGCGTGTATGGCTCTGGGGGTGCGTACGGCGATCAGTGGTGTGCTGTTATCCTCCGACACAGTGGATCAATGGAAAGAGCCAAAGACGTTGGCTTTGTCATGTGATCAGCTGATCACATGTAAATAAAGAAATGCCAGTTAATCACCATTTCTCTCCTCACGAGGAGAGGAGAGCCGGTAATCAGCATTCCTCAGAGGGGACATCTACACTGATCAGGGCACTGATGATCAGTGTAGCCCCAGCAGTGCCCATCAATGCCAGCTGTCAGTGCACATCAATGCCACAAGTACCCATATGAGCTGCCCTTCAGCGCGGCCCATCAGCACACATCAGTGAAGGAGAAAAATCACTTATTTACAAAATTTTATAACAAACTAAAAAAAAATGTTTTTATTTCAAAATTTTAAAAACCCAGGAGGTGATTAAATACCACCAAAAGAAAGCTCTGTCCCAAAAAATTATAAAAATTTCATATGGGTACAGTGTTGCATGACAGCGCTGAAAGCTGGCCTGGGCAGGAAGGGGGTATAAGTGCTCTGTAGGCAAGTGGATAAAGAGGTGTGGTTGGGGATAATTGAAGAAGAAATATATTTGATGAATTATGACAGTTTCACAACTTAAGTGACATCTCACTTCATTCAAATAAAGTCCTATTTGATAACTTGTTTAGCAAAGCAAAATTTGTCTTTTTTTGTTTGTGTTTTTTTAGAGCTGGTTTCAGAAAAACTTGAACATATCTAAAAGTAAAATGTGAAACAAGGTGCCACCTGAATCTACTTGACGGAGTCTTTTGTGGGGTTTTTGGTTGAAAGGTATTATATTTAAAAAAAAAAAAAAAAATCAAAATATTAATGCTGTTTAGAGTGAAAGATAATACTGCTAAAAGTTTTTTTTTTTTTTAAATTGGATTAAAAAAATCATTAAAATTGTAATGAACATTTTTGTTTAGTTTGCAGAGCAGATAGCTTTTGGGAATTTGATAAACTGAATTAAATTTGCTTTGAGATAGCAAAAGCCATTCTTCAAGAAAGTGGTCTGTAATTGTTAATTTGATTAGAAAGTGTATCTATAAGTGTTTTGTAGAGATGGTAAGATTCTTTAAAGTTATGTCTGAAATTAGAAGAAACAATAGAGATAGATATACTCATTGGCCAACTTTATTAGGTCCACCTTACTAGTGCCAAGAAAATCTCCCCCACACTATTACACCATTTTCAGAATTCATTTCTAGTCTAAATCTAAAATAAGTTCTGGCTATACCTGTTTCTGGATAAGTATTCTGAATTTCTCCGTATATTCACCCTACTGTATTGAACATATATTGTATTTTGATCTTACATTATTTTATTTTACTTTTTTAGGTGGGAATTCCAGAAGATGCGGTGAAGAGGTGTGTTGTTCAGATCTCCAATGCTCTTGAATTCATGTCCGAGAAAGAACTGGTACATGTGGATTTGAAGCCAGAAAATGTTTTGGTGTTCTACAAAGAGTGCCATTGCATCAAGATCACAGACTTTGGCCTTGCTAAGGTCAGAGGGACAGCGATAACATCCAGGTGTGGCAGCAAATCCTACATGGCCCCAGAAATGTGTGGCGTGACCATTTCAGATGGAATGGTGGTAGATGTCTGGACGTTTGGTGTCATAGTCTACATTCTTCTTACAGGGGAGTTTCCATGGAGTGCAAATCTCCAATAGTGTCCAGAGTTTGAAAGCAGCCAGCACCCTAATGGTACAGGTGTGTAAATGAGTGTCTGTGTGAGACTGATCCTGGGTGCTTTTAAGGCTTTGTGCGGTCCCAGGAGGTGTGTCGGAGGGTTCCACCCCAGCAGACAGGAGGTTATTGCCAGGAGTCAGGAATGCTCCACCTAGGAGAGGTGGAAGCCAGATCAGCAAGGGGGCTGTGAGCTGTGTGCAAAAAGCCATATTTTGGAAACTTCTGTGTGCTAGGACTAGCCAGTGCTCTAGGAGACCCATATAAAAGATACTGCAAACCAGCAGGGAAGATAAAGAGCCAGGAGGCTGAATATTTGTTTGTTTTGATGGTGAACACCCCCTGCGTACCTGTAGGTACTGCAATGTGCACGGATTAGGGAATTACCTGTGTAGAGCACCGGCGCTCTGAAGGAATGGCATGCCTATACCCTTCCTTCAGAGCTGTGTGCGGGAGTGACGTCATCGTGGCTCAGCTATTCAAGCCGCTGAAGCCCGCAAACCCAGAAGAGGGACTGAGTGAAGATGGAAGCCCTGTCAGCAGTGACAGCATGCCGCTGGAGGGCGTCTTAAGGTAAATTTCACATAATGTGTTAGTATGAAATGCCTACTAGCACATTATGACATTGCCTCGCAGGGGAAAACTTTTTTTTGGGAGAATTTACTACAGCTTTAAAAACATGACTGAGGAGGTTTAAAAAGTTAACCAATTGGAATGCTATAAACATATAACACCTTCCATTCACTATCACCTCTGGGAACATCGAACACGCTGAATTCCACCACATACAGCAAAAAACTATGATCTGTCAGCTGCTTTGTAAGAGACAGTGGGCAAACCTAGGAGAACAAGACCTCAAGAGCACACTACAGAGGCTCAGATAGGCGGAGCCTAACCATGGCGGCTGACGAAAGCCAGATGTAGGAGCTCTCGGGCAAGCTCCTTCACCCACCTCCCCAAACCCCTACCTGTGATGTGGAGCTGCGGTGCGGTGGTCCCCCTTGGATGGATGGAGGAACCCTGCGGGAGAGCTGATCTGTGGGAAGGGATCCGGCTCCGGTGCTCAGGGTGAAGGTGTGTCGGGCAGCGGGGAGATAAGGTGGAGCGGTGCAGCCACGTGACCGGCCGCTAAGCACCACTGGGAAACCAGGAAGCCGGCCGATGTTTGGTGTAGAGAGAGAGGAGCTGATCGGCTTGCGGATCTACCCCTTGGAGCACGGCTGCCGACCCAATACCTGGTCCCCTGTTTTAGCGCCGATAGTCTGGTGCCCTGCTGGTAGGCTCACTGCTCGGAGCTCTGCATCCTAGCCCAGTGCTCAGAATCCTGTCAGCCGGTTTCTACCCGGAGCTCTGTCTGCCGGCTTGTTGGCTGGGACCTTGACCGTTGCTGGACTGCTGGGGGTTGTGCTGGTCGGTCCGTTGTTTGGGGCCCTGCTGGTTGGCCCATTGCTCTGAGTCCTGCTTCTGAAGGAGGAGAGACACAGGGGATTGGAGAGAGAAAGGAGGAGGATTTTTTTTTTTGGAGGAACCCCTAAAATGATCACACTGCCCAGCTGAAGGACAGAGAGAAATGCTGGTCGGGCCCCGAGAAGAAGAGAGATACGAGCAGGGTGAGTGACTCTGACCGAGTCTCAACAAAATTACGTGCTTCTTGTGGGCTGTTGGGAGAGGCAGTGTGTGAGAGAAGAGAGGGGATCCCCTTGAGTGGGAAATATAAAGTAGTGAAAAGAAGAGGAAAAACGAATAAAAAGCTGGAAAATCAAACGAGTGGATAAGTAGTGACGTATATATTAATAGTTATCTCTCCTTAACCCCTGAGCCAATAAAGAAGAATAAGAGCAATAGAAGAATGAAAAATAAAAGCGCAAAAGGAAGTGGGCTAAAAGGGACTCAGACTGGCACTATTAAAAAATACACTTCCCAGGGAAATATAACCCCAGAAAGGTCTCAGGGCAAAAGTGGAAAAGGTGAAGTAGATCTAAGCCTGGAAAGTAGCCCTAGACTATCACTAGGCCTTGATATTAGCAGCCAACAAATATCGGCTAATACAGAGATGGAGACAGAGCTACAAATACCAAACAAAAAAGAAATGGCAGAAATGTTCAAAGATCTGGAGAAATCAATAAAACAAGAAATTGTAAATATTCGAAATGATTTGGGACACCTTTTGGTGAGAGTGGAAGAAACGGAGGAAAAAGTCAAAAACCAGTCCCAAATTATTGCCGAATTGGAAAAAGAAATAATTAACATGGGGAAAGCCCAAGAAAAACTGTTTTATAAGGCTGAGATACAAGAAAATAGGAATAGGAGGAGAAATATTAGGATACGTGGAGTCCCAGAGAATTCTAAAGGAGAAAATTTGCAAGAGATGGTCTGTAAAATATTAAATTCCATAATGGACAGTACTAATATGGAAAAAACTAAAATAGAAGGAATTTCTAGACAAGGAAAAATCCAAGGAAATTCGGGAAAAGATAGGCCACGAGATATACTTGTCAAATTTTGTGAATTTCTAGATAAAGATAAAATTTGGAAGAGGATAAAGGGAAAAGCAGCAATTATGTATGAAGGAAAGGACTTACAGATATATGCGGACTTGTCACCAGAGACTTTATGGAGAAGGAGAACCCTTAGACCTCTATTGGAAAGATTGAAAGAACAAAAGGTGCAATATAGATGGGGGACTCCTGAGTGCCTAATAGGATGGAGAAATGGAAGTACAGCATATCTTAGGTTCCCAGAAGATTTGAAAAATTTTTGCGACAGACTCAATCTACAAAGAATGGAGATTCCTGGCTGGGAAGAAGAACACTGGGAAATTAGAACGAAAAGAAAAGAGGACTGGCAATTGGTCGGTGGGGGGGGGGCGGAGGGGGGGAGGGGGAGAGGGAGAGAGATAGTGTTTTTTGTTTTTTTGTTTTTTTGTTTTTTTTCCTCTCTCTCTCCGCCTTGTCCCTGCCGCCCTCAAACCACTGTTATTGAGATATTTTGGTAGGACGTAGGGGTTAAAGGGGAGGGGGGGAAGGGCGGAAAGCTGTCCATGGCTGGAGTTTTTCCCCTATAGATTAAATCAAAAGTGGATAGTATTACCACAAATGATTGGTAGGCAATCAACAGGCCTAAAAAGAGGGGAGGGGGAGGAAGGGGGGTGGGTTGGGAAAATAGGTGGGAGGGGGGAGGGGAGGGGAGTTGGGTGGGAGGCGAGGAGGTATTGGGTTAATACTCTGCATGACAGAAGAGACAAAGAGGAAGAGGCAATCTGGAAGAGAGATGGAGATAATAGGGAAAGATGGAAGAAATACAGTTTATAACTTATAATGTGAATGGGCTGAGTTGTCCAGGGAAGAGATTTAGGTTGTTTAATGAGTTACATCACAGGGCGACGTCAGTGGTATTTTTACAGGAGACGCATTTTGAGATAGAGGCAAATGTGAAATTAAAATCCAAACACTACCCAATATGGTACTATGCAGATTCTCCAATTAAAAGAGCAAAAGGGGTTGCAATAGGTTTGGCAAAGAATATGAGATTCGAGCTGGAGGATAGAAGAACCGACCCGGAGGGGAGGTTTTTATTCCTAAAAGGTAGACTTCAGGGGATAGAGTGTACTTTAGCCAATATATACTGCCCTAATAAAAACCCAGAGATATATATGAAGGGTCTGTTGAAAAAATTAATGGAATTCAAAAAAGGGCGTTTGATAGTAGCTGGAGACCTAAATTTCTGTATGGACCCACAAAGGGATAATACCTCTTCTGTGCAGAGAGAGGGGAGTAGGTCTCTGAGAGCTTTGAAGAAAGTGATGCATGAATGTCAACTAGTGGATACCTGGAGAATAACGCATATGAAAGACAGACTATACCTTCTTCTCTAATGCACATGAGATATACTCGAGATTAGATTACATCTTAATAGACCATCAACTTATAGATCACCTGGTTAAAATTGACATAGAGACAAGGACGTTCTCGGATCATGCTCCGGTCGTAATGAAAATGGGATGGGGAAGAAGGTGGACTGGAGGATTAGGGTGGAGGTTAAATGAGGTTCTTCTTCTGGATGAGGAGGTAGTTCAGAAAATCGAGAAAGAGATTAAGGTATACTTTAAGGAGAACGAATCAGAGGAAGTATCGATAGCCACAGTCTGGGAAAGCCATAAGGTATTCATAAGAGGAATCTTGATAGCGGCAGGAGCAAGGAAGAAAAAGGAAAGAAGAGAGAGGGTCAGTGGGCTATTAAAAGAAATATTGGATTTAGAGCAGATACATAAGAAGAAAATAACAAAAGATACGAGACAGAAGTTATTGGATAAAAAAGATGAACTAGAGAGGTTGATGGATGAGGAGAAGAGAAGAGTATACAACAGGGTTTTGAACGAGAGATATAGATGGGGAGACAGACCAGGAAGATATCTAATGAGAGCTTTGAATAAAAAGAAAAATAGGAACTATATAGAAAAGATAAAAAGCTCAAAGGGGGAGTTGGTCCACTCAAATAAAGAGATTATTAAAGTGTTTACGGAGTATTACAAAAAGTTATATAATATTAGTCCCCAAGGTCCTCCAAAACAAACTCAAGAGGTAATTAATAAAAAAAAGATGACATACTTAAAAAATGCGGGATTACCAAAACTAAGTGAAGCACAGTTGAACTCCCTAGACGCAGAAATTTCCCAGGAAGAAATCAAAACAGCATTAAAAAGCACAGGGGGGGGAAAAAGCCCAGGCCCGGATGGTTATACAGTTAAGTACTATAAGAAATTTAGTGAAGTACTGTTACCCAAGCTGGAGAAATATATGAATGCTCTGGGAGGTGGGATGGAAGTGAGGAGAGAATCCCTACAGGCCCATGTAGTGCTTATTCATAAGGAGGGAAAAGATCCATCTCAGTGCTCCAGCTACAGACCTATCTCATTATTGAACACTGACACTAAACTGTATGCAAAGGTTTAGCAAACAGGTTGAGGGGCTTGATGCCTGAATGGATACATGGAGACCAGGTGGGCTTTGTACCGGGGAGAGAAGGTAGAGATAATGGCTTGAGAACCCTCATGCTTATTCAGAAAAGTAGAAAAGGGAAAGCCCCGGTGGTGCTCTTGTCAATTGATGCAGAGAAGGCATTTGATAGAGTGGACTGGGGCTTTATGATGGACAACTTAAAAGTGCTGGGGATAGGCGATATAATGCGAGAGTGGATAAGTAAATTATATAGGGAGCCTACTGCAATCATCACGGTAAATGGGGAGAGATCAGAACCCATTGGAATGTCCAACGGTACAAGACAAGGCTGCCCACTATCCCCCCTGCTATATGTATTGTCACTCGAACCTTTGTTGTCAATAATAAGAAATAGCGGATCGGTAAAGGGAATTCAGATAGAATCTATAGAACACAGAGTAGCGGCCTTTGCGGACGACTTATTGTTCTATGTGGGGAACCCCCGAATAACTCTCCCAAATATAATGAAGATTCTGAAAGAGTACGGTGAACTATCAAATTTAAAAATTAATCCAACGAAAACAGAGATCCTGAATATTAATATATCAAAGAACAAAAAAGAAAAACTACAAAAAGAATTCCCCTTTATATGGAGAGAAAAAGATAAAATACCTAGGAATAAAACTCACTGCCTCATCTAAGCACCTGTATAGATTAAACTATATCTCTTTGATAAATGAGATCAGGGAAGACTTAAAAAGACTGGAAGGAGGAAATCCATCCTGGATAGGACGTATAAACTTAGTCAAAACGGTAATTATGCCTAAAATACTGTATAGATTTCAAATGGTACCAATTAAAATCCCAGAAGCCTTCTTTAAGATAATGAAAAAAACGTTAACAAGATACATATGGAAGAATAAAAAACCCAGAATACCATATGAAACATTGAGTAGGACTAAAGAGAAAAGGGGGATTGGGTCTACCAGATGTCAAGAGATACTATAAAGCAGTGGTTTTAGCAAGAATATATGACTGGACATTTAACCATAAGGGGAAAAGTTGGGTAACAATTGAAAACAATCTTAGTGGCACTAGATTGAACCAGACGATATGGGTTCCACCACAGTTTAGGGGAATTAAAGAAAGCACAAGTATCTACACTCTAAATGTTTTTAGGATATGGGACAATTTACACAAAAACATGAAATGGGAATTTAATTCTATATTAATGCCTCTCACAAATACTGATTACTTTCCTCCAGGAAAAAATAAGATATCAGGGAGATGGTTTAGAAAGGAGGATACCCAACTGAGAGATGTTTTGGTGGAGGGGGAATTGAGACCACTTAAAGATTTAATGGAGAATAAGGGAGATATTTTTATTAGAATAGATGAGTGGAAATATCATCAATTGAAATGTTTTATTGGAAATCTACCGAAACCCTTGAGAGTAAAACAGGAGTGGAATATGTTTGAAAGGTTGTTAGAGACACGAAGGGATGGGAAGCACGGTATTTCAAAAGTGTATAGAATACTCACAGAATTAGACACAAACACAAAGTTAATCTTTATCACAAAATGGGAAAGAGATATGGGAGTTGGGTTTGATGAAGATAGACAGAAAAAGATGTTTAGATTGATACACGATAATGTGAGTATGAGAGAGGTTGAGGTTAATTATAAGTGTGTGACACGATGGCACATTACACCGAGTGTAGAGCACAAGATGAATGGGGAGAACTCAAATAAGTGTTGGAGAGGGTGTGGAGAGATGGGCACGGTGTTTCACATATGGTGGGAATGCCCGAAAATCCAGGCTTTTTGGAAGATAATAGTCAAATTGATTAAAGAAATAACTGAAATTGACATAGGGTTAGACCCAACGACGTGCCTCCTACACAATGTAGAGACATCAGTAAATAAATATAAAGACTCAGGTATTTGGTATTTCTTGAATGCGGCGAAAGGGTTGATACCCAAGTTTTGGCGGAGGGCTGAGGTACCAAAAGGAGGAAGACTGGATCAATAGAGTAAACCAGATAGGAAGAATGGAGAGATCATGCCATATACAGGAAGATAAGATGAGAGTTTATTTCAGGAGATGGGAAAAATGGGAAAGAGCTGGATTGAAAGAGAAATATAGGAAAATATGAACCAGGATGTTAGCAAAAAAAAAAAAAAAATTTAATAAGCCTCAAGAGAGTAGAATGGGACAGAGTCTGCAGAGGGGGAGGAGGGGTGGGAAGGGGGGGTAGTGGGATGGGAAAGAAAAGAGCTTTTAGTAAGGGAAAGATAGAAATGTTAGAAATGTTTATTTGTATGAGAATTTTTTTCCCTTTTTGGGTTTTTGTATTAATATGAAAAATTTAATAAATATTTAAATTAAAAAAAAAAAAAAAAAAAAAAAAAAAAAAAGAGCACACTACAGGCTGGTATCCCGGGTAGGGTGAGCACAAACGCAGCCCAGGCAATGGGACACATGGTGATCTGATTAAAGCGTCCATTATGACATTTATTCAAGACACACATTTAGTTGATGCTGGAGAGTGGAAATACTCCTTTGTTATACCAGTTCCCTTGTTTATCAGCACCAGAGGCTCTGTTCTCCATTATGTCCTAGGAAAAATGACCTTGCATGTTTCCCCAGAGCCAAAACCCCTTTTCCTACAAAAAAAGCTGCAATCTTCCTTGTCTGAACTAATATCCTTGGATTGCCTATTAGTGCAAGAGGGGCCACCTAGTACCTGCAACATCAATCCCGGGAAGTTTAATAATGTTAAGTTGATTCATGTACCGGTGGTGCTCAATTTGTCCAAGTAGAACATTGCCAAATTCAGCTCATGTGCCCAGACAAACGTGTCCCTGTCTTACTCTTCCTTGCCTCCCAAGCTGCACTCCAGGATCCATTTGCAGAACCAACATCTCTTTCCAAAGGGGCATTTTCAGATCTAGAAAGTTAAATGGTTTGCACAGTAATTAAGTCCATCCCAGGACATTTTAGATCTGGTATGCCAATTTGGAACAAAGCCAATTTGACAGCAACTCACAGGTATAACCGTTATTTTGAACAGGGAGGGTCGGCAAGGGCTGAAACCAGTTCTGCAGGGTATTGAGGAGCTCACAATGGAAGAAAGATTTACAGCATATAATATTAAAGACATTGCACAGTTGTTTGAAAGCAACAAAATTAAGGAAATTAAAAAAACAGTAAATCAGAAAGCTAGTGAGGACAATGTGGGCAAAGAGGTAACATGCACTGTGCATGGAAATTTTGTATTAGCTAAAGTCACTAATGTTATAAGAGACATCCAAGCAGGTAAAATCCGAAATCTTAAAAAGGATAAAGATCTTACCCAATGGTATTGTACTCACACTATTAGTGGTGGAAAGAATGTACATTCTCGGAGAAGGGTGCAACCCTTTGCCAGGCTCCATAATTTGGAATTTAGGTGTGTTGACACCAAACCCAAATAGAGGACCGTTTGATTGCCCGAAGAGCCAGTTATTGTGTATCTACTGTGACGTACTGTATGTGTCCCTCACCATGTCACTGCCAGTGTTTCATGCTCAAAATGACTACTTTGACAAGATGGCATCAGGCGCCTTCCGGTAGCTTGAGAACAACATGTACAAGGAAAAAGGTTGCCTCCCCAAAATGCTCATCCAAGTCTAAGATGGAAAGCACCCTATACTTCCTGTTGTACTGTCAAAGAATAGGTTCCTATGTCATTGTGATGTGTTTGAAATTGACACTCCAGTCTGTGGTCTAATTAATGGCCAGGAGTCAACAGAGACAAGGGATCCCCAACTGGAAGGTCCACACCAAGAAACAAAAGAAAATAGTCCCAAATGATAGTCAAAATTATGCTACATATTGGGTGTGATTTTTTAGTCTGATTAAAAAACAACACAACCAGGGAATAATTCCAAGTTAAATTCACCCCCTGTGCACACTGTCCCACCCTCTCTACACATTGCTCCCCTGCTTACACTGTACACTACACCACATATACACTGATTCCTGTATACTCTGACTTTTTCCCTGAACACACTGCTCCCACCCAGTATTGGGTGCAGTAACATAGCGTCAGGTTAGGGTATTATGGTGGCTGTATAAAATGGCAAGTTAGGGCTGTAAGTAGTGACAGTGAACTCATCACTTATAGCACAGCTGTAGATAAAGAATCCCAGGGCTGGTGTCAGGACGCGGGTGTTCTGCAGCATTGCGCTGGGTGGCGCATGCGCAGAACACCAGTCCTTGCTAGAGGACGAGCATCGGGACCTGGGCGTGCACGGCAGCTGCGGTGTTCGCGCATGCGCACTCGCAATCACGGACACGCCCCTGGCACTAATGACAGCGCAGGGTGGGCTATTTAAACGGAGGAACCAGGTATGTCAAATTGCCGTTTGGTCTTACCTGCTCTTTTCCTGATTGTGTTCCTGTGTTATTCCGTTGCCGATCTCTGCTTGTACCTGACCGGATTCTCCTGATTAACCCCTGGCTTGCCTGACCATTCTTCTGCCTGATCCTTGGTACCGTGCTGCCCGCAACCTGCTGAACCTGGCTTTTGACCCCGACCATTCTCTGCCTGCTCCTCTTGTACCTCGCTGCCCGCACGTTACCGACCCGGCCTGCCTGACTACGCTTACTTCACCCGCCGATCCATCCATCCCGCACAGATCACTATTAGTAAGTCTGCCTGCCTCTTCCCATCAGGCTCCATTCCTGCAGTTCCCTGCCGGTGCTCTCTACCACAGCCGGACACACTCGGGGGTTGCGACCTGGTTCCAGTCTGCACCAAGTCCATCCCCACCATCAGGGGCCCTGGTGAATAGCACGCTGGGACTTAGACCCCGCGCCCTGAGGAAATCTGTGCTGTGGGCTGCTAGAGACTGCCAGGCAGTTCCCAACAGTACCAAATGGCCAAGATGTCGGAGCCTGGAAGAGGACCATCCCCGCTGGAGGATATGTCAGCATCTGGCAGCTCTCACTCAGGCGGTAAAGACACTGCAGGAGGGCTACACCCATCTGGACGGTCGGATCCAAAAACGTTGACCACCGCCATTTTGGCCCCCCAAGACCCGAGTCCCTCACCCTCGGCCGGAAGTACTCCCGAAACCCCGTCCAGTCCAGCAGGGCCTACACCTATGCCGAAACCCCATGTTCCTATTCCGGAGCGATTCAAATGGGAATCGCACGAAGTTCAGAGCCTTCCATAATGCCTGCCAGCTGTACTTCAGGCTGCAGCCACGAACATTCGCCACAGAATCCGTAAAGGTGGGCTTCGTCATTTCTCTGTTGCTGGACGAACCCCAGGAATGGGCTCACCGGTTACTGGAGACTCAGCAACCACCGCAGCTGGAGTCAGTATCAGCATTCTTCGAAGCGATGGGCCTTCTGTCCCGAACGATCAGCCGAGTCGGCCCTTCAAGCCCTCAGACAGGGTTGTAGGGCGGCCGAGGAGTACGCAGCGGAATTCAGGTGCTGGATGGGAGACACAGTGGAATGATGCGGCATTGTGCAATCAGTTCCGCATAGGCCTATCCAAGTCCTTAAAGGACGAACTGGCCAGGGTAGGCATACCAGCCACGCTAGAAGAACTCATTACCCTGGCTATCCAGATCTACCGACGCTTGTGGGAGCGCAGGATGGAAAGGTCAGGCCAGGGTCTGAGGCCTGCATGGATGTTACCCTGTGCTTCAGGGCAGGCCAATAGTCCTACTGGGAATCACAACCCAGGAACTCCAGATCCACCTGAGCCGATGCAAGTGGGACTAGCTCGTTGCTCAACACCTGAACGCCAGAGACGCCGACGCAACAACCTGTGCCTCTACTGTGGGGAAGCGGGCCACATGGTACGTTCCTATCCGGTGAAAGCGGGTAAGTGGGCATCTGTTTACTCTGCCACATCTGCTACAGTCAGTCAGTGTCAGTTACTTAGCAGTACCCATCTCATTCCAGCTCCCTGGAAGGGTCGTGACTGCAACAGCGATCGTGGACTCCGGGGCCTGTAGTTTTGTGGATTTGGATTTTGCAGCTTGATTCCAGATTCCCCTACAGGTTAAGGAATGTGGGTTTAACATTTTCTTGGCTGATGGGTCCTGAATCAAGTCAGGGGTGGTGGACCGGGAGAACCCACCTCTCTAACAATTACTGGGACTCATCAGGAATTTCTTTGTTTGGATGCTATCACATCCCCTCTGTTTCCAATTATTCTGGGGCTTCTGTGGCCGTGGGCCTACGATCCCAGATTAATTGGAAAGCTGTTCAGCTCACCATACTGCCAGGAGCACTGCTGTCCAGCTGAGCCGGTGGCTCCACACGCACTATTATGTGTGGATACTGACACAGAGCTGACAACTCGTTCCCCCAGCTTACCATAACTTCCTTGACGTATTTAGTAAACGAGGAGCTGACGACCTTCTCCCGCACAGGGCCTAGGACTGTCCGATCGACCTACTTTCGGGACCTGAGGTACCTTTCGGGCAAATTTTCCCCTGGTCAGAAAGGGAACTGGGGGTACTCAAGGAATATATTGAGAACCTCCAGAAAAGGGTTCATACACCCCTCCACGTCTCCGGCCGTGGCGGGTATTTTCTTCGTTGAGAAGACAGATCCTTGAGACCCTGTGTGGACTACAGGGAGCTCAAAATTACAGTAAAACAACATTACCCACTTCCCTTAGTACCGGAACTGTATCAGCGACTTAAGACAGCGTCTATTTTCACAAAACTGGATTTAAGGGGGGCTTACAACCTGGTCCGTATTTGGGAGGGAGATGAATGGAAAACTGCTTTCCGTATGAGGTTTGGGCACTTCGAGTACTTGGTAATGCCCTTCGGTCTATGCAATGCCCCCGCAACATTCCAGCACTTCATTAACGACGTGTTCAGGGACTTCTTGGATATTTTTGTGGTCATCTATCTTGATGATATTTTAATCTTTTCTGCATCCCTGGAGGAGCATAGGGGTCATGTCAGAAGTGTGCTGAAACGGCTCCGTTTACATGGCCTATATGCGAAAGCAGAGAGATGCAGTTTTGAGCAGCACAGTATCCCCTTTTTAGGCCTAGTCATTTCAACTACCGGAGTAGCTATGGACCCCCAAAAGATCTCTGCAATTCTGGAATGGCCAGTGCCGATGGATAAAAAGGTGTGCAGCGGTTCATTGGCTTTGCCAATTTCTATCGGAAATTTATTATGAATTTTTCAGGCCTGGTATCCCCCAATCACTCAACTCACCAAACAAGGAGTGCGTTTCAGGTGGACACCTGAGGCGCAAGGAGC
Organism: Staurois parvus; assembly: GCF_062004578.1. Lineage (NCBI taxonomy): Eukaryota > Metazoa > Chordata > Amphibia > Anura > Ranidae > Staurois > Staurois parvus. Next base: position 202,020 of record NW_028318618.1, read on the forward strand.
CTTCAAGTTGCTGAAAAGTTTGGTCACCGAGGCTCCTGTATTAAGTCATCCGGATTCCTCACTACCCTACATCTTGGAGGTGGACGCATCCGAAAACGCGGTAGGGGCCGTACTATCCCAAAAGGTAGGGCATTAAGGAGTTGATGCATCCCATGGCATTCTTCTCCAGAAAACTGTCTGCAGAAAGGAATGACATAGGGGATCGAGAACTTCTGGCTATCAAGGCAGCATTGGAAGAATGGAGGTACCTACTGGAAGGAGCCGTGCACCCGATACGAATTTTCACGGGCCATAAGAACCTTGAATACTTCAGAACGGCGAAACGCTTGAGACCACGTCAGGCTAGGTGGGCACTCTTCTCTCGATTTGTGTTCCACATTACATATAGGCCCGGATCAAAGAACACGGAACCGGATGCACTCTCGCGTATGTTCGAGGATCCAGAAGAACCCCACAAACCTGACACCATTTTGTCTTCTGGAAATTTTCTTGCGCTACAAACTGAGCTACGGTTCCAACTACAGGCAGCGTCCATAGGAATTCCAAATTTTCCGGGTGTGTCACTACAGAATAAGGAAGGATTGTGGTGGAAAGAGGGACAAATCATGGTACCTGAAGAATCCCGCACCGCAGTCTTGGGTCACTGCCATGACCATCCTCTGGCGGGCCACTTCGGGGTCCAGAAGACATTGGAACTTCTGCAACGCGTGTTCTGGTGGCCCAGCATGTCAAAGGATTGCGAGGCTTACGTGAAGACCTGTACGGTCTGTCAAAGGAATAAGCCCTCCAGGAGCAAGGCTTGGGGTCTACTACGACTTTTACCCGTACCTAACAGGCCGTGGGAGATGATCTCCATCGATTTCATTGTGGAGCTCCCACCATCTCAGGATCATAAAACCATTTTCATGATAGTGGACCTCCTATCCAAGATGGCCCATTTCTCGCCTCTTAAGAACACACCATCTGCTGTAGATACAGCTCGAATTTTTGTGAAAGAGGTGGTGAGACTTCATGGAATTCCAAAAGATATCGTTTCGGATAGAGTCCAGTTCACCTCCAAGTTTTGGAAGGCACTATGCGAGACCCTGGGAATCAAGTTATCATTATCCTCAACATACCACCCACAGACCAATGGACAGACAGAATGTACTAACCAAACCTTGGAACAGTATCTCCGATGCTATACGTCATTCCTTCAGGACGATTGGCTCTTTACCACTGGCCGAATTCGCGTATAATAAAACGCAAACCACTCGGCTACTCAACAATCCCCATTTTTTGACAATTATGGGTTCCACCCGACCTTTTTACCTGACACGATTCCAGAAAGTTCAGTACCAGCTACACAAGACATGTTGCAATTCTTTTCAACAAATAGGGTCTTACAAGAGGCGATCGCGAAGGCTCAGGAGGGCAGTAAGAAAGGCTTTGATAAAAGAAGAGGTGAGCTTGTTCTGCACCCGGGGGGACAAGGTCTGGTTGGCCACAACAAATCTAAAGATGACATGCCCATCAAGGAAATTGGGACCAATATTTAGGAGTCCATTTAAAGTGAAAAGAAAGGTTAACAAAGTAGCGTACGAGCTCATACTTCCTGAATCGTTTAAAATTCACTCAGTATTTCACGTATGCTTGAAGTCCGCGGCACCGGACCCATTCCCGAACTGGAGATCTAGGGGCCATAAATGTTGATGGGGAAGAAGAATTTGAGATTGAGACAATTCTAGACTGCAGGAGGAGGGGAGGCCAGACCCAATTTCTAATTAAATGGAAGGGGTATGGTCCGAAAGAGAATTCATGGGAACCTTCCCAGGACGTTCATGCCCCTAGGCTGATCTGGGAATTTTTTGATAACCATCCACACAAGAGAAAACAATTGGGCATCCGGCGGCTGCCCGTAGGGGGGGGGGGAGGGGCAATGTCAGGACGCGGGTGTTCTGCAGCATCGCGCAGGGTGGCGCATGCGCAGAACACCAGTCCTCGCTAGCGGACGAGCATCGGGACCTGGGCGTGCACGGCAGTGGCGATGTTCGTGCATGCGCACTCGCAATCACGTGCCTGGCACCAATTACAGCGCAGGGCGGGCTATTTAAACGAGGAACCAGGTGTGTCAAATTGCCGTTTGGTCTTACCTGCTCTGTTCCTGAGCCGATCTGCTTGTACCTGACCTGATTCACCATTCTTCTGCCTGATCCTTGGTACCGTACTGTCCGCAACCTGCTGAACCTGGCTTGTGACCCCGACCATTCTCTGCCTGCTCCTCTTGTACCTCGCTGCCCGCACGTTACCGACCCGGCCTGCCTGACTACGCTTACATCACCCGCTGATCCATCCATCCATCCCGCACAGATCACTATTAGTAAGTCTGCCTGCCTCTTCCCATCAGACTCCATTCCCGCAGTCCCCTGCCGGTGCTCTCTACCACAGCCGGACGCACTCGGGGGTCGCGACCTGGTTCCAGTCTGCACCAAGTCCATCCCCACCATCAGGGGCCCTGGTGAATAGCAGGCTGGGACTTAGACCCCGCGCCCTGAGGAAATCCATGCTGTGGGCTACTAGAGACACTGCCAGGCAGTTCCCAGCAGCTGGTGTGTTATCCTTCTCTTTCTCCCTCAGCTGCAGGATCAGCCTGAGTGAAGGAGTTTTGGGAGCTGAGGGACAAGATAACCTGATTGGATGACGGGAGTATTACAGGTAGCCTCCATCACTGACCGACTGACTTGGCCAAGCAGTACATGTTTACAATACTGCAACGACAGGGAACGTGCAGGGCCCCTCCATGCACCTAAGGGCCCAGGACTGTCTGCTCATTAAGATAGCCGTGCCATGAGGTTCATGAAGTTGAGAGCATGGAAGACAAAAAGGTCATCTACAACAACATGGATGGACTGTATTGTGTCATGACCAGTCACAAGACATTCCTTTATGGGGGTTATTCATGTCCAATACAATTTTCAAATTTTGGCTTCATTCCACACAAGTACACTTTTTGGGGAAACCATAGTGACACCCATACCAATGCTGAAAGATGATGTTATAGACAGTACTCCTGATGTCCCCGATCCTGAACCATACACACCTCATTCTGGACCAGGCCATTTAAATCTGTTTTCACTATATCCACTTAAAATGACCCCCTCGAGATACGCAATCAAGATGGCCTTCTGTCCAGGAATGCATAATTAGCCCACAAAAGGGCTATGACATAGCATATCTAATTTTCCTTCTAAAAAAAAGGCAATGACCTGGAATACTTAATTGTCCTTCCAAAAAATGATGTGCTAGTGAGGGGCTGAGTTATGCTAAATACAGGGAGTGGGGAAATTGTCCTATCTTGGATGAGATGAGACAGATTTGAATGTTCCACCAATTGGGATGGGATCCATTCAATTCTGTGAGAGATAGGGCTATATCAGGTTAGAATTTGGAGGGAGACAGGAGAGAGAAAATCTGAGGATCATCATAGGGGGCTCCATGCTACAAAGCTGGTAAATATCGGACATCTGTTTGACACTTACATGTATTGTTAGTATGTTCTATAATTCCATTGTTTTCCCTTTTTCTGTAACTGGATATATTGGTAAACAGTATGAAGGTCTAAAGCCAACCCACAGCAATCTATGTTTTTGTGTTGAACCTTTCACTCTGGTGAAGAACACCCTATAACCAAACTATCAGAGGGATATTTAATCTAAAAAATATAAAAAATTGTGAGAAACAAGAGGAGATATGATCACCATATAAAATACTTAAGTGGTCCATATAGTGAACTTGGTCTAGAGTTGTTCACATTCATATCATTACAGGGACAAGGGGGCACTCTACATCTGAAGGAAGGAAAAAAGATTTAATCTCCAAAAATATGGAAAGGCTTCTTCACAGTAAGATCTGTGAAAGAGTAGAAGATTTCCTCAAGAGCTGGTTCTGGCCACTTCAGCAGATTTTTAAAAAGCTGAATGTATTCCTAAATGCACAAAATACAACTAAATACTAATTTTTAGAGGTAACACTGGGGTAGTTGGTCCATGGAATATCCAATTGCCTCCTGGGGATCAGGAAGCTTTTTTCCCACTACAGTGAATTGAATCATGCTTTGTTTTGTTTTTTTCCTTCCTCTGGATCAACTATGGGTATAGGACAGTGTATATGGAAGTGTTCTATTTGTGTTTTTATTTTTTTAGGGGGGGGGGGGTGGTTTAACTAGATGGACTAGTGTCTTTTTTCAACCTCACCAACTATGTTACAAAAATACAGTGATGAGATGCCACTCAATGTTGATATTTTCCCATCAATATTCCACATAACAAATCGGTCAGGAGTTATACCAAAACGGTCTACCTGGGCTCCAGATCCTGTGTAACCAGAACCTTGGAAAGTTAACTGGTGGTTGAAGCTACAGCAATTGCCTATTTTAATCACAGAAGTGATCAGCTTTATGGTTCTCTTCAAACCAATTAACAGCTGTGTAATGTCTGGAGTTGAAAATGCCAAGAGGAAATACAAGGAACAAAAAACGCAAAAATCAGCAGGATGAGATGTTTTTAGCATTTGTATTTGTCCAAGAAAATAATGGATTGGCTGGGGTGCCTGGATCATGCATCCAAAAAACTAATGTCCATCAGTGTGAAGGAAACTGTCCAAGCCCCATGAATGAAAGTGTCAAATAAAACACTCAACCTGCATATAGAATTTTTTTTTTTTTTTTTTTTTTTTTAAGATAAACCAGCACAGTGTGACTTTTGAGGTGCCAAAATTACAAAGTTAGATTTAAAAAAGGACAAGTTCACTTTTACAAAGATAAATGCACTTTTTGCAGATAAAAAAAGCAGAATTTGTTAGGGACCTGTAAAGCATTTACACCCACAGCCAGTCTGCAGGACCATGGCATTACACCCACATCTGTCAGTGTAGCTGTCTTCCCATACCTCCCATATGGCAGGCAGTTGCACACTGACAGGAAGCTCAATTAACTAGCTAGGAGCAATCAACAGTATCCTGGTAGTTCATTGTTGAATTACAAGCCCACAGCCACAAAGGATATCGGAACTTGTAGTTTTCCCATTCACAGAAAACTTTTTTTTTTAGTTTGTGACAGCCAGCGGGGGAGAAGATCCTCTACCAACTGTCAAAATGGGGGCTCAGGGGTGCAAAGATTGCTGCATTGGTAACATTGTTAAACCCTAAAATATGGGTGCAACATGGTACAAAAAGGTGAAATTATCCTTGAAAGTCTTTAAAATTTTATTGGAAAATATGAAATAACCACAAGATTCTTTACATGTGGTCCATTTTCTCTCTTCATTGACAGCTGCAAATTTGTCTCAACATGTTTCGCCAACCTTGGCTTCTTCAGGAGAGATGCTGCCACCAAGATAGGTTGTAGCAAAATGACTTTGCAGACTTTGCTCCCCAGTTTGTTTCAAAGTCAATCTTGCTCCCTAAGCATGATCGTTATTTTTAGAGATGAGCGAATCGAAGTATCCGAAGTGGAATTCGAGTCGAATATCGGAAAAATTTCGATTCGTGCCGAATCCGAAAAACAGCCTAATTCGGACGCGCGAATCGAAATTTTTCCGAAAATGGCGGCTGACATGTGCGGCGACGGAGCGGGGATGTCGGGGAAGGCGCGCAGACAAGGCGCGCTGCCCCATAATGCATTCCTCAACGACATGTGATCGCATCAGCCAATCAGCAGCCAGCCAGCCAGCACTGTGTAATGGTCGAGGTATATATAGCGGCCATTTTGGAATTCTTCATTTGCCTGCAGTCATTGAACAGAGGCAGACCGCTCTGTACTAGGGACAGGGACAGAGTTAGGGCCACAGAAACGAGAATTGGGGACAGAGAAAAGTTACTTAGGGACAGAGAACCATTACTCAGGGACACAGACTTGTTAATGAGGGCCACAGAATCGTTATTTAGGGACAAAGAAACGCTAGTTAGGGCCACAGAATTCATACTCAGGGACAGACAGAATTTTCACTCAGTGCCAGAGAATTGTTACTTAGGGCCACAGAAACGTTATTAGGGCCACAGAATTTTTACTCAGGGACAGACAGAATTGTTACTCAGGGACAGACAGAATTGTTACTCAGGGACAGACAGAATTGTTACTCAGGGACAGACAGAATTGTTACTCAGGGACAGACAGAATTGTTACTCAGGGACAGACAGAATTGTTACTCAGGGACAGACAGAATTGTTACTCAGGGACAGACAGAATTGTTACTGAGTGCCAGAGAATTGTTACTCAGGGACAGACAGAATTGTTACTGAGTGCCAGAGAATTGTTACTCGCACAGACACAGAATTGTTGCACAGACACAGAATTGTTACACAGACACAGAATTGTTACTCGCACAGACACAGAATTCTTACTCAGGGCCACAGAATTCATACTCAGGGACAGACAGAATTGTTACTCAGGGACAGACAGAATTGTTACTGAGTGCCAGAGAATTGTTACTCGCACAGACACAAAATTGTTACTCGCACAGACACAGAATTGTTACTCGCACAGACACAGAATTGTTACTCGCACAGACACAGAATTGTTACTCGCACAGACACAGAATTGTTACTCGCACAGACACAGAATTGTTACTGAAGGCCACAGAACTGTTACTTAGGGCCACAGAATTGTTACTCGCACAGACACAGAATTGTTACTCAGGGACACAGAATTGTTACTCAGGGACACCTAATCGTTGAATTAAATAGTATGTCAGACAACATGCAGAGGAGTGGCAGAGGAGGCAATGTTTTAGGAGCGAGCAGACGTGGCAGCAGAGGAAGGGGTCGAGGCAGCAGTATTCGCAGCCAGAGGCCAGTGCTCCCGGTGTCATCCAGCGGTCGTGTCTCCACCGACAACCCTGCCGTCATTGATTGGTTGGCTCGGTCGTCTTCCTCTTCCCAGGTCACCTCTGACACCTACAGCCAACGGTCGGTGGGTACGTCAGACACAACCGTTAGTTGGCATGGCCCGGGAGCAAGCCCACTGAAATCACGTGTCCTCTACCTGCCCCTGTCCTTTGCTGTTCCCTCACCAAGCGAAGTATCGCATGCTGTGGGCTCAGCCCCACTGTACAGTGAGGAAGAGCTAACAGAGGGCGGTCAGGAACGGGGGGAGACATCGGCCTTTTCAGCAGCCAAGCGAACAAGTACTGGCGAGGAGAGTGGCTCGGTAGCCGGTCTAGAGACAGGTCTGTCTCCTGACCCAGACGCAGCCGAGGGGGCTAGTAGTGAGGCGGAGACCGTACTTGATGATGAGGAGGTTGATCGCACTTGGCTGCCTCGTCGTCATCAGGCAATTTCTTCCGCATCATCAGGAGAAGAGGGTGCCAGCTTGGCAGCGAGCGAAACAGTCGGTGGGTTGCCCAGGAGGCAGCAGGGTCGCATCAGTGTCAGTGGAGCCAAACGTCCACGGAGTAGAGCACCAGCTCCACTGCAGCCTACCACCACGGCCAGTAGTGGTGCCGGTGCGCACGGAGGAAGTAGCAGTCAGCCAGTGAAGAGTAGCGGGGGCAAAGTTTCCTACTCGGTGGTGTGGCAATTTTTCGTCAAGCCGCCCGAGGAAGTAAACGTAGCCGTATGTCGACTATGTGGCCAGAAATGCAAGCGTGGCCAGGGGGCCCATGTTGGGACTACAGCGTTGCATCAGCATATGCAGCGTCACCATTCGGTGGCCTGGGAAAACCGTGATAAAGATACGGCGGTTCTGCCTGCCCCAGCCCCCGCTCCATCACCCGCTCCGTTACTTGCTCCGTCACCCGACGTCGTCAATCGCCCTCTATCAGCCAGTCAAGGCTCCAACACCTCTGCTGAGGGGAGTTGTCGCTCGTTGGCATCTTCCGCTCGTTCAGATGCTCCTTCTCCTGCTACTCCTCTTCTCGGATTCCGTCAACAGTCTTTCTTGGAATCCGTATCCAAGAGACAACAGTTTGCGAGCACGCACCCGACGGTGCAAAAGCTGAACGTCCTCCTGTCCAAGTTGCTGGTGCTGCAGTCCCTCCCTTTCCAACTGGTGGACTCAGCACCTTTCCGAGAAATGATGGCTTGTGCCGCGCCGCGGTGGAGAGTGCCAAGCCGTCATTTCTTTGCCCAAAAGGCAGTGCCAGCCCTGCATTCACATGTAGAAGAGATGGTGGGCCAGTCTTTGAGCATGTCGGTCTCTGCCAAAGTGCACGGCAGCGCCGACGTGTGGAGCTGTAACTACGGTCAGGGACAGTACATGTCATTTACGGCCCACTGGGTGAACGTGGTGCCGGCACAGCCGCACCAGCAACTTGGACAGGTCACGACGCTTTTGCCTCCACATTTGCACGTCCTTGGTCCAGCAAGCATGTCCGCCTCTACCACCTCTTTTTCCGCCGTGTCCTCAGCCGCCACCCCCGTGCCAAGTCCCATTACCCGACCGGCATATCACATGTGCAGGGCGCAACGGTGTCACGCTGTGCTGCACCTGGTATGCCTTGGCGAACGTAGTCACACAGGGGAGGAACTGCTGAGTGTAATGAACAGAGAAATCGACAGATGGCTGTCTCCGCGCAAACTAAAAATCGGAACCATGTTGACTGACAACGGAAAGAACATGGTGTCTGCTCTGCGTCAAGGAAGGTTGTGCCATGCGCCATGCATGGCTCACGTGTTCAATCTGGTTGTCAAGCGGTTCCTAAAATCCACCATCCCACTGCAAGACATCCTTAAAATGTCACGTAAACTGTGCATGCATTTCAGCCATTCCTACACCGCAAAGAACACCCTCATTGAGCTGCAGCGGCAGAACGGAATTCCACAGCATCGCCTGATCTGCGACGTTGCAACAAGGTGGAATTCAACCCTACACATGTTAGACCGCCTTTACGAGCAGCGAAAGGCCATCACCGATTTCCTGATGTTACAAGCGGATAAAGGTACTCCCCTGTGTAACTTCGATGTCAGCCATTGGCAGCTCATGCGTGACACCTGCCGCTTGCTCAGGCCCTTTGAGGAGGCCACGCTATTCGTGAGTCGGCAGGACTATGGGATGAACGACGTCATTCCTCTGTTGCACGTCCTGGAACAAATGCTGTTAACAATGGCTGGTCAGGGTGCGGTAGACGTGGCGCACAGATGTCAACGCCACATGACCCCTGTGGGGGCAGGACAGGAAGAAGAGGAGGAGGTAGAGGAGGACATTTGTGCTCAGGAATTGAGTGAAATGGGTGGTTTTTCCACTCAGCGGACAGGAGTGGAGGAGCAGGAGCATCTGGTAGAGGAGGAGGAGGAGGAGACAGAGGACCCAGACGCACCGTGGCAGTATGCTGTGGAGATGGAGGCAGGGAGTCCCTCGCATTCCTTGGCACAAATGGCCCATAGCATGCTCGGTTGCTTGCGTAGCGACAGCCGAATAATAACCATCAGACAGAGGGATGACTTTTGGCTGTCCACCTTGTTGGACCCTCGCTACCGGTCCAAAATGGTGGCCTTTTTCACACCTGCTGAGAGGGAGGCCAAAATTACGTACTATAAAAACCACCTATGTAGTCAGTTGGTCTCTGCCTTTGTGCGCCAACGTCCATCCTCAGACACTGTGGGCCCTGTGCGCTCGCGTTCCGCTGGCATGGCAGCAGGGGAGGGGTGGGGTGGTAGGAGCAGTGGCAGCTCCACCAGCAGCGGCTGCCTCAGTCTGCAGTCGATGATGAGTAGCTTTCTTCACCAGCGCAGTGAGGAAACTACTAACCAGCCGCAGCAGCAGCAGCAGCATCAGGTGGACCTGGAGCAGGAGCTCAAACAACAGGCTTGGGCCTACTTGGACAGCACCCTGCCAACCGAGGTAGACAATCCCCTTGACTACTGGGCAACGAAACTTGACCTTTGGCCCCAACTAGCTGAATTTGCCCTTGAAAGGCTGTCATGCCCGGCCAGTAGCGTGGCATCGGAGCGCGTGTTTAGTGCGGCAGGAGGTATTGTAACTCCGCGGAGGACACGACTGTCCACCCAAAGTGTGGAGAGACTCACGTTTGTGAAAATGAATCAGGCGTGGATTAGTCTGGATTTCAAACCACCAGTTCCTGACACAACTGACTAAATCCGCCATGAATCATGCCTCAAACATGTGCCACTTTCAGGTCTCCTCACACTGCTGGTGTGTTGAATTTTTTGACATAGGGTGCTGGCAGATTACGGGCCTCCTATAGCTGCTGCCAGGCCCCTAATCTTCCATAGGCCCCTATATACCGCCTCCTCATGCTGCTGCCAAGTCTAGAGTCTCTCATGGGTCCCTGTACGGCCTCCCATTGCTGCTGTCTCCATCGCCACACTCTGCTGCCATGTGCCACTTTCAGGTCTCTTCACACTGCTGGTGTGTTAAATTTTTTGACATAGGGTGCAGGCAGATTACGGGCCTCACATAGCTGCTGCCAGGCCCCTAATCAGCCATGGGCCCCTATATACCGCCTCCTCATGCTGCTGCCAAGTCCAGAGTCTCTCATGGGTCCCTGTACGGCCTCCCATTGCTGCTGTCTCCATCACCACACTCTGCTGCCATGTGCCACTTTCAGGTCTCTTCACACTGCTGGTGTGTTAAATTTTTTGACATAGGGTGCAGGCAGATTACGGGCCTCACATAGCTGCTGCCAGGCCCCTAATCTGCCATGGGCCCCTATATACCGCCTCCTCATGCTGCTGCCAAGTCCAGAGTCTCTCATGGGTCCCTGTACGGCCTCCCATTGCTGCTGTCTCCATCACCACACTCTGCTGCCATGTGCCACTTTCAGGTCTCTTCACACTGCTGGTGTGTTAAATTTTTTGACATAGGGTGCAGGCAGATTACGGGCCTCACATAGCTGCTGCCAGGCCCCTAATCTGCCATGGGCCCCTATATACCGCCTCCTCATGCTGCTGCCAAGTCTAGAGTCTCTCATGGGTCCCTGTACGGCCTCCCATTGCTGCTGTCTCCATCGCCACACTCTGCTGCCATGTGCCACTTTCAGGTCTCTTCACACTGCTGGTGTGTTTAATTTTTTGACATAGGGTGCTGCAAGATAACGGGCCTCACATAGCTGCTGCCAGGCCCCTAATCTGCCATGGGCCCCTATATACCGCCTCCTCATGCTGCTGCCAAGTCCAGAGTCTCTCATGGGTCCCTGTACGGCCTCCCATTGCTGCTGTCTCCATCACCACACTCTGCTGCCATGTGCCACTTTCAGGTCTCTTCACACTGCTGGTGTGTTAAATTTTTTGACATAGGGTGCAGGCAGATTACGGGCCTCACATAGCTGCTGCCAGGCCCCTAATCTGCCATGGGCCCCTATATACCGCCTCCTCATGCTGCTGCCAAGTCTAGAGTCTCTCATGGGTCCCTGTACGGCCTCCCATTGCTGCTGTCTCCATCGCCACACTCTGCTGCCATGTGCCACTTTCAGGTCTCTTCACACTGCTGGTGTGTTAAATTTTTTGACATAGGGTGCTGCAAGATAACGGGCCTCACATAGCTGCTGCCAGGCCCCTAATCAGCCATGGGCCCCTATACCGCCTCCTCCTGCTGCTGCCAGGTCCAGAGTCTCTCATGCCATGTGCCACTTTCAGGTCTCCTCACACTGCTGGTGTGTTGAATTTTTTGACATAGGGTGCTGGCAGATTACGGGCCTCCCATAGCTGCTGCCAGGCCCCTAATCTGCCATAGGCCCCTATATACCGCCTCCTCATGCTGCTGCTAGGTCCAGAGTCTCTCATGGGTCCCTGTACGGCCTCCCATTGCTGCTGTCTCCATCGCCACACTCTGCCATGTGCCACTTTCAGGTCTCCTCACACTGCTGGTGTGTTGAATTTTTTGACATAGGGTGCTGGCAGATTACGGGCCTCCCATTGCTGCTGCCAGACATGTAATCTGCCATGGGCCCCCGTACCGACTCCTCATGCTGTGACGTTGCAACAAGGTGTAATTCAACCCTACATATGTTAGACCGCCTTTACGAACAGCTAAAGGCCATCACAGATTTCCTGATGTTAAAAGCGGATAAAAGGTACTCCCTGTGTAACTTAGATGTCAGCCATTGTCATCTCATGCGTGACACCTGCGCTTGCTCAGGCCCTTTGAGGAGGCCACGCTATTCGTGAGTCGGCAGGACTATGGGATGAATGAGGTCAAATCGGCCATGGGCCCCCGTACCGCCTGGTCACGCTGCTGCTGAGCCCACAGTGTGACCTGGGTCCCTGTACGGCCTCCCATTGCTGCTGCCAGGAGGCAGCAGGGTCACAGCTTTGTCAGTGGAGGCAAACGGCCACGGAGTAGAGCAGCAGCTCCACTGCAGCCTACCACCACAGCCAGTAGTGGTGCCGGTGTGCACGGAGGAAGTAGCAGTCAGCCAGTGAGGAGTAGCGGGTGCAAAGTTTCCTACTCGGCGGTGTGGCAAGTTTTCGTCAAGCCGCCCGAGGAAGTAAACGTAGCCTAATGTCGACTATGTGGCCAGAAAGTCAAGCGTGGCCAGGGGGCCCATGTTGGGACTACAGCGTTGCGTCAGCATATGCAGCGTCGCCATTCGGTGGCCTGTGAAAAACGTGATAAAGATACGGCGGTTCTGCCTGCCCCAGCCCAGGGTTCCATTTTGTCATAGGTTGCTGGCAGATTAGCGGCCTCCCATAGGTGCCGCCAGGCCCCATATCGGCCATGGGCCCCCGTACCTCCTGGTCACGCTGCTGCTGAGCCCACAGTGTGACCTGGGTCCCTGTACGTCCTCCCATTGCTTCCACTCTGCCATGTGCCACTTTGAAATCTCCTCACACTCCTGCGGTTGTCCATTTTGTCATAGGTTGCTGGCAGATTACAGGCCTTCCATTGGTGCCGCCAGGCCCCATATCGGCCATGGGCCCCCGCACCGCCTGGTCACGCTGCTGCTGAGCCCACAGTGTGACCTGGGTCTCTGTACGGCCTCCCATTGCTCCCACTCTGCCATGTGCCACTTTGAGGTCTCCTCACACTCCTGCGGTTTTCCATTTTGTCATAGGTTGCTGGCAGATTAGCGGCCTTCCATAGGTGCCGCCAGGCCCCATATCGGCCATGGGCCCCCGTACCGCCTGGTCACGCTGCTGCTGGTCCCACAGTGTGACCTGGGTCCCTGTACGGCCTCCCATTGCTTCCACTCTGCCATGTGCCACTTTGAGGTCTCCTCACACTCCTGTGGTTTTCCATTTTGTCATAGGTTGCTGGCAGATTACAGGCCTTCCATAGGTTCCGCCAGGCCCCATATCGGCCATGGGCCCCCGTACCTCCTGGTCACGCTGCTGCTGGGCCCACAGTGTGACCTGGGTCCCTGTACGGCCTCCCATTGCTTCCACTCTGCCATGTGCCACTTTGAGGTCTCCTCACACTGCTGGTGTGTTCAATTTTTTGACATAGGGTGCTGGCAGATTACGGGCCTCCCATTGCTGCTGCCAGGCACGTAATCTGCCATGGGCCCCCGTACCGACTCCTCATGCTGTGACGTTGCAACAAGGTGTAATTCAACCCTACATATGTTAGACCGCCTTTACGAACAGCTAAAGGCCATCACAGATTTCCTGATGTTAAAAGCGGATAAAGGTACTCCCTGTGTAACTTAGATGTCAGCCATTGTCAGCTCATGTGTGACACCTGCGCTTGCTCAGGCCCTTTGAGGAGGCCACGCTATTCGTGAGTCGGCAGGACTATGGGATGAATGAGGTCAAATCGGCCATGGGCCCCCGTACCGCCTGTTCACGCTGATGCTGGTCCCACAGTGTGACCTGGGTCCCTGTACGGCCTCCCATTGCTTCCACTCTGCCATGTACCTCTTTGAAATCTCCTCACACTCCTGCGGTTGTCCATTTTGTCATAGGTTGCTGGCAGATTAGCGGCCTCCCATAGGTGCCGCCAGGCCCCATATCGGCCATGGGCCCCCGTACCGCCTGGTCACGCTGCTGCTGGTCCCACAGTGTGACCTGGGTCCCTGTACGGCCTCCCATTGCTTCCACTCTGCCATGTGCCACTTTGAGGTCTCCTCACACTCCTGTGGTTTTCCATTTTGTCATAGGTTGCTGGCAGATTACAGGCCTTCCATAGGTTCCGCCAGGCCCCATATCGGCCATGGGCCCCCGTACCTCCTGGTCACGCTGCTGCTGGGCCCACAGTGTGACCTGGGTCCCTGTACGGCCTCCCATTGCTTCCACTCTGCCATGTGCCACTTTGAGGTCTCCTCACACTGCTGGTGTGTTCAATTTTTTGACATAGGGTGCTGGCAGATTACGGGCCTCCCATTGCTGCTGCCAGGCACGTAATCTGCCATGGGCCCCCGTACCGACTCCTCATGCTGTGACGTTGCAACAAGGTGTAATTCAACCCTACATATGTTAGACCGCCTTTACGAACAGCTAAAGGCCATCACAGATTTCCTGATGTTAAAAGCGGATAAAGGTACTCCCTGTGTAACTTAGATGTCAGCCATTGTCAGCTCATGTGTGACACCTGCGCTTGCTCAGGCCCTTTGAGGAGGCCACGCTATTCGTGAGTCGGCAGGACTATGGGATGAATGAGGTCAAATCGGCCATGGGCCCCCGTACCGCCTGTTCACGCTGATGCTGGTCCCACAGTGTGACCTGGGTCCCTGTACGGCCTCCCATTGCTTCCACTCTGCCATGTACCTCTTTGAAATCTCCTCACACTCCTGCGGTTGTCCATTTTGTCATAGGTTGCTGGCAGATTAGCGGCCTCCCATAGGTGCCGCCAGGCCCCATATCGGCCATGGGCCCCCGTACCGCCTGGTCACGCTGCTGCTGGGCCCACAGTGTGACCTGGGTCCCTGTACGGCCTCCCATTGCTGCTGCCAGGAGGCAGCAGGGTCGCAGCTGTGTCAGTGGAGGCAAACGGCCACGGAGTAGAGCAGCAGCTCCACTGCAGCCTACCACCACAGCCAGTAGTGGTGCCGGTGTGCACGGAGGAAGTAGCAGTCAGCCAGTGAGGAGTAGCGGGTGCAAAGTTTCCTACTCGGCGGTGTGGCAAGTTTTCGTCAAGCCGCCCGAGGAAGTAAACGTAGCCTAATGTCGACTATGTGGCCAGAAAGTCAAGCGTGGCCAGGGGGCCCATGTTGGGACTACAGCGTTGCGTCAGCATATGCAGCGTCGCCATTCGGTGGCCTGTGAAAAACGTGATAAAGATACGGCGGTTCTGCCTGCCCCAGCCCAGGGTTCCATTTTGTCATAGGGTGCTGGCAGATTAGCGGCCTTCCATAGGTTACGCCAGGCCCCATATCGGCCATGGGCCCCCGTACCTCCTGGTCACGCTGCTGCTGGTCCCACAGTGTGACCTGGGTCCCTGTACGGCCTCCCATTGCTTCCACTCTGCCATGTGCCACTTTGAGGTCTCCTTACACTCCTGCGGTTTTCCATTTTGTCATAGGTTGCTGGCAGATTAGCGGCCTTCCATAGGTGCCGCCAGGCCCCATATCGGCCATGGGCCCCCGTACCTCCTGGTCACGCTGCTGCTGGTCCCACAGTGTGACCTGGGTCCCTGTACGGCCTCCCATTGCTTCCACTCTGCCATGTGCCACTTTGAGGTCTCCTTACACTCCTGCGGTTTTCCATTTTGTCATAGGTTGCTGGCAGATTAGCGGCCTTCCATAGGTGCCGCCAGGCCCCATATCGACCATGGGCCCCCGTACCTCCTGGTCACGCTGCTGCTGAGCCCACAGTGTGACCTGGGTCCCTGTACGGCCTCCCATTGCTTCCACTCTGCCATGTGCCACTTTCAGGTCTCCTCACGCTCCTGCTGGTTTCCATTTTGTCATAGGTTGCTGTATGGCCTCCCATTGCTGCTGCCTCCACCGCCACACTGTGGCTCCAAACACTGGTTTTGGCCCCGTGACTGGCCAAAGGAGTGAAGTGTGCAGTGATTCTAAGATCGACGGCACTCATCTGCATGTCATACTGACAGACAGTATTATTTCTCTTCCCCAGCAGACTCCAAGGGCATTTCAATTAAAGGTACAGTGTTCTGCACTAATATTAAGTCTCTCTGAAGCCTAGAAACACCCTTTTTTAAGTTAAATTCACAGCGAATTTATTCGACTCGAATCGAATATTGTCCACGAATTCGCCGAATCAGTCGAATCGAATTTTTCATTTCTTCGCTCATCTCTAGTTATTTTATGCAAACGACCTGATGCAGAATTATATAAACACATTTAAAAGTGGTATACAGAACATAAGTCTTTGCTTTCTTCCTCTTTTCCCCAAAAGAAAACTCAAAAAGCACATAGAACATTATTTGGTTGAGCAGTCATAATCTGTGGTCTCATCACTGTGATAACACCCAGAGCACAGACCACTAAAAGGGAGCAGGGTCATTTTACTTCATCCAAAATGCTTCCAGTGACTAATCCTCAGCCACCCTGTCCTGGCCACATCCATGCCCATGGATGACCCAGAAGATGGAGGAAACACTGAGTAGTCCTGGTGGCTGGCTCCAATGGCTGGTACAACTATGGACATCAGGCTGACATGTATCACGCTTATCAAATTGTCAAGTAGAACAGCATCCCTGATGAGCAGACCATGGTGATGGTGCACGACAATATCGCAGATAATTGAGAATGCAACCAAAGGAATCATAATAAAACCAGCCTTACAGTATGCCAGAGTTCTGAAGGACTACACAAAAAGAGTTTGTCACTCTTGACAACTTCCTGGCGGTTCTGAGGAGGTGACTCAGAGGTGGTAAAAGGGAAAAATGATCTGGGAAAATGATTCAGAGTGGACCCAACAACCATATCTTTATCTACTTCACTGATCACGTAGCTCCAGGTCTGCTGGCCTTTCAAGTGATGACCTCCACATCAAAAAACTGAACAAGACCATTGAGTACATGTATAACAAGACATAAAAAAAAAAATATGGTTATATACATCATGTGAATCAGGCTCCATCATGAACCATCTACCTAACATTGATGTTTATGCCACCACAACCGCCAACCCTTATGTATCATATTATGCCTGTTATGTCGAGAAGTGAGACACATACCTCGTGATCTTTACAGCATCCGCTGGATGGAGGACCTGTCCAAGGAGGACACACTACAAACTGGTCAAGCAACACACCAATACCAGTTATGTGATGCAGTATGGGAACCGGAATATTTCCAAGATGACGGTGAGCAAGTTCCAGGGTAGCGCTAAAAGTCAGAAGCCCCTCACATGACTCTGGAGCAGATATACATTAACTTGATCCCCATCCCAGAAGAGCCCATGGCCATCCTAAAGAGGAGGTTCCTGGCTACCAACGATGCTATAAAGGCCTGGGGTGTACTGGCTAGGATAAAGGCCCTAAAAAAGGAGGCCAAAGCCTTGATCAAGAAATCAATCAGGAAGATCAGATTCTGTCACCACAGAACTAATGAGTTGGCAGAATAATTTATCACTGATAAGACTGAAATTAAGTGAAACTGTGAAGACACCGAGCACTTCAAGAACCAGTGTTTCAACCGGCACAACCTACTGTATGAATACTCCATGGAGACAGTTGTATACTCCGGTTAACCTCTGGTAATCCAGATACCCACAATGGAGAGCATCACCCATGCTATGGACAAGATCTACCAAGACCTGCAGTGACACAGCTGGATGCACCATGTCTTCCAGCAGAGGGGGGACATGGGTGATGATTAAAACTCTGCAATTTGCCCTCTCTAAAGCTGAGCCTTAAACCTAGTCTCTATTCTATGACTAATTTATTTGCCTTTAAAAAAATAAAAAATTTTCAATTCAAACCCCAGGCTTCACTTACACAGCCATATCCATCCAAGTTAGTTCAAATCCCAACCTTGCCGCCACTTGCCTGGTAATCAGGTTTTCTGATAATGCAACAATTTTCCTTTTTTCTTCTTCAGGACACTGTGGCCTCAGGTTTCTCATAATGTGGAAGTTCTTCTGGCTAGAATGGTCTCCTACTTACAAGGACTACAGAAGATAGACTTACAGGACTATCTTACCTATACCTTAATGTATTGACAATTTTACGTGTGCGGAATTTACCTTTATATTCTGTCTGGCAATCCAATGGACGTGTCTGTGTTTTGCGGTTGCCAGGAGAGTGGTACTTGCCTGACTGCATTGTGCCAAGTGTAAAGTTTGTTGGAGGGGGTATTATGGTGCGGGTTTTTTTTTTCAGGGGTTGGGTTTGGCCCCCTAGTTCCAGTGAAGGGAACTCTTAAGGCATCATCATACCAAGACATTTTGGACAAATATTTCATGCTCCCAACTGTGTGGAAAGAGTTTGGGGATGGCCCCTTCCTGTTCCAACATGACTGCGCACCAGTGCACAAAGCAAGGTCCATAGAGACATGGAGAAGCCAGTTTGGGGTGGAGGAACTTGACTGGCCTGCACAGAGTCCTGACCTCAACCTCATAGAACACCTTTGGTATGAATTAGAGTGGAAAATGCAAGCCAGGCCTTCTCGTCCAACATCAGTGCCTGACCTGACAAATGTGCTTCTGGAAGAATGGTCCAACCTTCCCATAGACACCCTCCTAAACCTTGTGGACGGCCTTCCCAGAAGAGTTGAAGCTGCTATAGCTTAAAGGGTGGGCCAACTCAATATTGAACCCTACGGACTAAGACTGGGATGTCATTGAAGTTCATAAGTGTAAAGGAAGGCGGTCCAATACTTGACAATATAGTGTATTTCTAAATCCAGATTTAAGTTTGGGGTATTTTATAATTTTTTAGATCTCTTTACAGTGATTGTTATGGTTTAGCTGCTATTTTTGATTTCCTCCTCTGGAATTTAAAAAATCGGGGCAGATATAAACCCATAGTATTAGATGAGGGTTAAGTACTCTAATTGCCCGTGTCTTGACAGTAAACATTCTTTTCCTTCTGGGTCATTTTTCCTAGCTCATGCACAGTTTGTTTTCAGTGTGCTTTTTTCGTATGATTCCCCTATCAATGGTTTGAAATTCATTCCTTAAAAAAACAAAAACAAAAACACAAACACACAAACAAACATGAAGGATAAGGCACTTTCAGTTACTGTCCAAAAATCACATGTCGTAGCAGACACACCAATGATGCGAATGACGACCACCAACCTGAAGTTTAATTAGTTTTTTGCCTCTATGGACTGTTTAAAAGCGGATCTTCCCTGCATCTCAGCACCACAATTCAAAAATGCTATCCAATTCTTTTTTTAATTTTCAATATCCATCAATGTCTCCATTTTACATTTTTTTTTTGAGAAGTCCCATTCTGCAGTCTCATTGCTCTGATAACACCCAGAGCACAGACCGCTGGACGGGAGCAGGGTCCTGTTACTTCAACTTCTTCCAAGATGCTTCCAATGAAACTAATCCTCAGCCTCACTGTCCTGCCCACATCCATGCCCATGGATGACCCAGGAGGTTGGAGAAGCAGTGGGTGGTCCTGGTGGCCGGCTCCAATGGCTGGTACAACTACAGACGTCAGACTGACATGTGCCATGCTTATCAAATCATCAAGTAGATCATCCCTGATGAAGTACGATGATATTGCAGATAATGGAGAATCCAACCAAAGGAATTATTATAAACTGGCCCAACAGTACAGACGTGTATGCAGGAGTGCTGATAAACAATGATGTGGCGGTCTATAGATATATAACTGAAGGTAACCGTGTTCATATTTACTTTTTTGTTCTCCAGGACAGTATGACCTTCGTTGCTCATGATGTGGAAGTTCTTCTGGATAGAATGGTCTCCTACTCAAAGGACAACAGAAGACAGACTTACAGAAGCACGTCATCAATGAGAACGAATTGGAGAAAGTGGATTTCAAAAAATATTCTTGGCAGAGGAAAAGAAAAAAACAGGTCAGTGATTTAATCTAACATCCACTTAAATATCCTCTGCAAATATGTATGCATGGAACTTTGATCTGCAAGACTGCATAGACTTTTTTCAAGGAGGTCACTAATCTATAATAAAACAATGGAGAATCCCCATACAACTCTCATATTGAAGAACAGCAGGTATATGAAAAGTGAGCAAATATGAACCAATGGCAGCATTCATTACATCTGTTAATATTTAATGGAATACATGTGAATTCATGTTGGTAAAATTAGTTAGGAAGCAAAAATGAAACTAAATATTCAACCAGTAATTTCTGTATATTCCAATTCTTGATCTAAGGTATATTCACTTTTTTCACAGGTCAAAGAATAGCAATGAAGGTTATGGATAAAAATAGAATCAGTCAGCCATCTTTCCTCCGGGAGTTCAGTATTTCAGGTTTACTCTCATTTCATTTGGTGTCATCTACATTCTGCTCACAGGAAAGTTTCCATGGCAGGACGCCATTCCTGATGAAGGTGTATACAAGTTTTGTTGGCTGGAAATACAAATTTTCAGATGGATAATCCTCCTGAGGTATGGAGAAGGATTTCCACTGGGACAAGAAAGATGTTTAGCAATCTTTTGCCCATTGATTAGACTAAATGTCAAAACTACAGAAATCGTTACATACATGAGCGAAATCTGGAAGAAGAAACCCCAGATCCAGCCACAAGACAAGAGGAAGAGGATCCCATAGACAGCAGTTCTTATGTGAAGCTTCCCCCCTGAACACCTCACAGAGCAGGGTTTCCATCCTGTCCAATTTCAGATCCACATCTGGCTGTTTGCCACATCTTGCCGTCTGGAAGCTGAAAAGTTGGAAATTTGAGAGGCGAATTAAAAACAGGAGTTGTGGTTTTGACTGCTGGTGATGGTTTGTGGTTGCAATTGTTTTATTTCCTTTTCTGGGATTTTTGCAAACAGCTTTTAAAACCCCTTTTTGGCACTTTTTTTAACAGCATTTTGTTTCCTTTCCTTCATTTAGTCTCATAATTAAATGGAATAGTTAATTGTTCACAGGTGCTACAGGTACTACTGTATATAAAACTCTGTAGAACTCACTTTGAGCTTGTCCACATTTTTGCTTGCTGGAACTTTGTCAAAAGCTCGGGTTCACACCAGTGCGACTTGTCATATGACTTGACAGTTCAAACTCGCATGTCAAGTCGCACCCCATTTCTGGCAATGGGACCGACTCAGTCTCAGTGATTTTGAAAAAGGTTCCTACACAATTTCAGTGCAACTTGCATTGACTGTTGGGAGAGCTATTGTTTCTGTTGATGGGTCTCATATTGCTGGAGGGTCAATTGCTACTAGAAGAGATAATTGAGGGAGGGGTCTATTGATGCTGATTGCTAGGGGATCCATTGTTGCCATGGGTCTATTGTTTCTGAGCGGTATTTTTTGCAGGTTAATTGTGGCTGGGGGAGGGGGTGATCTACTGTCAGTGGGGTGGGAGTATTGTTGCTGGCTTCAGGAGGATCTCTCCTACTGCTCCTTACCATCATTAAAATTTCCATACAAATGATACTTGGTTCTGTATACCTTAAAAGGGTGGTATTGGGAGGTGGTTAGAAGGTGGAACCAAGGAATAGTCTTAAGGAGGTGGGTACAAGACAGATAAGGGGTGACTCAGAAAGGGGCGAGTTCCAGCATCTATTATGAGGAAAAAAAGCCCAATATACAGTTATATGGTGGGGCCTGGAGAATTGTTGTAGATATAAAGGTTCTCCTGGCCAAACAATGCAGGTTAACAAACTGAGTTGGGTTCCACTTAAAGCTGGTTTCCATGCCTAGGCAAATGTAAAAAACATCCCAGGAGTCTTCAGCAGTTCTCAGTTAAGCATACCAACTGCATCGGTGCCTGAGCAAAGGGCAGGTGGATGCCAGGAAGTAAATGCTACACACATAATTTTCCCCTCTTCAAGATTGTCATGGACACTTAGAAAAAAACATTGAGGAATTTGTGAATGTTTTGAATAGTTAAATTAAATAGTGCTTTTGGTTTGTGGTGCTCAGATACAGGTAGTTCCGCTTTGATTCCTGCAAAGAAATCACTTACAGTATCAGTGGTGCTTTTAAACTGACAAAACTAAACTAAGTACAAAACAGATAAAGCTAGCAGGTAAAGTTTTGGATAGAAGAGACTTGTCTTTTCTTCTGGATGAAAAAGAAAAGCCCAGCATTGGTAATATACGGAGGATGAAGCATTTATAATGTGCATGTGCAGGATTGACATCAGTGGCCATGTAATGGCTGGAAGAAGACCGGAGGAGAAGGTTGTGGTGACAGAGCAACATGGAGGATTGCAGACCTTACATTGGTGGAGGAGAGCAAACTGTAGTGAGCAAGTCTGCCGAAATGTGCTAGTACAATATCTACAGGTTATGGTCAATGCTCTGGGGACCCTCTACAGATTTAGTTCTGTTTTGGAGGTCACAATGATAGAAAGGAATCAGGGAGGAATCAGTTATTGGCCGTGAAACTGTAAAGGCATGGATTTCAATGGACACATTGTTGGAATATGGAATGTCCCTCAGCTGCCATTCGCACATCATGACCCAGGAAAATCACCTTTCATACCAGCAGTGACTGTTTATCCTGAAGGTGGCTCCAGCTGGAAACCTTCAATCCATTAAGACAAATTGGTGGAATATGGAATGTATCAGCCTGTTGGGACATATGAATGAAATGTGTTTTTACGTGTGTGACTTGTTCAGTTGGAAAATCAAAATGGATCAAGATGGCTTAAGTTGGATCTGGTGACATCTAATATCCAATTCTGTGTGCTTTGCATATTCCTACTGTATTCAGCTTATGTATTTTAGGTTTCCATATGCAAAGGCTGCTATGGGTTTCTTACGTCGGGTAACATTTTACCGGTGTGGAATGATTCATTGTCATTTATACAGGCTGGTTTAATTGGGTTATTGTATCATATTGTAAGACCTTGTTCCACCAATAGTGAATGCATCGGGGTTCATGCATAGCAAAGGAATGATCCATCAGGGCATCCAAGCTGGGCAATATTCTGCTGATGGACGTTGAATGCAATGTGATCAAATTGCCAGTTTTTGGACTCAAGGCTTCAGGGTCCTCAAACCATAAATTCTCACCTGTGCCTGAGCTTGCCCTTTGGCCTGCAGATGAGAGCACATGACCTGCAGCAACCACATGCTTGTTACTACTGGGAATGATCAGCTCAAAGCAACATGGAATCTTCTGTGGCTGTGCAGTGTTATATGCTGGGGTGCCCATCAAGGTTGAACTATGGCAACACTGTTGGAAACTGAACAGAGAAGAAATTAGAGTCCCTTTGGCCCCTGTGGTTGAGCTATCTTCCCCAGATTAAAGATACACGCACCACCCACCACCAGTACTGAGAGGATGATGGACCTTTAAGTGGCTTCTCTACTCCTGCACCCAGATGGGACAGATTGTAACCAATGCTTGTATACATCAAAGTAGTGGTGAGTGCACACCATCAGAAGTGGTGGATTACCTTTAAAGATATACGCACATCTGCACTTCGGTCACAAGGATATATTGTGTCTTAATTTGAAGACTATTTCTGCTGACTTTTTCTATTGAAATTAGGATCCATATGGACATTTATTCACTTAATGGACTAAAGACTTTGTATATTCTGAATGGGTAACTATGAATGGAGTATAATATATAGAATTTTTTAGCGCCGCACTGTTTTTATTATATTTTGTTTTACGGTTTTATCTGGTTACCTATTGTGCATAGCTGCTGCTTCTTTTAGTGCACTCACATACCTTATACCTTTTGGCAGCAAATCCTACATGGCCCCAGAAATGTGTGACATGACCATTTCAGATGGACTGGTGGTAGATGGCAGCCTCGATGTCTGTGCGTTTGGTGTCATTGTCTACACATTCTTCTTACAGGGGAGTTTCCATGGACCGTGGTCATCCTTGTTGGATATAAATGCTTTGACTGGCAAAACAAATTTCAAGATGGTTAATGCTCCTGAAGCATGGAGAAAGATTCCCACTGGGATATGAAGGATGTTTAGTGCTCTTGGCAATTGATGGCACTAAAAAGGAATCAAAGTACCGAAGTCCTCAAATACATGAGGAAAACCTGGAAAGAAGAAACTCCAGATTCTACTGAAAGACAAGAGGATGAGGATTTCATAGAAAATAGTTCAGTACAACCCAAGGAATCATTAGCTTCTCTTCTTACCACCTCACAGAGCTGTGTTTCCATCAGGTCAACTCTTAGCTCCTCTTCTTCCCTTTTGACCACAGACATCTGGATCTCAGTCTGAGATGACTCTAGAGGGACAGAAGCACAACATGGAAGAGGAACTAATCGTGTTTGATGATGAATTTTCTTTACACATTGGTGCAGAGGTGGAAATTGAGTAAAGAATTGGTGAGTGATGAAGCATCTGAAAAAATATCACATATGGCCAATTTTCTCAGGTAAGTGACTGAGGAAATAAAAGGGGTCATAATCATATATCTATCATATATTTGGCATTAAGCAACTCCACAGTTCCAACCATTAGGACCATGTCACACTAGCAGTTCTGCACTGCAGTGCAGCCATCACTTTTGGCCCACCACATCCACTACTGATTTTATTAGAGATATACACAAACAGAAAAGGTTGTTTCATATTCATTTACGTTGTTTTGTCATTCTTATGATTCATCTTTGGAATTTATTTTGTATATTCAGATTCATGTCATTTTCAGTATACTCAATCAAAATTCAAACTTGAAATTAAAATTTCAGAAAATTGCTATATTCATTCTTTTCAATTTTATTATATTCCTTTATTTTCTAATCTAATTTTGTATTTTTTCTATTTTCTTTTCTATTAATTTTATTCCTTCTATTTTCTTCTATTCCATTTGTTTTCAATTCTTTTCTATAAAATAGCCTACGTAGGAATCATGTTATTTCACTGTACACCTTACTGTATTTATTACAATGATTTCCATGTTGAAATTGAGATCGTCAGTCAGAAAGTAAAAGCTGTGTAAATTCCATTATCTACCATAGTTTGTAGACGCTATAAAAATGCACACAAAGCAAATCAATATACACTTATTGGGATTTTGTTTCTAAAAAACATGGAGCAGAATACATTTTGGCCTAAATTTATGATGAAATTAGTTTTGGATATTTTTTAAATGACAAAGTAGAAAATGTTTTTTTTCCAGAAATTTGATTTTTGTTTATAGCACAAAAAAATAAAAGTGCACGTGATCAAATACCACCAAAAGAAAGCTTTATTTGTATGAAAAAAAAAAAAATTTTGATGTACAGCATTGCATGACCGCGCAATTGTCAGTTTAACTAGTACAGCGCTGTTTAGCAAAAAATGGCATAAATTGCAGTATATACACCATAGTTTGTAGACGCTATAACTTTCACACAAAGCAATCAATATACACTTATTGCGATTTTCTTTTTACCAAAAACATGGAGCAGAATACATTTTCGCCTAAATGTATGACTGAGTTTATTATATATTTTTGTAGCCGAAAGTAAAAGTTTTCTTCTAAATTTTCTGTGTCTATAAAAAAAAAAAAAATACGCAAAAAATAAAGCGCACTGGTGATCAAATACAGAAAAGCTATTTGTGTGAACAAAAAAAGGACATAAATGTCGTTTGGGTACAGCATTGCATGACCGTGCAATTATCAGTTGAAAATTGTACAGCGCCGATAAAAAAAAAAAAAAAAACAGGCCTGGTCATTAAGGGGGGTAAATCCTCTGGGAGGGCAAGTGGTTTATGTCCAAACCGTATTCCCCGAGTCATGTACATACAAATGTGGAGGTCTGTTTAGCATTTCATATTAGGTATATAACTGAGGTTAACAGTATTCATGTTTTCCGCCTAACAAGATTTCTTTTTTTGCTCTTCAGGACACTATGGCCTCTGTTGCTCATGATGTGGAACATCTTGGGGATAGAATGGCCTCCTATTCATGAGGATCAAAGAAGGTAGACTCAGAAGTCTTCCCTCCGGGAAATCAGTATTTCGTGCTTACATTCAATTCATCCCAACATCATTCAACGCCTTCACCACTACTGACCAAGGAGAACGACCCTCCTAACCCTCTTGTATTGAACTGTATCATTGCTGTATTGTCTCCCTTTATATTGTAAAGAGCTGAGCAAACTGTTGGCACTATATAAATCCTGTATAATCTATGAAAAAGGTAAACATCTGGATGCAACAGATTAGAATATTCAGATATTACCTTAGATCAAGAATTGGACATTTTAAGCTGGTAGAAAATTTTTTTTTCTTTTTTTGCACAGGTGGAACAATGGTGTTGAAGGTTATGGAAAAACCAGAACCACTTACTCAGAAGTCTTTCCTCCAGGAGTTCAGTATTTCATGCTTACTTTCAGCCTAACATTCAAAACACCTTCACCACTACTGACCGCTTTGTATTTGTTCAAGAACTGGCACCTCTTGGTGATCTGCTCTCCATGATTATACCAAATCTAAGATTAAGATTTAAGTACGGAGAACTGTTTCTTAGGTTTGGCTAACATCAAGAAGAATTAAGATGCAACAGGAATTAAGGAAACTCTTTGTTGACATTAGTAGAGGTGTCCATGTTGAAAGATTTACACTTACCTTTTGTTCTGACTACTTGTACTTGTTCTGAGCACGTAGATACATATGGTAAAATAATCTATCCCTACTCGAAAACTAAAAAAAAAGTTATGGTTATACATATTTGTTTCTGGATAAATATTCTGATTTTTTTCATTTATAGATATGTATTCTGAATTTGCTTTATTTTTTTTGGTGGGAATTCCAGAAGACGAAGTGAAGAAGTGTGCAAGTGCTCTTGAATTCATTGTGGAGAAAGGACTGGTGGTGTACATGGATGTGAAGCCAGATAATGTTTTAGTGAACGGCTGTTCCATCAAGCTCACAGACTTTGGCCTGGCTAAGGTCAAAAGGCACAGTGATTAGAGGCAAGTGTGGCACCGTGTCCTACATGGCTCCAGAAATGTTCAAAATTGACACTTCAGATGGCCTGGTTGTGGATGGCAGCCTTGATGTGTGGGCGTTTGGAGTAGTCATCTATTGTTTACTTAGAGGGGAGCTTCCATGGGAGGATGCCATTCTCGACAATGAAAAATATAAAGGTTTTGTTGACTGGCAAAACAATGTCCAGAGTGATAATCCTCCTGAAGCATTGACCAAGGTTGCCTCTGAGATATGAAGGATCTTTACTGATCTTTTGACCATTGATCATACTAAAAGAAGATGACTACAGAAGTACTGAAATACACAATGGAAAAGCTGGAAAGTAGAAATCCCAGATTCAGCCACAAGGCAAGAGGATGAGGATACCATAGAAAGCTATTCTTCTGTGGAATCTGATGAACCCTTGTGTGAAGCTTCCAACATGAACGCCTCACCGAGCAGCAAATCCATGTCAAGTTTCAGATCCACATCTGACCAGTTGATCATAGACACTTCTGTATCCCAGTCAGAGATGACTCCAGAGCCACCCAAGGATGACATGGCAGAGGCACTAATTGTATTTGGTGATTCATTTTCTTTACATGTTGGTGCAGAGGTATGTATTGGGTATAGAAGAATTGGTGAGCTATGGCGCGTCTGAAAGATCATCACCTATGGTCAACCTTGTCAGGTATGTGGCTTTCTTAAAAAATAAATAAATAAAAAGGCATCATAAAGATCCTATATGTATTTTGTAGTAGTCAGCTCCACAATTCAAACTTTTCGGGACAGGTCACATTAGCATTTCTGCACTAAGTGTGTAGGCATTACTCTTCATCCCACTGATTTTTTTTTTTCCCCAACTAAAAAAAGCATGGCATCTACGTCCAGGGCATAGCTCTCAGCTTTCCAAATTTAGAAGGATTACCCCCCATTTTTTTTTTTTTTAAAACCAAATCCCTCTGTCCTTCTGTTTTCAATCGTCTCAAATCTGATGTTCAGATCTCTTTAAAAAATGTACTAATTACCTCAAATGTTGTAACACTAAAGCTGGCCATACACAGATTTTCATTTAAGAATTTTCATTTCAAGAATATTCATTTGATTTTCTAATAGTGGGGTCAAAATCGAAGTTTGTTTTCGACAGCAATGACGAGAAAATTTAAAGGGGCAGGAAGGAAAAAACTTACGATCAAAACAAATCTTTGACCAGTATATGTGGTCATCGTTCAGAAATTACATTCATTTTAAACTCAAAATGTTAAAAGCAAATATTCAAATGTCATTCACCGAATGTTCAAAATTTTCGTACATATATTCTCGGCTGAAAAGCTACATGTGTATGGCCAGCTTAAACCTTTCAAACCTCTATATTATTGCAAGTGTGGCAGGGGGGGTGTTCTATGCTGACATACCTTTGTGCTATGTGTCCCCCTTTCATCTCAGAGAGTTGGAAGGTACACCAAATGATGGAACTCTAACTCTCAGACTGGTGGGGTTAGGCCTTGTAGTTACACGTATTAAGGTGAAATCAGAATTTAAGAGTCCGATATAAAAACGTCCTATTGAACAATGATTATTATACAGTATATAGCGCTAAAAGATTTGCTCAGCGCTGTACATTATAGTGGGGGACAGAACATGAGAATACAGTAACACGAGGAGTTCAAGGGCCCTGCTCTTTCGAGCTTCCAATCTAGGAGGGAGGGGATAGTGGTACAGGAGGAAGTGGCTGGGGGGGATGGAGTGGTAGGAGGAGATCAGCTGTTAGGGGAGGGTGGGGTAGGCTTCCCTGAAGAGATGGGTTTTCAGGGTGCGGATAATAGGAGTCTTGTTTTGTACACTTAACATTTCACTAATATTTTAATCGGGTGACAGATCCATTGTGATGCCATTGCCAAGTCCAATTATTATAGGTTTAGTAACTTGTAGGAACCCGAGTTAGTTTCTTTTTTTTTTTACCAATCTATAGCAGTGAAATCAGTTGAAGGATGGTTACTTCTTGGTTGGTGTCTCTATCCCTTTATATATTGACTAGGATGTTGTATTCTAAAGGCAAAATTTTCTGAAATTACAAAAACACCTATAAAGCCCGTGTCTGTGACCTTATTTATTAGCATTTCATATATCAACATAACATTTACTGCAGGATATTCAATTGGACCCCAGGTCTGAAGGAGCCTATTGAGCATGCTCCGAAACGCATTACCGCCCCTTTCACCTGCTACATCTGACTCTGCTCTCCAAGCTTCATTTCTGATGCACAGGCACATCCTGGACTCTACTTCCTGATCCTATAGGCATAGTTTGCTGCTGGACGGCTGGATGTCCCATCTGGATCTAATTACCACACGATGAGTCTTTTTAACAGTTTAAGTGCAAATTTTCCATTGTCTACTAATAAATTGTTAATACTGCACTTAGGAGGCGCCTTCCTCTTTTTCTTGTTACTGCATTAGAGCCTTGCTTCCACTCTAAGAAGAGCTGCCTTAGTGTTACTGCTTCCACCCATCCATCCCTGATATCCATCTGGCACCTTTATCTTACAGCTACAGAGGTTGGGCTCTAACAAGCGCGCCCTATATAATATACAGTTCCTCCTGTGTTAGCAGTGGTTCCCTTTGTGGCTGAAAATGTTTTTCCCAGCAGCAGCAAAAAAAAAAAAAAAAAGGTAATCCATAATTGCTGTTCCTCCCGAGTCGTAGGTTTTCTTCCTTCTGCGTCACCAGTATGGTTTTTTTTGGCTTTTTTTTTTTACATTTTAATTTTTTTTAAAGCAGCATAAAAAAAATTCTCCATAATAGCTGTACTTCCCAATTTCTTTATTTAAAAATATAATGGTTTATAGCACACCAAGCTCAAAAACATATTGCACCCAAGCACCAAATTTCCATCCCACACACAAAAACAAAAAAAAAGTTTTAAAAATCCCTATCGTGTCCAAAAGGCCAAGGAGAGGCAGATGCTCATGGACAGTTGAGGGCAAGCAGCCTGTCCACAGTGAAAAAGTGGTGGTCATGGACAAGGTGTATCCTCTGCAGGCAGGACACGCTTGTCCTTTTTTCTGGTACTGGCCATGTTATTGAGCCACAGCATGCAGAAAAGGTGGTGGAGTGGATAACTCAGCCATCCTCATCCTCCTTCACTCAGGCTCCTAATAGTTTGTGACAAGGAGCCCACTTTGGCAGCTGCGGTGGCAAAAAACTTTCAAACTCATATAGGAACAGTCACCCCATTGTAGCCAGTAAAACCAGAACACACCTATAATGGTTTGTGTCATCTCTTACAGCCCTCATAGAACCTCTAATAGATATAGCTGCAGCTCTGTGTACATCAGTGTGATGGTCAGTGGGAAGAATGTTCCTTACATTTGTTGTCAATGGAAAAAAATCCCCCCCAACAGATAGCTTAAAAATATCATTGGTGTCAGTGGTAGAAATCGCTTCTCTCTCAAGGAACCCTTAGCAGCCTCTTGAGGAACATTAGGGTTTCATGGAGCCTGGATGAGAGGCTGATCTAGACATTCTCTTCTCCTGGGGACTTACATTTTCCAGCAGTAAAAGGAATATCTAGTTTTGGCCAATTGGGAAATTCTTCAGTGGTTTTCTATTTATTGTATTGAGATTAAGGTTTCTTTATACCATTCCAAAATCTAGTGCTATGCTTAGAATTCTATCCAACCCAGTTCTACTGTACAGAACACCTAAGCAGCAGTTTTGAAAGAAATTTACTTGAAGGTGCAAGTTATAGATCTGGGTTCCTTTCATCAATACTTGGGTTTATCATTCACCCAGATCATCTCAGTATATTTTCCATTACTTGATATACACATGGCTTGTTCTAGATCACCAAGTAGTGAAGAAATGGTCAGAATGTTTGGAGATGAATCTCTAGAAATATGTCCAGACATGACAGCTCCAATATTTCTATCCTGACAGGTCCTATTAATCCTGAATAATATTTTTATAGTCATTTTTTATTTTCAATAAAGTTCATCCTTATGGCATGTTTAGTCTTCTCATGGCAGTATCTGCTAGAAATATTGGGGGTCACAAAGATGCTTATATAACTATTGGATATATCCTGGAACTTATGTATTGCCATATGTCTTGGCTTTTCCATTTTTGTACTTGATCAAGTTATAACCTTTGCTTGGTAATTTTCTTGTACATAGATAGCTGGCTTTCCATATTCAGGTCCTTTAAAATTAATAAATACAATTTGTTGAGTATGAACTTCACTTTAATGTTAAAACCATATTCCATATTTTTAGGTATAACACTGGAGGTGAACATTATTCAGATTTGGTGACATTTCTATAGTTTATTTTCTAAGATTTTTTATTCCACCTAACAAGATTTGTTTTTTGCTCTTCAGGACACTATGTCCTCTGTTGCTCATGATGTGGAACATCTTCTGGATAGAATGGTCTCCTATTCATAAGGATTAAAGAAGGTAGACTTACAGGAGTAGATCCTCATTGTGATGAAACTTGGAGAAGGTGGATTTGGGAAAGTATTCTTGGCAAACGACAGGAAAGCAGATCAGTGAATAATTCTATCCATTTCAATATCCTTCATGTACTGCATTAGGCATGTAAATATGATCTGCAAAACAGACTACTTTCAAGACGTCACTAAATCGTAGAGTTACTCTAAAATAAAAAAAAAGGATCAGTAAAGTAGAATCCCCATAAAAACGGAAAATAGCAGGAATATGGAGTGAACGCATATGGCCCAATTATAAAATGTATTACATCTCTATGAAAGGTAAACATCTGGGTGCAACATTAGAAATATTCAGAAATTACCTTAGATCAAGAATTAGACATTTTAAGCTAATAAACTTTTTTTGCACAGGTGGAACAATGGCGTTGAAGGTTATGGAAAAGAAAAAAAAAAAAAAAAAGAAGAAACGAACCACTCAGAAGTCTTTCCTCCGGGAGTTCAGTATTTCATGCTTACTTTCAATTCATCCCAACATCATTTAATGCCTTCACCACTGACCGCTTTGTATTTGTTCAAGAACTGGCACCTCTGGGTGATCTGCTCTCCATGATTATACCAAGTGTAAGTACATTAAGATTTAAGTATGGAGAATTGTTTTCCTTAGTTTTGGATAGAGTTAAGAGTTACAACGCTTGTCAATTTATTTTATGTTGTCTGTATCCTTTTGGAAAGATTTCCTTTCGCTTCCTCTCCTAGAGATGCAACAGGAATTGAGGAAACTCTTAGCTGACATTAGTAGGTGGTGTCCATGTTGAAATATTTACACTTGCCTTTTGTTCTGACTACTCGTACTTGTTCTGAGCACGTAGATACATATGGTAAAAGAATCCATCCCTAGTCTAAAACTAAAAAGTTATAGCTATATATATAAAAATTTGTTTCTGGATAAATATTCTAAAATTACTCTTTTTGGTGGAAATTCCAGAAAACGCAGTGAAGATATGTGCTGTGCAGATCTCAAATGCCCTTGAATTCATTGCAGAGAAAGGACTGGTGTACATGGATGTGAAGCCAGATAATGTTTTAGTGTTTAACCGGGACTGCTATTCCATCAAGCTCAGACTTTAGCCTTGCTAAGGTCAAAAAATACAGTGGATTAGAGGCAAGTGTGGCACCGTGTCCTACATGGCTCCAGAAATGTGAAAAAAATTGACACTTCAGATGGCCTGGTTGTGGGTGGCAGCCTTGATGTGTGGGCATTTGGAGTAGTCATCTATTGTTTATTTACAGGAGAGCTTCCATGGGAGGATGCCATTCAGGACGATGAAAAAATATTAAAGCTTTGTTGACTGGCAAACACAATGTCCAGGATACTAACATTTATACAGTAGGTAAAGTTGAACAAGGGATTATCAGATTGCCTCTCCATTATGGTCATAAAAAAGTGGTACCACATGGATTGAACAGTCCATTTAAAACGGTGAGCAATGTGGCAAGAAGTGAAAAGGTTGAAAGGGGTTATATTATGAGCTTAAGAAACATTTCCCTATACAAAAGCAACCTAAATGTACAAATAAATAATTCCAACGCATTTTCACTGCCAGTGCATCCATTATAAAAAAAGTTTAATAGCAATTAACTAAATCGGTGGCTTTGCAACTCCATGAGGCAATTTGAGATACATTATCTTAATCTGTGACTCAAACAATGTTACCTATACATTAGTCAATATCTCCTCTCCAAATTCTGGTCAATGATCTTTCTTGCTATCCCTCAAGGAGATTAGACAAGGTCCTCCAGGGCTCTTTATTAATATATAGTGGATAAGACCATGGACTGCGCCAATCCTTCACACCCATCTCGCTGTGAATTACATCTTTTTTTTTTTTCATTCAGCCGACTTGTGACACCTGGGAGGTGTATAAACTCTATACTATAGAAAGACTATACATATATTTCTCATTTCCACATAAGTCATACTTCGGAATTGATTTGATCCTATCTTCGCTTTCTCTAGTACAAAAAGGCCTGTCAGTCAAAATCAATCCAATCCCATGGTCAGACCATGCTCCAATGACTTAAAATTCAGGAAAAACAAAAAACAAACAAACATTCTACAAGTCCTACTTATTTTATGGTGTAGCAATATTGAATTAGCTAAAGCACAGCATGGGGGAAAAAACCCTCAAAATTATGGAGTATTTTGATATGAACTCTCCTGATGTGGGGTATTTTTCACTTTGGTGCACTCAAAGTCTACAGCACAGGCCTTCTTATACAAACAGCAGGCAAAGAAAAGGAGGTGAAAAGCACCGATCCTTAAAAAAAAAAAAAAAAAAAAAAAACACTACTCAACCCTCCAATTTCTGATACAGAAATATTGGACACAATGAATTCTCTCCCCTCACACAAGTCACCAGAAGCAGACGGATTATCCACAGA
The DNA here is from genome assembly GCF_062004578.1 of Staurois parvus. NCBI lineage: Eukaryota > Metazoa > Chordata > Amphibia > Anura > Ranidae > Staurois > Staurois parvus. The sequence continues at coordinate 235,744 of NW_028318618.1, forward strand.
ATACTATAAATCATTTGTATCTCATGAGGCCGCTGCTTCTGCCTCTTTTCCTGAGGAAATGCTTCAAACTACCATTACTGCATTGCCTAAACTAGGGAAAAAAAAAAACCCATAAAATTTTAGACTGTTGAAGAGTTGAAGATATATGCAAACATAGTTGCAAATAGATTAGCAAAATTTAATTTAGTTAAAAGTAGGACAAGGGTAACCCAAGGATAATATTACCCAATTTAATGAAGACACTGAAGGATTATGGGGAGCTGTCTAATTTAAAAATCAATCCAACTAAACACAGAAATCTTCGAAGGAGAGAGGCTTTTTTCCTCGTGGAAGGAAAAAAACTAAAGTATTTAGGAATAAAGTTAACATCCCTAAAAATAATTATATATATATATATATATATATATATATATATATATATATATATATATATATATATATATATATATATATATATATATATATATATATATAGAGAGAGAGAGAGAAACTATACTCCATTATTAAATGCAATCAAATAAGAAATGAGAACATTTGGGATAGGTGGTATATCTTGGCTGGAAAGAATAAAAACTTAAGTTAAAATGGTAATTGTTCCAAAAATTATAGAAATTTCACGATTCCAATAAAGCTTCCAGAACAGTATTTTAGGATAATGAAAAAAAATGATAACTTTTATATGGAGGAATAGAAAACCTACAATAAAGTTATGAAGTTTTAACTAGAGAAAGAAAATGGGGGATTGGGTGGTCCTTATTTTAAAAAGATATTATAACTCAGTATTAATAGCACAGATTTGAGATTGGATACATAATTCACAGGGGAAAAGTTGGATAAATATTGAAAACCTTAAAGTACATTTGAGTAAGATAATATGGTTACCACCTCACTGTCGTGGAATGATAGGACAAGTATACGCACAAGAATGGTTATGAGGGTTTGGGACAAAATGCACAGATGGGGTGAGAATTTAACTCAATGTTAATGCCTATCGTAAAAACAGGTTTCTTCCCGCCAGGGAATGAAAAGATTGCAGGGAGATGCACAAGAGATCTAATGGATGGTGAGAAAATCTGCCCCTTGGGGGAAATGAAAAAAGGAGTTTATTAAAAGTAGATGAGTGGCGATATTTACAAATGAATCCTTTTATACAAAAGCTCCCGAGGCCCCTAAGGAAGAAAGAAAAGTGGAATCCATTTGAACTTGTTTAGTACATGGGGAGATGGGAAACACGGAACTTCAAAAATATATAAAATTCTTAAATTAATAAGCACGGCACCGGCATATATGGGGAAATGGGAAAGAATTAGGAGTTAAGATAGAAGATAAACAAAAAGATTTATAAGTTACACATGGTAAAGTATGAAAGATGTAGAGATGTACTATAAATGTTCGGCGAGGTGGTATATGACACCAAATAGTACAGAAAATAGGAGATAAAAATCACCTTTATGTTGGTGGGGATGTGGGGAACAGGGTATGGTAGGTCACATTTGGTAGGAATGTTATAAAATTCAAGAATATTGGGAAGAAATAATCCAGCAGATACAAGAAATAACAGGGATAAAAATATTAAAGGACCCAGGGATAAGGTCTTTTGCATGCAACAGAAATACCAGTAGAAAAAATATAGACACTCTGGGTTATTGCACTATATGAACGCAGCAAAAAGTTTAACTCCAGGTCCCCCCCCATCCTCTGGAACTCACTACCCCAATCCATCAGACTGTCACCTTCCCTCCTCACCTGCAGGCGCTCCCTGAAAACCCACCTCTTCAGGGAAGCCTACCCCACCCTCACCTAACAGCCGCTGCCCTTCCCTCCTCCTACCACTCCATCCCCCCACAGCTGTTTCCTCCTGTACCACTACCCCCCCCTCCTAGATTGTAAGCTCGAAAGAGTAGGGCCCTCTAACCCCTCGTGTGCGGTTTGATGTTACTGTACTGTTTCATGTATTGTCCCCCCCCCCTCTATTGTACAGCGCTGAGCAAACCCTTTGGCGCTATATAAACTCAATAAATAAATAATTCCTAAATTCTGGATGGAAAAGGGAGTACCAAATATAATGGACTGGATTAAGAGAGTAGATCAGATATATAGAATGGAGGAATTATACCATTTAGATGAAGACAAAAATGGAAGGTTTATGTGAGAAGTGGAAAAAGTGGGAGTTTAAGAAGGTTAGATTAATTGAAAGTATATAGAAAACCCTAGGGCTCCAAAAGAGGATTGGGCTGAGTGAAGGGGAGGGAAGGGGAAGGAGGGGAAGGAAGGGAAGTTATCGATTGGGAGAGGGTGGGGGGGGGGGGGGGAAGGTTTGTATTTTGGGTGAAAATATTTGAATAAGTGATATTGAATTTTTATATTGGAAAGAAATAGATGAAATGTAAAATGTAAATAATTAAAATAAAGCAGGACAAGTGGGATTTGTCAAGGACAGAGGCTCCAGAAGGCACATGGAAAATGTTTAATTTATTGAAAATTAGTGGAAACCCAAAAGAGTGCCCACAGTGTTCCTTATGCAAGATGCTGAAAAAAAAAAGCATTCAACAGGGTTCACTGGGGGTACCTGCGAACAACTTCAGAAATTGTGATTCCAGGGATTTATATCTTCAGCAATATCTGCATTATATACAAACCCCTCGGCAAGTGTTTATACCTTGTGTTTATAGTGTTTGTACTCTCATGATGGAAACCCTGGTGGAGACTTTTAGAAGAAGTGACAGCCATATATCCAGTATTACCCTAGAAGGCTATACACATAAGATCGGATTGTCTGCTGATGAGGTTGTGCTTACATTGACAAGTCCAGTCTCTTCTCGGACAGTCCTGTTCCTGCTTGATCCATTTGGTTCATCATGAATTTTCTTTGTTTTTTTGCCTCATCTATGGCTGCTTAAAGTGGACCTTCCCTGCATCTAAGCACGACAATTCAAAACACTATTTAATGTTTAATATTCAAAGCAAACTCCCCCACCCATGTCTCCATTTTTATTTGGTTAAAAAGTCACTCTGTGGTCTCATTGCTGTGATAACACCTAGAGCACTGGCTGGTACAACTACAGACATTGGGTTGATGAGTGCCACGCTTATCTAAATAGTCAAGAAAAATGGCATTCCTGATTAGCAGATCATGGTGATGGTGAACCACAATAATAGCAGATCATGGAGAATACAATCAAAAAGAATTATAAACTGGCCCAACAGTACAGACGTGTTCACGGGAGTGCTGAAGGACTACACAAAAAAGATAGGCGACTCCTATCAATGTCCTAGTTAGAGATGAGCGAATCGAACATGACGAAGTGGAATTCGTTCTGAAGATTTGGAAAAATTCTATTCGCGACGAATCCGAAGATTAGCAAACTTCGGATGCACGAATCAAATTTTCCCAAAAATGGCGGCGACATGTGTGGCGACGGAGAAAATGGACAGAGAAGATGGGGCGGGGATCTCTGGGAAGGCGCGCAGACAAGGCGCGCTGACCCATAATGCATTCATGACATGTGATCGCATTAGCCAATCAGCAGCCAGCACTGTGTAATGGTGGAGCTATAAATCGCGGCCATCTTAGAATTCTCCATTAGCCTCCGGTCATTCAAGAGAGACAGACCTGTGTGTATTAAGGGACAGAGTTAGGGCCACAGAGACTTTAGGGCCACAGAATCGTTACTCAGGGACACAGAATCGTTACTCAGGGACACAGCTATCAAAGAATCTAAAATTTAAAGTGACATACACCCTTTTTTTTTTTGGTGGCTGTCGTGCACAGTTGGTGCTGCAGTTTGCCGATTGTGCAAAATAAACTGACTTTCTGCTTCACAACCACTATTGTACGTTCAAAGAGTTAAATCCATTTACACGCCGGGTGGCGGTAATATTTTTTGGGTGATTAGTGCATTCCAGTGACATAAACGTACAGTTTCCAGCCAACGGCAAGCTGCAATTGACCGATTGTGCTAAATAAACTGACTTTCTGCTTCACAACCACTATTGTACGTTCAAAGAGTTAAATCCGGTTTTATTTTTGGGGTGCTTATTGAATTAAAGAGTATGTCAGACAACACGCAGAGGAGTGGCAGAGGAGGCAATGTTTCAGGAGCGAGCAGACGTGGCAGCAGAGGAAGGGGTCGAGGCAGCACTAGTCGCAGCCAGAGGCCAGTGCTCCCGGTGTCATCCAGCGGTCGTGTCTCCACCGACAACCCTGCCGTCATCGATTGGTTGACTCGGTCGTCTTCCTCTTCCCAGGTCACCTCTGACACCTACAGCCAACGGTCGGTGGGTACGTCAGACACAAACGTTAGTTGGCATGGCCCGGGAGCAAGCCCACTGAAATCACGTGTCCTCGACCTGCCCCTGTCCTTTGGTGTTCCCTCATCAAGCGAAGTATCGCATGCTGTGGGCTCAGCCCCACTGTACAGTGAGGAAGAGCTAACAGAGGGCGGTCAGGAACGGGGGGAGACATCCGCCTCTTCAGCAGCCAGGCGAAGAAGTACTGGCGAGGAGAGTGGCTCGGTAGCCGGTCTAGAGACAGGTCTGTCTCCTGACCCACACGCAGCCGAGGGGGCTAGTAGTGACGCGGAGACCCTAATTGATGATGATGAGGCTGATCGCACTTGGCAGCCTCGTCGTCATCAGGCTATTGCTTCCGCATCATCAGGAGAAGAGGGTGCCAGCTTGGCAGCGAGCAAAACAGTCGGTGGGTTGCCCAGGAGGCAGCAGGGTCGCAGCAGTGTCAGTGGAGCCAAACGGCCACGGAGTAGAGCACCAGCTCCACTGCAGCCTACCACCACGGCCAGTAGTGGTGCCGGTGTGCACAGAGGAAGTAGCAGTCAGCCAGTGAGGAGTAGCGGGGGCAAAGTTTCCTACTCGGCGGTGTGGCAATTTTTCGTCAAGCCGCCCGAGGAAGTAAACGTAGCCGTATGTCGACTATGTGGCCAGAAAGTCAAGCGTGGCCAGGGGGCCAATGTTGGGACTACAGCGTTGCGTCAGCATATGCAGCGTCGCCATTCGGTGGCCTGGGAAAACCGTGATAAAGATACGGCGGTTCTGCCTGCCCCAGCCCCCGCTCCATCACCCGCTCCGTTACCCGACGTCAATCGCCCTCTATCAGCCAGTCAAGGCTCCAACACCTCTGCTGAGGGGAGTTGTCGCTCGTTGGCATCTTCCGCTCGTTCAGATGCTCCTTCTCCTGCTACTCCTCTTCACGCATTCCGTCAGCAGTCTCTTGGAATCCGTTTCCAAGAGACAACAGTTTGCGAGCACGCACCCGACGGTGCAGAAGCTGAACGTCCTCCTGTCCAAGTTGCTATTGCTGCAGTCCCTCCCTTTCCAAGTGGTGGACTCAGCACCTTTCCGAGAAATGATGGCTTGTGCCGAGCCGCGGTGGAGAGTGCCAAGCCGTCATTTCTTCGCCAAAAAGGCAGTGCCAGCCCTGCATTCACATGTAGAAGAGATGGTGGGCCAGTCTTTGAGCATGTCGGTCTCTGCCAAAGTGCACGGCAGCGCCGACGTGTGGAGCTGTAACTACGGTCAGGGACAGTACATGTCATTTACGGCCCACTGGGTGAACGTGGTGCCGGCACAGCCGCACCAGCAACTTGGACAGGTCACAACGCTTTTGCCTCCACGTTTGCACGTCCTTGGTCCAGCAAAGATGTCCGCCTCTACCACCTCTTCTTCCGCCGTGTCCTCAGCCGCCACCCCCGTGCCAAGTCCCATTACCCGACCGGCATATCACATGTGCAGGGCGCAACGGTGTCACGCTGTGCTGCACCTGGTATGCCTTGGCGAACGTAGTCACACAGGGGAGGAACTTCTGAGTGTAATGAACAGAGAAATCGACAGATGGCTGTCTCCGCGCAAACTGAAAATCGGAACCATGTTGACCGACAACGGAAAGAACATGGTGTGACCGCCTTTACGAACAGCGAAAGGCCATCACCGATTTCCTGATGTTACAAGCGGATAAAGGTACTCCCCTGTGTAACTTAGATGTCAGCCATTGGCAGCTCATGCGTGACACCTGCCGCTTGCTCAGGCCCTTTGAGGAGGCCACGCTATTCGTGAGTCGGCAGGACTATGGGATGAACGACGTCATTCCTCTGTTGCACGTCCTGGAACCAATGCTGTTAACAATGGCTGGTCAGGGTGCGGTAGACGTGGCGCACAGATCTCAACGCCACATGACCCCTGTGAGGGCAGGACAGGAAGAAGAGGAGGAGGTAGAGGAGGACATTGGTGCTCAGGAATTGAGTGAAATGGGTGGTTTTTCCACTCAGCGGACAGGAGTGGAGGAGCAGGAGCATCTGGTAGAGGAGGAGGAGGAGGAGACAGAGGACCCAGACGCACCGTGGCAGTATGCTGTGGAGATGGAGGCAGGGAGTCCCTCGCATTCCTTGGCACAAATGGCCCATAGCATGCTCGGTTGCTTGCGTAGCGACAGCCGAATAATAACCAGAGGGATGACTTTTGGCTGTCCACCTTGTTGGACCCTCGCTACCGTTCAAAAATGGTGGCCTTTTTCACACCTGCTGAGAGGGAGGCCAAAATAAAAGTACTATAAAAACCACCTATGTAGTCATGCAGTATATAGCCCTATCGGCCACTTTCTGGCATCCAGTTGCTGTAGCCCCCATCACCACACTGTGCCACGGGCCCCTGTACCGCCTTCTCATACTGCTGCCAGATCCATCCTCTGCCATGTGCGTCTTTGTCTGCTCACGCTGCTGGGTTCCAGTTTTAAACCTAGGCCTGTGTATGGCTTCCGAATACTGCTGCCTCCACCGCCACCCTGCGCCATGTGCCACTTTCAGGTCTCCTTACACTGTTGGTGGGTTCCATTTTGTGATAGGGTGCTGCATGGCCTTCCATTGCTGCTGCCTCCACTGCCACCCTGCGCCATGTGCCTCTGTCGTCTGCTCACGCTGCTGACGGCTTCCGCTTTTTAACCGAGGCCTGTGTTTGGCTTCCGAATACTGCTGCCTCCACCGCCACCCTGCGCCATGTGTCTCTGTCGTCTGCTCACGCTGCTGACGGCTTCCGCTTTTTAACCTAGGCCTGTGTATGGCTTCCGAATACTGCTGCCTCCACCGCCACCCTGCGCCATGTGCCACTTTCAGGTCTCCTTACACTGTTGGTGGGTTCCATTTTGTGATAGGGTGCTGTATGGCCTTCCATTGCTGCTGCCTCCACCGCCACCCTGCGCCATGTGCCTCTGTCATCTGCTCACGCTGCTGACGGCTTCCGCTTTTTAACCTAGGCCTGTGTATGGCCTTCAATTGAAGCTGCTTCTGCTCCGCCACTCTGCCATGGGCCCCTGTACCGCCTCCTCATGCTGCTGCCAGGCCCGTAATCTGCCATGGGCCCCCGTACCGACTCCTCATGCTGCTGCCAGGTCCAGAGTGTGTCATGGGTCCCTGTACGGCCTCCCATTGCTGCTGTCTCCATCGCCACACTCTGCCATGTGCCACTTTCAGGTCTCCTCACACTGCTGGTGGGTTCCATTTTGTTATAGGGTGCTGTATGGCCTCCCATTGCTGCTGCCTCCACCGCCACACTGTGGCTCCACACTCTGGTTTTGGCCCCGTGACTGCCCAAATGAGTGAAGTGTGCGGTGATTCTAAGATCGACGGCACTCATCTGCATGTCATACTGACTGACAGTATTATTTCTCTTCCCCAGCAGACTCCAAGGGCATTTAAATTAAAGGTACAGTGTTCTGCACTAATATAAAGGCTCTCTGAAGCCTAGAAACACCCTTTTTATAAGTTAAATTCGCAGCGAATATATTCGGCTCGAAGCGAATTTATTCCGCGAATTCGGCGAATCAGCCGAACCGAATTTTTGAATAAATTCGCTCATCTCTAGCTATAACTTTCACACAAAGCAAATCAATATACGCTTATTGGGATTTTGTTTCTAAAAACATGGAGCAGAATACATTTTGGCCTAAATTTATGATGAAATTAGTTTTGGATATATTTTAATGACAAATTAGAAAATGTTTTTTCCAGAAATTGATTTTTTTGTTTATAGCACAATAAGTGCACGTGATCAAATACCACCAAAAGAAAGCTTTATTTGTATGAAAAAAAATTTTTTTTTGATGTACAGCATTGCATGACCGCGCAATTGTCAGTTTAACTAGTACAGCGCTGTTTAGCAAAAAATGGCATAAATTGCAGTATATACACCATAGTTTGTAGACGCTACAACTTTCACACAAAGCAACCAATATACACTTATTGCGATTTTCTTTTTACCAAAAACATGGAGCAGAATACATTTTCGCCTAAATGTATGACTGAGTTTATTATATATTTTTGTAGACGAAAGTAAAAGTTTTCGTCTAAATTTTCTGTGTCTATAAAAAAAAAAAAAAAAAAACGCAAAAAATAAAGCGCACTGGTGATCAAATACCACAGAAAGCTATTTGTGTGAACAAAAAAAGGACATAAATGTCGTTTGGGTACAGCATTGCATGACCGTGCAATTATCAGTTGAAAATTGTACAGCGCCGAATAGATAAAAAAAAAAAAAAAAAACCAGGCCTGGTCATTAATGGGGGTAAATCCTCTGAAGGCAAGTGGTTTATGTCCAAACCGTATTCCGAGTCATGTACATACAAATGTGGAGGTCTATTTAGCATTTCATATTAGGTATATAACTGAGGTTAACAGTATTCATGTTTTCCGCCTAACAAGATTTCTTTTTTGCTCTTCAGGACACTATGGCCTCTGTTGCTCATGATGTGGAACATCTTGGGGATAGAATGGCCTCCTATTCATGAGGATCAAAGAAGGTAGACTCAGAAGTCTTCCCTCCGGGAGATCAGTATTTCGTGCTTACATTCAATTCATGCCAACATCATTCAACGCCTTCACCACTACTGACCAAGGAGAATGGCCCTCCTAACCCTCTTGTATTGAACTGTATCTTTGCTGTATTGTCTCCCTTTATATTGTAAAGAGCTGAGCAAACTGTTGGCACTATATAAATCCTGTATAATCTATGAAAAAGGTAAACATCTGGATGCAACAGATTAGAATATTCAGATATTACCTTAGATCACGAATTGGACATTTTAAGCTGGTAGAAATTTTTTTTTTCTTTTTTTGCACAGGTGGAACAATGGTGTTGAAGGTTATGGAAAAACCAGAACCACCCACTCAGAAGTCTTTCCTCCAGGAGTTCAGTATTTCATGCTTACTTTTCAGCCTAACATCATTCAATGCCTTCACCACTACTGACCGCTTTGTCTTTGTTCAAGAACTGGCACCTCTTTGTGATCTGCTCTCCATGATTATACCAAATCTAAGATTAAGATTTAAGTACGGAGAACTGTTTCTTAGGTTTGGCTAACATTAAGAAGAGTTAAGATGCAACAGGAATTAAGGAAACTCTTAGTTGACATTAGTAGAGGTGTCCATGTTGAAAGATTTACACTTACCTTTTGTTCTGACTACTTGTACTTGTTCTGAGCACGTAGATACATATGGTAAAAGAATCCATCCCTAGTCTAAAACTAAAAAAAAAAAGTTATGGTTATACATATTTAATTGTTTCTGGATAAATATTCAGATTTTTTTCATTTATAGATAAGTATTCTGAATTAGCTTTATTTTTTTTGGTGGGAATTCCAGAAGACGCAGTGAAGAAGTGTGCAAGTGCTCTTGAATTCATTGTGGAGAAAGGACTGGTGGTGTACATGGATGTGAAGCCAGATAATGTTTTAGTGAACGGCTGTTCCATCAAGCTCACAGACTTTGGCCTGGCTAAGCTCAAAAAGGCACAGTGATTCGAGGCAAGTGTGACACCGTGTCCTACATGGCTCCAGAAATGTTCAAAATTGACACTTCAGATGTCCTGGTTGTGGATGGCAGCCTTGATGTGTGGGCATTTCGAGTAGTCATCTATTGTTTACTTACAGGAGAGCGTCCATGGGAGGATGCCATTCCTGACAATGAAAAATATAAAGGTTTTGTTGACTGGCAAAACAATGTCCAGAGTGATAATCCTCCTGAAGCATTGACCAAGGTTGCCTCTGGGATACAAAGGATGATTCGTGATCTTTTGGCCATTGATCATACTAAAAGAAGATGACTACAGAAGTGCTGAAATACACAATGGAAAAGCTGGAAAGTAGAAATCCCAGATTCAGCCACAAGGCAAGAGGATGAGGATACCATAGAAAGCTATTCTTCTGTGGAATCTGATGAACCCTTGTGTGAAGCTTCCAACATGAACGCCTCACAGAGCAGCAAATCCATGTCAAGTTTCAGATCCACATCTGACCAGTTGATCATAGACACTTCTGTATCCCAGTCGGAGATGACTCCAGAGCCACCCAAGGATGACATGGCAGAGGCACGAATTGTGCTTGGTGATTCATTTTCTTTACATGTTGGTGCAGAGGTAGATATTGGGCAAAGAAGAATTGGTGAGTGATGGCGCGTCTGAAAGATCATCACCTATGGTCAACCTTGTCAGGTATGTGGCTCTTAAAAAATAAATAAATAAATAAATGAATAAAAAACAAAAAAAAAAAAACAAAAAAAAAAAAACGCATCATAGGAGCCTATATGCCTTTTGTAGTAGTCAGCTCCACAATTCAAACTTTTCGGGACATGTCACACTAGCATTTCTGCACTAAGTGTGTAGGCATTACTCTTCATCCCACCATATCACTGATTTTTTTTTTTCCCCAAATAAAAAGGCATGGCATCTACATCCAGATCATAGCTCCCAGCTTTACAAATTTAGAAGGATTACCCCCCCTTTTTTTCTTTAAAACCAAATTCCTCTGTCCTTCTGTTTTCAATCGTCTCTAATCTGATGTTCAGATATCTTTAAAAAAAAAATGTACTAATTACCTCAAATGTAACAAAATCTGGCCATACACAGATTTTCATTTGAGAATTTTCATTTCAAGAATATTCATTTGATTTTCTAATAGTGGGGTCAAAATCGTTGTTTGTTTGACAGCAATGATGAGAAAATTTGAAGGGGAAGGAAGGAAAACTTGCGATCAAACAAATCTTTGACCAGTATATGTGGTCATCGTTCAGAAATTGCATTCATTTTAAACTCAAAATGTTAAAAGCAAATATTCAAATGTCATTCACCGAATGTTCAAAATTTTCGTACGAATATTCTTGGCTGAAAAGCTACATGTGTATGGCCAGCTTAAACCTTTCAAACCTCTATATTATTGCAAGTGTGGCAGAGGGGTGTTCTATGCCTACGTACTTTGTGCTGTGTGTCCTCCTTTCATCTCAGAAAGTTGGGAGGTGATGATGGAACTCGTTAATAACTCTGACTGGTGGGGTTAGGCCTTGTAGTTACACGTATTAAAGGTGAAATCAGAATTTAAAAGTCCGATATAAACGTCCTGGTGAACAATGATTATTATACAGTATTTATATAGCGCTAGGTTTGCTCAGCTCTGTACATTATAGTGGGGGACAGAACATGACAATACAGTAACAAAACATGAGGGGATTGAGGGCCCTGCTCTTTCGAGCTCACAATCTAGGAGGGAGGGGATAGTAGTACAGGAGGAAGTGGCTGTGGGGGATGGAGTGGTAGGAGGAGTGGAGGAGATCGGCTGTTAGGGGAGGGTGGGGTAGGCTTCCCTGAAGAGATGGGTTTTCAGGGTGCGGATAATAGGAGTATGTTTTGTACACTCTTAGCATTTCACTAATATTTTAAATCGGTTGTCAGATCCATTGTGCTATGACATTGCCAAGTCCAATTATATATATATGTTTACTGCAGTGACTGGTAGGAACCCGAGTTAGTTTCTTTTTTTTTTACCAATCTATAGTAGTGAATCAGTTGAAGGATGGTTACTTCTTGGTTGGTGTAGGTCTCTATCCCTTTATATATTGACTAGGATGTTGTATTCTAAGGCAATTTTCTGAATTACAAAAATACCTATAAAGCCCATGTCTGTGACCTTATTTATTAGCATTTCATATATCAACATAACATTTACTGCAGGATATTCAATTGGACCCCAGGTCTGAAGGAGCCTATTGAGCATGCTCCGAAACGCATTACCGCCCCTTTCACCTGCTACATCTGACTCTGCTCTCCAAGCTTCATTTCTGATGCACAGGCACATCCTGGACTCTACTTCCTGATCCTATAGGCATAGTTTGCTGCTGGACGGCTGGATGTCCCATCTGGATCTAATTACCACACGATGAGTCTTTTTAACAGTTTAAGTGCAAATTTTCCATTGTCTACTAATAAATTGTTAATACTGCACTTAGGAGGCGCCTTCCTCTCTCTTTCTTGTTACTGCATTAGAGCCTTGCTTCCACTCTAAGAAGATCTGCCTCAGTGTTACTGCTCCCATCCATCCATCCCTGATATCCATCTGGCACCTTTATCTTACAGCTACAGAGGTTGGGCTCAAACAAGCACGCCCTATACAATATACAGTTCCTCCTGTGTTAGCAGTGGTTCTCTTTTTGTGGCTGAAAATGTTTTTCCCAGCAGCAGCAAAAAAAAGGTAATCCATAATTGCTGTTCCTCCCGAGTCGTAGGTTTTCTTCCTTCTGCGTCACCAGTATGGTTTTTTTAGGCTTTTTTTTTTACATTTTAATTTTTTTTGAAGCAGCATAAAAAAAATTTCTCCATAATAGCTGTACTTCCCAATTTCTTTATTTAAAAATATAATGGTTTATAGCACACAAAGCTCAAAACATATTGCACCCAAGCACCAAATTTCCATCCCACACGCAAAAATAAAAAGTTTTAAAAATCCCTAAAAAGGCCAAGGAGAGACAGATGAGCATGGACAGATGAGCATGGACAGATGAGACGAAAAGCAGCCTGTCCACAGTGAAAAAGTGGTGGTCATGGACAAAATGTATCCTCTGCAGGCAGGGCACGCTTGTCCTTTTTTCTAGTACTGGCCATGTTATTGAGCCACTGCATGCAGAAAAGGTGGGAGTGGATAACTCAGCCATCCTCATCCTCCTTCACTCGGGCTCATAATAGTTTGTGATAAAGGAGCCCACTTTGGCAGCTGCGGTGGCAAACTAACTTTCACATAAATTCATATAGGAACAGTCACCCCATTGTAGCCAGTAAAACCAGAACACACCTATAATGGTTTGTCTCATCTCTTACAGCCCTCATAGAACCTCTGATAATAGATATGGCTGCAGCTCTGTGTACATCAGTGTGATGGTCATTGGGAAGAATTTTCCTTACATTTGTCGTCAATGGAAAAAAATCCCCCCCAACAGATAGCTTAAAAATATCATTGGTGTCAGTGGTAGAAATCGCTTCTCTCTCAAGGAACCCTTAGCAGCCTCTTGAGGAACATTAGGGTTCCATGGAGCCTGGATGAGAGGCTGATCTAGACATTCTCTTCTCCTGGGGACTTACATTTTCCAGCAGTTAAAGGAATATCTATTTTTGGCCAATTGGGAAATTCTTCAGTGGTTTTCTATTTATTGTATTGAGATTAAGGTTTCTTTATACCATTACAAAATCTAGTGCTATGCTTAGAATTCTATCCAACACAGTTCTACTGTACAGAACACCTAAGCAGCAGTTTTGAAAGAAATTTGCTCTTGAAGGTGCAAGTTATAGATCTGGGTTCCTTTCATCAATACTTGGGTTTATCATTCACCCAGATCATCTCTCAGTATATTTTCCATTACTTGATGAATCTCTAGAAATATGTCCAGATATGGCAGCTCCAACATTCCTATCCTGACAGGTCCTATTAATCCTGAAAAATATTTTTATAGTAATTTTTTTATTTTCAATAAAGTTCATCCTTATGGCATGTTTAGTCTTCTCATTACAGTATCTGCCAGAAATATTGGGGGTCTCAAAGATGCTTATAGGATAACTATTGGATATATCCTGGCACTTATGTATTGCCATATGTCTTGGCTTTTCCATTTGTTTTTATACTTGATCAAGTTATAACCTTTGCTTGGTAATTTTCTTGTATATAAATAGCTGGCTTTCCATATTCAGGTCCTTTAAATTAATAAATACAATTTGTTGAGTATGAACTCACTTTAATGTTAAAAACCATATTCCCCGAGTCATGTACATACAAATGTGGAGGTCTATTTAGCATTTCATATTTATTTTTTAGGTATATAACCGAGGTGAACATTATTCAGATTTGGCAACATTTCTATAGTTTATGTTCTAAGATTTTTTTTTCCACCTAACAAGATTTGTTTTTTGCTCTTCAGGACACTACTGTATGTCCTCTGTTGCTCATGATGTGGAACATCTTCTGGATAGAATGGTCTCCTTATTCACGAGGATCAAAGAAGGTAGACTTACAGGAGTAGATCCTCATTGTGAAGAAACTTGGAGAAGGTGGATTTGGGAAAGTATTCTTGGCAAACGACAGGAAAACAGATCAGTGAATAATTCTATCCATTTCAATATCCTTCATGTACTGCATTAGGCATGTAAATATGATCTGCAAGACAGACTACTTTCAAGACGTCACTAAATCGTAGAGTTACTCTAAAATAAAAAAAAGGATCAGTAAAGTAGAATCCCCATAAAAACGGAAAAGAATAGCAGGAATATGGAGTGAACGCATATGGCCCAATTATAAAATGTATTACATCTCTATGAAAGGTAAACATCTGGGTGCAACATTAGAAATATTCAGAAATTACCTTAGATCAAGAATTAGACATTTTAAGCTAATAAACTTTTTTTGCACAGGTGGAACAATGGCGTTGAAGGTTATGGAAAAGAAAAAAAAAAAAGAAAAAAAAAAAAAAAAAAAGAAGAAGAAGAAGAAGAAGAAACGAACCACTCAGAAGTCTTTCCTCCGGGAGTTCAGTATTTCATGCTTACTTTCAATTCATCCCAACATCATTTAATGCCTTCACCACTGACCGCTTTGTATTTGTTCAAGAACTGGCACCTCTGGGTGATCTGCTCCCCATGATTATACCAAGTGTAAGTACATTAAGATTTAAGTATGGAGCATTGTTTTCCTTAGTTTTGGATAGAGTTAAGAGTTACAACGCTTGTCAATTTATTTTATGTTGTCTGTATCCTTTTGGAAAGATTTCCTTTCGCTTCCTCTCCTAGAGATGCAACAGGAATTGAGGAAACTCTTAGCTGACATTAGTAGGTGGTGTCCATGTTGAAATATTTACACTTACCTTTTGTTCTGACTACTCGTACTTGTTCTGAGCACGTAGATACATATGGTAAAAGAATCCATCCCTAGTCTAAAACTAAAAAGTTATAGCTATATATATAAAAATTTGTTTCTGGATAAATATTCTAAAATTACTCTTTTTGGTGGAAATTCCAGAAAACGCAGTGAATATATGTGCTGTGCAGATCTCAAATGCCCTTGAATTCATTGCAGAGAAAGGACTGGTGTACATGGATGTGAAGCCAGATAATGTTTTAGTGTTTAACCGGGACTGCTATTCCATCAAGCTCAGACTTTGGCCTTGCTAAGGTCAAAAAATACAGTGGATTAAAGGCAAGTGTGGCACCGTGTCCTACATGGCTCCAGAAATGTGAAAGAATTGACACTTCAGATGGCCTGGTTGTGGATGGCAGCCTTGATGTGTGGGCATTTGAAGTAGTCATCTATTGTTTATTTACAGGAGAGCTTCCATGGGAGGATGCCATTCAGGACGATGAAAAAATATTAAAGCTTTGTTGACTGGCAAAACAATGTCCAGGATACTAACATTTATACAGTAGGTAAAGTTGAACAAGGGATTATCAGATTGCCTCTCCATTATGGTCATAAAAAAGTGGTACCACATGGATTGAACAGTCCATTTAAACGGTGAGCAATGTGGCAAGAAGTGAAAAGGTTGAAAGGGGTTATATTATGAGCTCAAGAAACAAAAGCAACCTAAATGTACAAATAAATAATTGCAACGCATTTTCACTGCCAGTGCATCCATTATAAAAAAAGTTTAATAGCAATTAACTAAATCGGTGGCTTTGCAACTCCATGAGGCAATTTGAGATACATTATCTTAATCTGTGACTCAAACAATGTTACCTATACATTAGTCAATATCTACTTTCCAAATTCTGGTCAATGATCTTTCTTGCTATCCCTCAAGAGATTAGGCAAGGTCCTCCAGGGCTCTTTATTAATATATAGTGGATAAGACCATGGACTGCTCCAATCCTTCACACCCATCTCGCTGTGAATTACATCTTTTTTTTTTTTTCATTCAGCCGACTTGTGACACCTGGGAGGTGTATAAACTCTAGACTATAGAAAGACTATACATATATTTCTCATTTCCACATAAGTCATACTTCGGAATTGATTTGATCCTATCTTCGCTTTCTCTAGTACAAAAAGGACTGTCAGTCAAAATCCCTCCAATCCCATGGTCAGACCATGCTCCAATGACTTAAAATTCAGGAAAAACAAAAAACAAACAAACATTCTACAAGTTCTACTTATTTTATGGTGTAACAATACTGAGTTATTAGCTAAAGCATAGCATGGGGAAAAAACCCTCAAAATTATGGAGTATTTTGATATGAACTCTCCTGATGTGGGGTATTTTTCACTTTGGTGTGCTCAAAAGTCTACAGCACAGGCCTTCTTATACAAGCAGCAGGCAAAGAAAAGGAGGTGAAAAGCACCGATCCTTAAAAAAAAAAAAAACAAAAAAACAAAAAAAACACTACTCAACCCTCCAATTTCTGATACAGAAATATTGGACACAATGAATTCTCTCCCTTCACACAAGTCACCAGAAGCAGACGGATTATCCACAGAATACTATAAATCATTTGTATCTCATGAGGCTTCTGCCTCTTTTCCTGAGGAAATGCTTCAGGCTACCATTACTGCATTGCCTAAACTAGGGGAAAAAAAAAAAAAAACAAAAAAAAAACAAAACCCACAAAATTTTAGACTGTTGAAGAGTTGAAGATATATGCAAACATAGTTGCAAATAGATTAGCAAAATTTAATTTAGTTAAAAAGTAGGACAAGGGTAACGCAAGGATAATATAACCCAATTTAATGAAGGCACTGAAGGATTATGGGGAGCTGTCTAATTTAAAAAAATCAATCCAAAACTAAATACGGAAATCTTGAACATAAATCTTCGGAGGAGAGAGGCTTTTTTCCTCGTGGAAGGAAAAAAACTAAAATATTTAGGAATAAAGTTAACATCCCTAAAAAAAAATAAAAAAAAATAAATAAATATAAAATATAAGAAACTATATTCCATTATTAAATGCAATCAAATAAGAAATGAGAACATTTGGGATAGGTGGTATATCTTGGCTGGGAAGAATAAATAATTAAAATGTTAATTGTTCCAAAAATTTTATAGAAAATTTCACATGATTCCAATAAAGCTTCCAGAACAGTATTTTAAGATAATGAAAAAAATGATAATGTTTATATGGAGGAATAGAAAACCTACAATAAAGTTATGAAGTTTTAACTAGAGAAAGAAAATGGGGGATTGGGTGGTCCTTATTTTAAAAGATATTATAACTCAGTATTAATAGCACAGATTTGAGATTGGATACATAATTCACAGGGGAAAAGTTGGATAAATATTGAAAACATTAAAGTACATTTGAGTAAGATAATATGGTTACCACCTCACTGTCGTGGAATGATAGGACAAGTATACGCACAAGAATGGTTATGAGGGTTTGGGCCATAATGCACAAACAGATGGGGTGGGAATTTAACTCAATGTTAATGCCTATCGTAAAACACAGATTTCTTCCTGCCAGGGAATGATAAGATTTCAGGGAGATGCACAATTAGGAGATCTAATGAATGGTGAGAAAATCTGCCCCTTGGGGGAAATGAAAAAAGTTGTTTATTAAAGTAGATGAGTGGCGATATTTACAAAATTAATCATTTACAAGAGCTCCCGAGGCCCCTAAGGAAGAAAAAAGTGGAATCCATTTGAACTTGTTTAGTACATGGGGAGATGGGAAACACGAAACTTCAAAAATATATAAAATTCTTACTAAATTAATAAGCACGGCACATATGGGGAAATAGGAAAGAATTAGGAGTTAAGATAGAAGATAAACAAAGATTTATAAGTTAACACATGGTAAAGTATGAAAGATGTAGAGATGTACTATAAATGTTTGGCGAGGTGGTATATGACACCAAATATAGTACACAAAAGAGATAAAAATCACCTTTATGTTGGCGGGATGTGGGGAACAGGGTATGGTAGGTCACATTTGGTGGGAATGTTATAAAATTGAAGAATATTGGGAAGAAATAATCCAGCAGATACAAGAAATAACAGGGATAAAAATATTAAAGGACCCGGGGATAATGTCTTTTGCATGCAACAGAATTACCAGTAGAAAAAATATAGACACTCTGGGTTATTGCACTATATGAACGCAGCAAAAAAGTTTCATTCCTCAATTTTGGATGGAAAAGGGAGTACCAAATATAATGGACTGGATTAAGAGTAGATCAGATATATAGAATGGAGGAATTATACCATTTAGATGAAGACAAAAATGGAAGGTTTACGTGAGAAGTGGAAAAAGTGGAAGGAGTTTAAGAAGGTTAGATTAATTGAAAGTGTATAGAAAACCCTAGGGCTCCAAAAAGAGGATTGGTGCTGAGTGGAGGGGAGGGAAGGGGAAGGAGGGGAAGATATGGATTGGGAGAGGGTGGGGGGAGGGGGAGGTATATATTTTGGGTGAAAATATTTTAAGTGATATTGAATTTTTACATTGGAAAGAAAAAGATGAAATTTAAAATGTAACTAAAAAAAAGCAGGACAAGTGGGATTTGTCAAGGACAGAGGCTCCACATGGCACATGGAAAAATGTTTAAAATTTATTGAAAATAGTGGAAACCCAAAAGAGTGCCCACAGTGTTCCTTATGTAAGATGCTGGTGGGGGAAAAAAAAAAAAAAAAAAAGCATTCAACAGGGTTCACTGGGGGTACCTGCAAACAACTTCAGAAATTTTGATTCCAGGGATTTATATCTTCAGCAATATCTGCATTATATACAAACCCCTCGGCAAGTGTTTATACCTCTGTTATGTCAGACATTCTATATCACATATGGAACTCGCCAGGGTTGTCCTTTATCTTCATTTATATTTACGCTCATGATGGAAACCCTGGTGGAGACTTTTAGAAGTGACAGCCATATATCCAGTATTACCTTAGATGGCTTTACACATAAGATCGGATTGTCTGCCGATGATTTTTTGCTTACATTGACAAAGTCCAGTCTCTTCTCTGACAGTCCAGTTCCTGCTTGATCCATTTGGTTCATCATGAATTTTCTTTGTTTTTTTGCCTCATCTATGGCCTGCTTAAAAGTGGACCTTCCCTGCTTCTAAAAGCACGACAAATCAAAAAAACACACTATTTAATATGTTTACTATTCGAAGCAAACTCCCCCACCCATCCATGTCTCCATTTTTATTTGGTTAAAAAGTCACTGTGGTCTCATTGCTCTAGGTCTTACCTAGAGCACTGGCTGGTACAACTACAGACATTGGGTTGATGTGTGCCACGCTAATCAAAATAGTCAAGAAAAATGGCATTCCTGATTAGCAGATCATGGTGAACCACAATAAAATCGCAGATCATGAAGAGAATACAACCAAAAAGAATTATAAACTGGCCCAACAGTACAGATGACGTGTTCACGGGAGTGCTGAAGGACTACACAAAAAGATAGGTGACTCCTATCAACGTCCTGGTGGTTCTGAGCGGTGACAATAAGGCGTTAAGGGAAAATAATCTGGGAAGGTAATTAAGATTGGACCTAATGACCATATCTTTTTCTGCTTCACTGATCGGAGCTATGGGTCAGCTTGCCTTTTCAAGTGATGACCTCCCTGTGGAGAAACTGAACAAAGACCACTGAGTACATGTATGACAAGACTTAGAAAAAGATGGTTCTATACAGATCGAGGACTGAATCTGGCTCCTTGAGGAAACCTACCCAAGAAAAAGATGGTTCTATACAAATCGAGGACTGTGAATCTGGCTCCTTGAGGGAACCTACCCAACAAAAATTGACGTTTACGCCACCACAGCCGCCAACCTCTGAAGGCCTCTTATGCCTGATGAGAAGCAGGACATTCCTCTGATCTTAACAGCATCAGCTGGATGGGAGGACAATTAGACACTGCAAAAACAGATTTTTACTGGTCAAGCAGCATACCAATACCAGTCATATGATGCAGTATGGGAACAGGACTATTTGCAAGATGAAAACAATTCCAGGGTAGTGCTAAAATCAGTGACCTCGCTTGACCCTGGAGCCGATACACAATATGAACCTGATTCCCAGACCAGAGGAGCCCATGACCGTTCTAAAGAGAAAGTTCCTGGATACCAACAATGCTAGTGAGGGCCAGGATGTACTGACCAGGATAAAGGCCCTACAGGAGGCCAAAGCGTTGATCAATAAAAAGTCGGTGATAAGGATCGTTTCTGTGGTGACAGAATCTGATGAGTCGGCAGGAGATTCTCACCAATCAAACTGAAATTAATTATCACTCGTGTTACTGCGTAGCAGCCGAGTACTTCTAGCACAACCTACTGTATGAATACTCCATGAGACAGTTGTACACAATAGTGAACCTCTCAATCCAGATACCCACTAGAGCATCACCCATGCTATGGACAATATCTGCCAAGATCTGCACTGACAGCTGGCAACACCAAGTCTTCCAGTAGAGGGGGACATGGGTGATGATTAACCCTCCCTGAGATTTGTCCCCTCTGAAGCCTCAAATTTAATCTCTATTCTATGATTATTTGCCTTCAACGTCACAAATCCTCATTACAAACCCCAACCTTCACTTACACAGCCAAATCCATCTACATTGGTTCAAATCCCAATCACGACCCTAGCTGTCTGGAGTTTACATGCCCTCCCTGTGCGGGTCTCCTCGGGGTACTCTGGTTACCTCCCACACTTCAAATACATGCTGGTAAGTTAATTGGCTCCCGTTTAAAAATCGTCCCTAGTATGTGTATGTATGAATGTGAGTTAGGGACCTTAGACTGAAATGAATGTACAATATGTAAAGTATTGCATAAACTGAGCACTTTATAGGTACTTGTAAGAAATGAAAAATAGAATCTTGAAAAACAATACCCTAGCATTTCTGGTTGTGGCCAGCTAGAGTAAGGGCAGTTGATTCATGTGGCATTTACTGTCGAATCCATCTGCCCTTAGCTCAAGCAGCATGGAGAGTGTGCCTAATTGCCTTCCCCAAGGACACTTAGGGATAAAATCAATCTTCTTACTACCAGTTACTGAGAGGCCCCCCCCCCACACAACTGAACTGGTAACTATCGGATATGTGTCCTGACACTTATGTATTGCTATAGGTCCTGGTTTTACATTTTTGTACTTTATCACGTTATAGGTCCTTTAACTGTACTTCATACATTTGTTGTGTTCAAGTTCTCACTTTAATGACTGAACCTTATTCCCAAGTCATATAAAATCATGATGTGAAGGTCTATTGAGCATTGGATGTTTTAGGTATATAACTGGGAGGTAACATTATTTGGCAGTTTTCTGTAGTTAACATTTTTCTGATTCATAATGTAACTATTTTCCTCTTTTTGCTCTCCAGGACACTTATGGCCTCCGTTGCTCATGATGTTGAAGTTCTTCTGGATAGAATGGTCTCCTGCTATTCAAGGACTACAGAAGGTAGACATACAGAAGCACGTCCTCAATGTAAAGGAACTTGGAGAAGGTGGGTTTGGAAAAATATTCTTGACAGAAAAGGATATGAAAACAGGACAGTGAGTGAATCCAACGACCATTCCAATATCCTCTACAAATATGTATGTCTATGCATGTAACTTTGGCCTGCAAGACATTGACTTCTTCCAAGGTCATCACTAATCTAAAATAAAACCATAAAGCAGAATCCCCATGCAACACTAACTGAAGTATAGCAGTTATATGCAGTGTTCAAATATGACCCAATGGAAGCATTCATTACAATTGCTGTAAATGCTTTATCATTTCTTTAGGAAATTGTCATACAAAGCAAGGAGAACCAATGAGGGTTCACCAAGATAAATATGTAACAGTACAGGTATGTTGTCAGTGAAAATTAAACAAGACATAAAACATGGTACATACAAATAGGTTGAGGTATAAGGAACCATATAGAGACCTTCTAAACGTATCTAGGAAACATGAATGCTAAGTCTTTGTTTCTAGACACAATTGTCTAGTTACTAAGTATGATCATTTCAAAAATACCGTCCAAGTAAGAAAAAACTTAGATAGTGGGGTTAATTGCCAAGATGATGGCCCAACAAGTAGCAAAAGAAAAAAGGAAGCTGAGGGAAGTGATAAAAGGAGAGGGGAAGCCAAGTGAGGGGACCGTCCAAATGACAGAGGAAATAAATGTAGGTGCACATGAAAGGATTGAGCTAAAAAGCAAGGTATGAAAAACGGGAGGGGGG
Organism: Staurois parvus; assembly: GCF_062004578.1. Classification (NCBI taxonomy): domain Eukaryota; kingdom Metazoa; phylum Chordata; class Amphibia; order Anura; family Ranidae; genus Staurois; species Staurois parvus. The sequence continues at coordinate 258,216 of NW_028318618.1, forward strand.
GGGGGGGGGAGTGAATGGAGTACAGAGGACTGCTGAAGGGTCACCTTTCAGATCTAGTCCACTCTGATCTTAAGCGATCACTAGTGCGAGCAATTTCAGTCAAATAAGCATCTGTAAAGACAAAATAGTCAGGGATACCAAGTATCCCAAAAAACCTCCTCTGTTAATGGATTGCCTTTACGTCCACCATGTACCTAATCTCATTCACCTTATACCATATAGAGAGGGTGGGAGGGTGGTCTTCCTTCCAACATACAGGGATGCAAGCCTTAGCCGCGTTCAGCAGCTGTATAGTAAGGAAAATACTTTTTGATGGCTCTGAGAGGTGCAACAGAGAGCCTGCAGGGTCATCCCGTAAATCCACAGAGGTGAGGTATTTAAATCATGTCAGTCATCCTCACACCAAAAAGATTGAAGCCTTGGACACTGAAAAAAATATGGAGGGTGCCCCCAGCTGCCCCTCAGTGCCAGCATACATTGGGAAGGTTAGAAGAGATATGATTGAGAGTAGATAGTCTCCCGTACTTAGGTGGCTAAAAAAGACTTATGGGCAGAACATAGAATCTTTTCCTTTTGTGTCATAGTAAAAAGGTCATACCCAAGTCAGATTCCCATTTTGAGATAAAAAGGCGGGTCCAAGAGCAGATTCTGGATGGATAAACTATGTGACAGATCGGTTCTCCTTTGTGGCAAAGTTGTTCAAAAGCAGTTAAATTCTGAGAAAATCCTGGGTTACGCAAGAGTGAATGTAAGAACAAAGCTGCAGCCCACTCTAGAAGCTCAACAGAGGGTCCACCAGACCTGTCCAGTCAGCCATAAGGCCTCCAGAGGAATCAAGAAAATACACGAGGAAAAGAGCCCGAAGTAGAGAGGCGGGAGAATTGAGGATCATCTCTTCCTGGTGGGATGTTGGGATTTCCTCGTATTGGGATCATTGGGGAAAGGCTCGGGGAAATGGTAGTGCAAAACATTTCATGCATCATCACTAGTGTGGTGCCAAGAGTCGGATGAGCAACTAATTCTGGCGGTAAATGGATCACGCAGTCACTGCTAACTTAGAGCTGTGTTTCCAGAGTTCTCCAATTCCATTGCCACCCAGTGTTTAGCCACTCTGACAATGCCAGTCCACCAGACGTGTGAGATGAGCGGCTCTATAGTAGTAACGATTATCCGGTAAACCAACTCCCCCTTAGTCTTAGGCAGGGTCAGAGTATGAAAGGCCAGATGGGGGCTTCCCCGGGATCAGATGTAAGTGCAGAATGAGGCATTGATCTTCCGAAAGAAGGATGTCTCTATAAACGTTTAACATGTGAATTTATGTTGGTAAAATTATTTTGTGAACAAAGCGTTGGACTTGGGAGCAGGTAAATAGCAAAATGTCTTGATGGGTACATATCTGTCTGGAAGAGTGGGAGTTCCTAGACAGGCTGTATTTGCCTGCAGACCACCCTAGATAATGATTACGTGATGCAGAGTCTATATGATTAAAAGAACAGAAATCCCATAATTGAAAAGAACAAGTGAGGGACAGTCAGGCTGGGGAGCATATGATGCTAATAATCCTGGACATCCTCCAGCCAGGAAATGAGGCGGAGCTCTGACTTGCTGAACCTTCAAATGCACATTGTAAGAATCTCACACAGTGTGCAGAGAAAGTAGAATAGAATAATATAACTGCAGGAACCTCTCGTACTGTCTGCTGACTGCTTGTAAGGCTGAAGTTTAGCTTTAAATAAAGCATTATACATTCTCAATTGGGGAGCAGATCTTATTAAAATTATACAGAAACTGGTTGAATAGTTCAAAATTCTTGATCCAAGTTAAATGTTCTTTGACCTGTGAAAAAATATAAGGCCATGGATAACAATAGAATCAGTCAGCCATCTTTCCTTCAGGAGTTCAACATTTCAGGTTTACTTTCATTTCATTTGGTGTCATCTACATTCTGTTCACAGGAACGTTTCCATGGCAGGACACTACTCCTGATGAAGAGTATACAAGTTGTTGGCGGTAAAAACTTTTCAGGTGGATAATCCTCCTTTGCTTGGAAAAATGTTTAGTAATCTTTTGCCCATTGACAACACTAAAAGAAGTCAAACTACAGAAGTCGTTCTATACATGAGCGAAATCTAGAAGAAGCCCCGGATCCAGCCACAAGACAAGAGGATCCCATAGACAGCAGTTCTGTTCAGTCTGAGGAATCTGAGGCTTCCCCCCTGAACACCTCACAGAGCAGGGTTTCCATCCTGTCCAATTTCAGATCCACATCTTGCCGTCTGGAAGCTGAAAAGTTGGAAATTTGAGAGGAGAGTTAAAAATAGTAGTTGTGGTTTTGACTGCTGGTGATGGTTTGTGGTTGCAATTGTTTTCTTTTCTGGGATTTTTGTAAACAGCTTTTAAAACCCCTTTGTCACTTTTTTCAACAGCATTTGGTTTCCTTTCCATTTAGTTTAAAGGTAATGGTTAATTGTTCACAGGTGCTACTGTATATAAACCTCTGTAGAACTCACATTGAGCTTGCCCACATTTTTGCTTGCTGGAACTTCGACTAAGCTCGGGTTCACACCAGTGCGACTTGTCATATGACCTGACAGTTCAAACTCGCATGACAAGTCACACCCCATTTCTGGCAATGGGACCGACTCAGTCTCAGTGACTTTGAAAAAAAGGTTCCTGCACAATTTCAGTGCAACTTGCATTGGCTGTTGGGAGATCTATTGTTTGTTTATGGGTCTCATATTGCTGGAGGGTCAATTGCTACTAGGAGAGATCTATCATTGAGGGAGGGGTCTATTGATGCTGATTGCTGGGAGATCCATTCTTGCCATGGGTCTATTGTTTCTGAGCGGTATTTTTTGCAGGTGATTAATTGTGGCTGGGGGAGGCAATGATCTACTGTCACTGGGGTGGGAGTATTGTTGCTGGCTGCAGGTGGATATCTCCTACTGCTCTTCTTACCATCATTAATTTCCATACAAATCACTTAGCACCACAAAATGATACTTGGTTCTGTATACCTTAAAAAGGGTGGTATTGGGAGGTGGGTAGAAGGTGGAAGCAAGGAATGGTCTTAAGGAAGTGGGTACAAGGCAGAGATAAGGGGTGACTCAGAAAGAGCGAGTTCCACCATCTATTATGGAGGGAAAAAAAGCCCAATATACAGTTATATGGTGGGACCTGGAGAATTGTTGTAGATATAAAAAAGGTTCATGTCAGTCCTGGCCAAACAATGCAGGTTAACAAACTGAGTGAGTTGGGTTCTACAAATCAAACTTGACTATTCTTAATACTCATGCTGCAAGCATTAGTAAAAACAGAAAGAAAGATATTACACTTTACTTTTTCAGTTACTTCCTGGTTTCCATGCCTAGGCAAATAATGTAACACATCAGGGCAGGTGGATGCCAGGAAGTAAATGCTACACACAATTTTCCCCTCCTCAAGATAGTCATGGACACTTAGAAAAAAACATTGAGGAATTTGTGAATTTGCTTTGAATATTAAAAATTAAATAGTGCTTTTGGTTTGTGGTGCTCAGATACAGGTAGTTCCGCTTTGATTCCTGCAAAGAAATCACTTACAGTATCAGTGTTGCTTTTAAACTGACAAAACTAAATACAAAACAGATAAAGCTAGCAGGTAAAGTTTCGGATAGAAGAGACTCGTCTTCTGGATGAAAAAGAAAAGCCCAGCATTGGTAATATACTGAGGATGAAGCAGTTATAATGTGCATGTGCAGGACTGACATCAGTGGCCACATAATGGCTGGAAGAAGACCAGAGGAGAAGGTTGTGGTGACAGAGCAACATGGAGGATTGCAGACCTTACATTGGTGGAGGAGAGCAAACTGTAGTGAGCAAGTCTGCCGTAATGTGCCAGTACAATATCTACAGGTTATGGTCAATGCTCTGGGGGCCCTCTACAGATTTAGTTCTGTTTTGAGTTCACAATGATAGCAATTTCCCATTATCTCTCTCTCTGACAAATCAGTTAGGGGCTGTGAAAACTGTTAAGACGTGGATTTCAATGGACACGTTCATGTTGGACTATCCCTGCCATTCACACATCATAATGACCCAGGAAATCACCTTTCATATTAGCAGTGACTGAGTTTATCCTGAAGGTGGCACCAGCTGGAAACCTTCAATCCATTAAGACAAATTGGTGAAATATTGAATGTCTCAGCCTGGTGGGACGTATGAATGAAATGTGTTTTTAGGTGTGTGACTTGTTCAGTTGGAAAATTAAAATGGATCAAGATGGATCTGGTGACATCTAATATCCAATTCTGTGTGCTTTGCATATTCCTACTGTATTCAGCTTATGTATATTTTAGGTTTCCATATGCAAAGGCTGCTATGGGTTTCTTACATCGGGTAACATTTTACCATATCTGTGTGGAATGATTCATTGTCATTTATACAGGCTGGTTTAATTGGGTTATTGTATCATATTGTAAGACCTTGTTCCACCAATAGTGAATGCATCGGGCTTCATGCATAGCAAAGGAATGATCCATCAGGGCATCCAAGCTGGGCAATATTCTGCTGATGGACTTTGAATGCAATGTGATCAAATTGGCAGTTTTTGGACTCAAGGCTTCAGGGTCCTCACCCATAAGGGTCCTTAAACCATAAATTCTCACCTGTGCCTGAGCTTGCCACATGACCTGCAGATGAGAGCACATGACCTGCAGATGAGAGCACATGACCTGCAGATGAGAGCACATGACCTGCAGATGAGAGCACATGACCTGCAGATGAGAGCACATGACCTGCAGATGAGAGCACATGACCTGCAGATGAGAGCACATGACCTGCAGATGAGAGCACATGACCTGCAGATGAGAGCACATGCTTGTTACGACTGGGAATGATAAGCTCAAAGCAACATGGAATCTTCTGTGGCTGTGCAGTGTTATTTGCTGGGGTGTCCATCAAGGTTGAACTATGGCAACACTGTGGTTGAGCCATCTTCCCCAGATTAAAGATACACGCACCACCCACCACCGGTACTGAGAGGATGATGGATGATTAACCTTTAAGTGGCTTCTCTACTCCTGCACCCAGATGTGACAGATTGTATTCAAACTTCTGGTGAGTGCACACCATCAGAAGTGGTGGATTACCTTTAAAGATGCACATCTGCACTTCGGTCACAAGGATATCGTGTCTTAATTTGAAGACTATTTCTGCTGAATATTTCTATTGAAATTAGTATTCATATGGACATTTATTCACTTAATGGACTAAAGACTTTGTATATTCTGAATGGGTAACTTTATGAATTGAGTAGAATATATAGAATTTTTTAGTGCCGCACTGTTTTTATTATATTTTGTTTTAAGGTTTTATCTGGTTACCTATTGTGCATAGCTGCTGCTTCTTTTAGTGCACTCACATACCTTATACCTTTTGGCAGCAAATCCTACATGGCCCCAGAAATGTGTGACATGACCATTTCAGATGGACTGGTGATAGATGGCAGCCTCGATGTCTGAGTTTGGTGTCGTCTACATTCTTACAGGGGAGTTTCCATGGACTGTGGTCATCCTTGATGATATAAATGCTTTGTTGACTGGCAAAACCATTTCAAGATGGTTAATGCTCCTGAAGCACGGAGAAAGATTCCCACTGGGATATGAAGGATGTTTAGTGCTCTTGGCAATTGATGGCACTAAAAAGGAATCAAAGTACCGAAGTCCTCAAATACATGAGGAAAACCTGGAAAGAAGAAACTCCAGATTCTACTGAAAGACAAGAGGATGAGGATTTCATAGAAAGTAGTTCAGTACAACCCGAGGAATCATTGGCTTCTCTTCTGACCACCTCACAGAGCCGTGTTTCCATCAGGTCAACTCTCAGTCCTTCTTCCCTTTTGACCAGACATCTGGATCTCAGTCTGAGATGACTCTAGAGGGACAGAAGCACAACATGGAAGAGGAACTAATTGTGTTTGATGATGAATTTTCTTTACACATTGGTGCAGAGGTGGAAATTGGGTAAAGAATTGGTGAGTAATGAAGCATCTGAAAAAATATCACATATGGCCAATTTTCTCAGGTAAGTGACTGAGGAAATAAAAGGGGTCATAATTATATATCTATCATATATTTGGCAGTAATCAACTCCACAGTTCCAACCATTAGGACCATGTCACACTAGCAGTTCTGCACTGCAGTGTGTAGCCATCACTTTTGGCCCACCACATCCACCACTGATTTTATTAGAGATACACAAACAGAAAAAGGTTGTTTCATATTCATTTACGTTGTTTTGTCATTCTTATGATTCATCTTTGGAATTTATTTTGTATATTCAGATTCATGTCATTTTCAGTATACTCAAAATCAAAATTCAAACTTGAAATTAAAATTTCAGAAAATTGCTATATTCATTATTTTTATTTCAATTTTATTATATTCCTTTATTTTCTAATCTAATTTTGTATTTTTTCTATTTTCTTTTCTATTAATTTTATTCCTTCTATTTTTTTCTATTCTATTTTTTTCAATTCTTTTCTATAAAATAGCCTAAGTAGGAATCATGTTATTTCACTTTTACACCTTACTGTATTACAATGATTTCCATGTTGAAATTGAGATCATTGTCAGTCAAAGTAAAATCTGTGTAAATTCCATTATCTATACCATAGTTTGTAGACGCTATAACGTCACACAAAGCAAATCAATATACACTTATTGGGATTTTGTTTCTAAAAACATGGAGCAGAATACATTTTGGCCTAAATTTATGATGAAATTAGTTTTGGATATTTTTTAAATGACAAAGTAGAAAATATGTTTTTTTTCCAGAAATTTGATTTTTTTTGTTTATAGCACAAAAAATAAGTGCACATGATCAAAATACCACCAAAAGAAAGCTCTATTTGTATGAAAAAAAAAAAACAACAAAATTTGATTTATGTACAGCATTGCATGACTGCGCAATTGTCAGTTTAACTAGTACAGCGCTGTTTAGCAAAAAATGGCATAAATTCCATTATCTATACCAAAGTTTGTAGACGCTATAACTTTCACACAAAATATACACTTATTGCGATTTTCTTTTTACCAAAAACATTGAGAATACATTTTCGCCTAAATTTATGAATTTGAGTTTACTATGTATTTTTGTAGCCGAAAATAAAAAAAAAAAAAAAAAAAAGTTCTCAATTTTCTGTCTATAAAAACGCAAAAAATAAAAGCGCACAGGTGACCAAATACCACAAAGAAAGCTCTATTTGTGTGAAAAGGACATAAATGTTTGGGTACAGCATTGCATAACCGTGCAATTACCAGTTGAAATAGTACAGTGCCGAATAGGAGAAGAGAAAAAAAAATGGCCTGGTCATTAAGGGGGGTAAATCCTCTGGAGGACAAGTGGTTAATGTCCAAACCGTATTCCCCGAGTCATGTACATACAAATGTGGAGGTCTATTTAGCATTTCATATTAGGTATATAACTGAGGATAACAGTATTCATGTTTTCTGCATAACAAGATTTCTTTTTTGCTCTTCAGGACACTATGGCTTCTGTTGCTCATGATGTGAAACATCTTCGGGATAGAAGATTCTATTCTTCTATTCACGAGGATCAAAGAAGGTAGACTCAGAAGTCTTCCCTCCCGGAGTTCAGTATTTCGTGCTTACATTCAATTCATCCCAACATCATTCAATGCCTTCACCACTAATGACCGCTTGGTATTTGTTCAAGAACTGGCACCTCTTTGTTCATCTGCATGTTTATTCAATTTTTTTCATATTTTAGTATTGTTTATGTATGGCATATGATTTTATTTTATATTATGAGCACACTAAATATCATTTGCACACTTATAAAAAAAAAAAAGGTAGAGTGTTAGCCGCTTACGTACATATTGATCACCATATAGAAGAGCAGGAGAAACCCTTTATCTACAGGTGATCAAATACCACCAAAAGAAAGCTCTATTTGTGTGAAAAAAACACAAATTGTCTGGGTACAGCATTGCATGACCGTGCAATTATCAGTTGAAAAAGTGCAGCACCGAATAGCAAAAAAAAAAAAAAAAAGGCCTGGTCATTAAGGGGGGAAAAGCCTCTGGAGGGTAAGTGGTTAATGTCCAAACCGTATTCCGAGTCATGTACATACAAATGTGGAGGTCTATTTAGCATTTCATATTAGGTATATAACTGAGGTTAACAGTATTCATGTTTTCTGCCCAACAAGATTTCTTTTTGCTCTTCAGGACACTATGGCCTCTGTTGCTCATGATGTGGAACATCTTGGGGATAGAATGGCCTCCTATTCACGAGGATCAAAGAAGGTAGACTCAGAAGTCTTCCCTCCGGGAGTTCAGTATTTTGTGCTTACATTCAATTCATGCCAACATCATTCAACGCCTTCACCACTACTGACCAAGGAGAATGGCCCTCCTAACCCTCTTGTATTGAACTGTATCGTTGCTGTATTGTCTCCCTTTATATTGTAAAGAGCTGAGCAAACTGTTGGCGCTATATAAATCCTGTATAATCTATGAAAAAGGTAAACATCTGGATGCAACAGATTAGAATTGAATATTCAGATATTACCTTAGATCAAGAATTGAACATTTTAAGCTGGTAGAAAAAAATAATATTTTTTTTTTGCACAGGTGGAACAATGGTGTTGAAGGTTATGGAAAAACCAGAACCACCCACTCAGAAGTCTTTCCTCCAGGAGTTCAGTATTTCATGCTTACTTTCAGCCTAACATTCAATGCCTTCACCACTACTGACCACTTTGTATTTGTTCAAGAACTGGCACCTCTTGGTGATCTGCTCTCCATGATACCAAATTTAAGATTTAAGTATGGAGAATTGTTTCTTAGGTTTGGCTAACATTAAGAAGAGTTAATATGCAACAGGAATTAAGGAAACTTTGTTGACATTAGTAGAGGTGTCCATGTTGAAAGATGTACTCTTGCCTTTTGTTCCGACTACTCATACTTGTTCTGAACACGTAGATACATATGGTAAAGGAATTCATCCCTAATCTAAAACTAAAAAAAAAAAAAAGTTATGGCTATACATTTGTTTCTGAATATTCTGATTTTTTTCATTTATAGATAAGTATTCTGAATTTCTGCTTTATTTCCAGAAGACGCAGTGAACAGGGTGTGCTGTGCAGATCTCAAGTGCCCTTGAATTCATGTCAGAAAAAGGACTGGTGTACATGGATGTGAAGCCAGATAATGTTTGTGTGTTTAGCCGGGACTGCTATTCCATCAAGCTCAGACTTTGGCCTTGCTAAGATTAAAAGGCACAGTGATTAAAAAGGCAAGTGTGGCTCCGTGTCCTACATGGCTCCAGAAATGTTCAAAATTGACACTTCATGGCCTGGTTGTGGATGGCAGCCTTGATGTGTGGGCGTTTGGAGTAGTCATCTATTGTTTACTTAGAGGGGAGCTTCCATGGGAGGATGCCATTCCCGACAATGAAAAAATATAAAGGTTTTGTTGACTGGCAAAACAATGTCCAGAGTGATAATCCTCCTGAAGCATTGACCAAGGTTGCCTCTGAGATATGAAGGATCTTTACTGATCTTTTGACCATTGATCATACTAAAAGAAGATGACTACAGAAGTGCTGAAATACACAATGGAAAAGCTGGAAAGTAGAAATCCCAGATTCAGCCACAAGGCAAGAGGATGAGGATACCATAGAAAGCTATTTTTCTGTGGAATCTGATGAACCCTTGTGTGAAGCTTCCAACATGAACGCCTCACAGAGCAGCAAATCCATGTCAAGTTTCAGCTCCACATCTGACCAGTTGATCATAGACACTTCTGTATCCCAGTCGGAGATGACTCCAGAGCCACCCAAGGATGACATGGCAGAGACACTAATTGTGTTTGATGATTCATTTTCTTTACATGTTGGTGCAGAGGTAGATATTGGGCAAAGAAGAATTGGTGAGCGATGGCGCATCTGAAAGATCATCACCTATGGTCAACCTTGTCAGGCATGTGGCTTTCTTAAAAAAAAAAAAAATAAGGCATCATAAAAGATCCTATATGTATTTTGTAGTAGTCAGCTCCACAATTCAAAGTTTTCGGGACATGTCACACTAGCATTTCTGCACTAAGTGTGTAGGCATTACTCCATCCCACCATATCACTGATTTTTTTTTCCCCAACTAAAAAGGCATGGCATGTACATCCAGAGCATAGCTCTCAGCTTTCCAAGTTTAGGATTACCCCCCATTTTTTTTTTTTTTTTTTTTTACACTAAATCCCTCTGTCCTTCTGTTTTCAATAGTCTCTAATCTGATGTTCAGATCGCTTTAAAAATGTACTAATTACCTCAAAATGTTGTAACACAAATGCTGGCCATACACAGATTTTCATTTAAGAATTTTCATTTCAAGAATATTCATTTGATTTTCTAATAGTGGGGTCAAAATCGAAGTTTGTTTTCGACAGCAATGACGAGAAAATTTAAAGGGGCAGGAAGGAAAAAACTTACGATCAAACAAATCTTTGACCAGTATATGTGGTCATCGTTCAGAAATTATTCATTTTAATCTCAAAATGTTAAAAGCAAATATTCAAATGTCATTCACCGAATGTTCAAAATTTTCGTACGAATATTCTTGGCTGAAAAGCTACATGTGTATGGCCAGCTTAAACCTTTCAAACCTCTATATTATTGCAAGTGTGGCAGAGGGGTGTTCTATGCCTACGTACTTTGTGCTGTGTGTCCTCCTTTCATCTCAAAAAGTTTGGAGGTGATGATGGAACTCGTTAATAACTCTGACTGGTGGGGTTAGGCCTTGTAGTTACACATATTAAGGTGAAATCAGAATTTAAAAGTCCAATATAAACGTCCTAGTGAACAATGATTATTATACAGTATTTATATAGTGCTAGGTTTGCTCAGCTCTGTACATTATAGTGGGGGACAGAACATGAGACAATACAGTAACAAAAACATGAGGGGTTCAAGGGCCCTGCTCTTTCGAGCTCACAATCTAGGAGGGAGGGGATAATAGTACAGGAGGAAGTGGCTGTGGGGGATGGACTGGTAGGAGGAGTGGAGATCGGCTGTTAGGGGAGGGTGGGGTAGGCTTCCCTGAAGAGATGGGTTTTCAGGGTGCGGATAATAGGAGTGTTTTGTACACTCTTAGCATTTCACTAATATTTTAAATCGGTTGTCAGATCCATTGTGCTATGACATTGCCAAGTCCAATTATATATAGGTTTACTGCATTGACTGGTAGGAACCCGAGTTAGTTTCTTTTTTTTTTACCAATCTATAGTAGTGAATCAGTTGAAGGATGGTTACTTCTTGGTTAGTGTAGGTCTCTATCCCTTTATATTGACTAGGATGTTGTATTCTAAGGCAATTTTCTGAATTACAAAAATACCTATAAAGCCCATGTCTGTGACCTTATTTATTAGCATTTCATATATCAACATAACATTTACTGCAGGATATTCAATTGGACCCTAGGTCTGAAGGAGCCTATTGAGCATGCTCCGAAATGCATTACCGCCCCTTTCACCTGCTACATCTGACTCTGCTCTCCAAGCTGCATTTCTGATGCACAGGCACATCCTGGACTCTACTTCCTGATCCTATAGACAGTCTGCTGCTGGACGGCTGGATGTCCCACCTGGATCCAATTACCACACGATGAGTCTTTTTAACAGTTTCTTGTAAGTGCAAATTTTCCATTGTCTAATAAATTGTTAATACTGCACTTAGGAGGCGCCTTCCTCTCTTTTTCTTGTTACTGCATTAGAGCCTTGCTTCCACTCTAAGAAGAGCTGCCTCAGTGTTACTGCTTCCATCCATCCATCCCTGATATCCATCTGGCACCTTTATCTTACAGCTACAGAGGTTGGGCTCCAACAAGCGTGCCCTATATAATATACAGTTCCTCCTTTGTTAGCAGTGGTTCCCTTTTTGTGGCTGAAAATGTTTTTCCCAGCAGCAGCAAAAAAATGTAATCCATAATTGCTGTTCCTCCCGAGTCGTAGGTTTTCTTCCTTCTGCGTCACCAATATGGTTTTTTAGGCTTTACTTTTTTTTAACATTTTAATTTTTTTTTTTTAAAGCAGCATAAAAAAAAATTCTCCATAATAGCTGTACTTCCCAATTTCTTTATTTAAAAATATAATGGTTTATAGCACACCAAGCTCAAAACATATTGCACCCAAGCACCAAATTTCCATCCCACACGCAAAAAATAAAGTTTTAAAAATCCCTAAAAAGGCCAAAGAGAGGTAGATGCTCATGGACAGATGAGACGAAAAGCAGCCTGTCCACAGTGAAAAAGTGGTGGTCATGGACAAGGTGTATCCTCTGCAGGCAGGGCACGCTTTTCCTTTTTTCTAGTACTGGCCATGTTATTGAGCCACAGCATGCAGAAAAGGTGGTGGAGTGGATAACTCAGCCATCCTCATCCTCCTTCACTCGGGCTCATAATAGTTTGTGACAAGGAGCCCACTTTGGCAGCTGCGGTGGCAAAAAACATTCACAAACTCATATAGGAACAGTCACCCCATTGTAGCCAGTAAAACCAGAACACACCTATAATGGTTTGTGTCATCTCTTACAACCCTCATAGAACCTCTAATAGATATAGCTGCAGCTCCGTGTACATCAGTGTGATGGTCAGTGGGAAGAATGTTCCTTACATTTGCTGTCAATGGAAAAAAATCCCCCCCAACAGATAGCTTAAAAATATCATTGGTGTTGGTGGTAGAATCAGCTTCTACCTCAAGGAACCCTTAGCAGCCTCTTGAGGAACATTAGGGTTCCATGGAGCCTGGATGAGAGGCTGATTTAGACACTCTTCTCTTAGGGACTTACATTTTCCAGCAGTAAAAAGGAATATCTAGTTTTGGCCAATTGGGAAATTCTTCAGAGGTTTTCCATTTATTGTACTGAGATTAAGGTTTCTTTACACCATTCCAAAATCTAGTGCTATGCTTAGAATCAATTATATCTAACCCAGTTTTACTGTACAGAACACCTTAGCAGTTTTGAAAGAAATTTGCTCTTGAAGGTGTAAGTTATGGATCTGGGTTCCTTGCATCAATACTTGGGTTTATCATTCACCCAGATCATCTCAGTATATTTTCCATTACTTGATATACACATGGCTTGTTCTAGGTCACCAAGTAGTGAAGAAATGGTCAGAATGTTTGGAGATGAATCTCTAGAAATATGTCCAGACATGGCAGCTTCAATATTCCTATCCTGACAGGTCCTATTAATCCTGAAAAATATTTTTATAGTCATTTTTTATTTTCAATAAAGTTCATCCTTATGGCATGTTTAGTCTTCTCATGGCAGTATCTGCTAGAAATATTGGGGGTCTCAAAGACGCTTATATAAACTATTGGATATATCCTGGAACTTATGTATTGCTATATGTCTTGGCTTTTCCATTTGTTTTTGTACTTGATCAAGTTATAACCTTTGCTTGGTAATTTTCTTGTTGATAGCTGGCTTTCCATATTCAGGTCCTTTAAATACTTACAAAATTTCTGTTGCGTATGAACTCACTTTAATGTTCAAACCGTATTCCCCCCGAGTCATGTACTTACAAATGTGGAGGTCTATTTAGCATTTCATATTTTAGGTATATAACTGAGGTGAACATTCAGATTTGACAAAAAACTTCTATAGTTTGTCTAAGATTTCTTTTTCCACCTAACAAGATTTGTTTTTTGCTCTTCAGGACACTATGTCCTCTGTTGCTCATGATGTGGAACATCTTCTGGATAGAATGGTCTCCTATTCACAAGGATTACAGAAGGTAGACTTACAGGAGTAGATCCTCATTGTGAAGAAACTTGGAGAAGGTGGATTTGGGAAAGTATTCTTGGCAAACGACAGGAAAACAGATCAGTGAATAATTCTATCCATTTCAATATCCTTCATGTACTGCATAGGCATGTAAATATGATCTGCAAGACAGACTACTTTCAAGACGTCACTAAATCGTAGAGTTACTCTAAAATAAAAAAAAAGGGATCAGTAAAGTAGAATCCCCATAAAAACGGAAAATAGCAGGAATATGGAGTGAACGCATATGGCCCAATTATAAAATGTATTACATCTCTATGAAAGGTAAACATCTGGGTGCAACATTAGAATTAAATATTCAAAAATTAGATCAAGAATTAGACATTTTAAGCTAATAAACTTTTTTTGCACAGGTGGAACAATGGGGAAGGGGAAGGGGAAGGGGAAGGGGAAGGGGAAGGGGAAGGGGAAGGGGAAGGGGAAGGGGAAGGGGAAGGGGAAGGGGAAGGGGAAGGGGAAGGGGAAGGGGAAGAGGAAGAGGAAGAGGAAAACCATGGAGTGAAGTTCACCACCCATTTTCACGACCAGTATGGTAAGATGGAAGGTATTCTATCCAAACACTGGTGTATTTACAGCAGGACCCCCATTTACAGTCTATTACCCAAAATATGGCTCAAGTAAAACAAAAAAGCACTGAATCTTAAAAATATAAATTGCCTCCAGCAAACCGAAACCCTCTGTTCCCGACAAACATGGTAACCAACTTTATTCCCTCTGACAGGCATGTACCAATGCCGAATGATCTTTAACACCGCGCTCCACACATAGCAGGTGTCTAGAAATTCACCCACAACCGAGGAATGGTCCAATCAGGACATCCAAGCTGGACAATATTCTGCTGATGGACTTTAAATGCAATGTGATCAAACTGGCAGATTTTGGACTACCAAGGCTTCAGAGTCCTCAAGCACCATCTATGTCCGGGTCATTCCATACACAGCTCCTGAACTGGGCATCCTAAAACAAAAAAGGGAACAATTTCTGCTGCCCCCAAGCACTGATGTGTGGGCCTTTGGTGTCCTGGTGTACACTGCTAGCACTGGGCCCTTTCCTTCTAGAAAAAGCAGGAGGGTCATGACCAACTGTATGGGGACTTATGATGGCAAATGAAAAAAGGATCTTCATAAAAATTATATTGCCCTCCCTATTGATGCCCCAATTTTAATTTTCTTTGTATTAAGGTGAGCTGTTGAAAAAGAAGAAAAAAAAAAAAAAAGTTTTAATCTAAGTTTGAGTTTCCACATAAACATGGTCGAGTTTTTTTTTTGTTTTTTTTTTCAGGAATTGACACCCAGTGTGCATCCACTTCACAGAGAAATGATTCGGGGAAGCACTCTCACCTCATTATACGAGAAGCCCAGTCCTCTACAGCAGTATACAGAAATTGGATCGTGCTTTGCTGGGTTTTTTGCTTTCCTCTGGATCAACTGTAGGTGTAGGATTATAACTAATTTTGGTTGATCTAGCTGGACTTGTCTTTTTTTTCAGCCAGACTATGTAACATCCCCTGCTGGAGGACAGAGGGGGGTGAGAAACCCATGTGAAATCACATGTTCAGCTCAGACAGACAAAAAAAAAAAAAAAAAAAAAAAAAGGCAGATTTATGGAAAATGGGGAAAAAAAAAAAATAGGTGGATCAAAGACTAGAATTGGACTTTAGGAGCACATTGAACTATTGTGTTGCCATACTGCAGTGCATGGCAACATGCATTAAGTTAGTGCAGTGCCATTCATTTTAAATGCCACAACAGACGTACATTACAATGTGCTTCCAGATATCTTGGCACAAAATGTTATGCTTTTTACTTATTTGCTGGTTCTTTTCTTTTTATTCATTGCCAAGTGTGAATTGAACAAACTGGACAACTTACCACCAATCCCCACTTCCACCATCATATGACAGACCATAGTTGTCAGATTCAAAAAGTTCATCCAAATATCAGTGTTGACCAACCAACCACCTCCTCTAAAAGCAGCTACTTCCGTGAACCTCCACCGCACCAGAGTCCAGGCAGTGACGTTAATCGCCATGACCACAGTCCGGAGTGGAGTGCGCCATTTGAATAGTTATATCAATTCTCAGCTAAGTGCGCAGTCTCGGTTTTGTTACATTTAAGGATTCAAGCATCTTTTTCTTTCCTGTGCAAATGTGGTTGTGGCTTGCTGTGCGGACACCCCAGCTGATACTGGAGTGACTGTTTTGGAGGTCTGAATTCTTAGTTTATCTTCATCAGTGGATTGGCGTTGCCAGGAGGATTAAAACAAGCGTGTTTTAGGCCTTGCTGGTGGCCAAACCATATGCCAAGTGGCCTGTTCACTGGTGCAGTGGGAGTTCCAAAGTAGTTGCTGAGAGGTGGTGGTTTGTCAGCACTGATATTTGGATGAACTTTTTGAATCGAACTGTGGTCAGACGCACAAGTCACTTTTATGATGATTGAAGTAAAGTGGCGGTGAAGGGGGTTGTATTAAATCTGCTACCTTTCACTTCTATGAACTTTTAGTAATAATTTTGCACTTTATCTCATATTGTGCAGAAAATATATAACAGGGTTGTGTTTGTTGTACATTTATATATGGATTTTGTTTGTTCTTTTTTTAGTAACAGGTTGAAGGAGACTTTCTTCACTCACAAATGTGTATGTATAAAAAAAAACTTTGTACATGATTTAGGGTCCATTCACATGGACGTTTCATTTGTGTTTTTTTCACTTTAATCAGAGCTAAAAAACGGATCAGGACTTCACTTTTTACCTCAGTCTTCATCCATTGTTGATCCAATTAATTACATCCATAAAATTTTCAAAGACACTTTACTCTAACCCAGCATGCATTGTGCTTCCCATGCTGCTTTGCAGTCCCAGTGAATGACTCAGTGTTCAGTGTGTAAATAAAATTAAAAAAAAAAAAAAGCTAAAATTTGCAGAAAAAAATGTTAGCGAATGTCATCTGCCAACATCCATTTTTCGTCCATTGAGGTTTTTTGTTATGGAATAAAAAAAGGGATTTCTTCCGTTCAAAAAACAGATGGCCACGGATGCAGACATTGGATGTGGTGCATAGTGGAGGAGTATCTCAGAAGTCACCGTTGTTACTGGTCACTATTGGTTCACACAACACAGAATTTTATTTCTGGTCATCATTGGCACACAAGAATATTGTATGATGGTGAATTCTATTCACATATTTGCCATTTGTATTTTGCAATATGTTGGACATTCCATTCCTGGTAATTATCCATACATAGATTTGGGCACACGGCAATACTGCATGGTAGTGTAGAACGTTCACACTTTTGTATTAGCGCTGCACCTTTATGTATCCTACACGTCTGCCAACCAGTGCCTTGAATGAATTATCCCAAATATACCCGTCAATCATCTACTTCTACAGAACGAGGGTATGTTTCCCTTCGCACCAAAGGCCAACGGTGAAAAAGTCATCCTGCACTAAAGCAGATCACGGCAATATGTAGTTCAGTGCACACGTTTCCTAAATAAATACACTACTGAAAATGGCAATTCACTATTCCGTCTTGTGGTATTTACCTCAATCAAAAAAGGCTCGGTAAATAAACGCCATTAAAGTCAGTTCACAAAAGGAAATTGCCACAGGCATTTATGCGAGTAGCGGTCCAGGCATGCGGTAATTCAAGAATATAAAAAATATATTTGAACACCTGTCAGGTTTTTATTGCCGTCTGTGACCTTCGTTAGGGAGATTCACCCTCTTTATTTGTCCTGTTTACTGTCCTATCGGATCCAAAATGTTTACAGAAATATTAGGCCAACAATTTTGATCTGAAGGTTATTTTTGCATCTCTGTATCTCAATCAAAAAAGGTGACTCCTTGAGAACTAGAACCTTTAGAAAAAAAAAAAAAAAAAAAAAAAAAAAAAAAAAAAAAAGAGGATTGTGTCAAAATAACCTCTGACTAGCTTCTAGCCACCACCCTAGGTCACTTTTAAAAGGGTGTGCCTACAAGGCAGTTCCTGTGTATACGCAGAAACCGCTCCTACGATGATGAGTAGACGGGAAGCGGAAGACCTATACAAAAGATTCAGGGATAGGAGGATACCCCCATAAAGGTAATTAGATGCTCCAGGAGAAAGGCCTCAGCACAATAGCGCAGAGAGTCCTTAGTACCACAGGAGAAGGGTGAACCCCAATTATAATCAAACCCAGCGAGACTCATTACCCATTATGATGATCAAGGGGGTGGGGGTTGGGGGGAGTATGTGCAATTCTATCAAAACACTGACATATTCAAACTCGTTCATATGAAGTATCTAAGTGAGCCAAAAAGACTCCTCTTGATAGCAAAAAGGGGGCAAGGAACCTAAGGGACAAGGTATTGCAGTTGGAATTTGCATGTACACCCCCAAAAACTGGCTTACTGATCTACCCCCCATGAAGAGGATGTTCCCATGTGGACTATATTACAGTTTATTAACTGTGGAATCACAAAAAATGTTCTTTATATTCTGGAATGCCCTTTTAAG
The DNA here is from genome assembly GCF_062004578.1 of Staurois parvus. NCBI lineage: Eukaryota > Metazoa > Chordata > Amphibia > Anura > Ranidae > Staurois > Staurois parvus. Next base: position 276,554 of record NW_028318618.1, read on the forward strand.
AAACTATGTTGTCAAAACAAAAAACCGCCAACTACAGTTGCAAGAAAAGTATGTGAACCCCTTGGGATTACGTGGAGTTTTGCATGAATTGGGCATAAAATGTGCTCTGAACGTCATCTAAGTCACAATAGAAGAACACAGTCTGCTGAACATAATACTACACAAACATTAGATGTTGCCATGGTTTAATTGCACATAACATGTAAACATTCACAGTGCAGGGAGGACAAAGTATGTGAGGCCCTAGCTTAATGACTTCTCCCAGAGCTAATTGGAGCCAGGAGTGAGCCAACCTTAACTCCAATCAGTGTGATGATATTGGATGTGTTGCTGACAGCTGTCCTGCCCTTAAAAAACACACACCTGTTTTGGGTTTACTGGTTTCAGGAAGCACTGTCTGATGTGAACCATGCCTCGCAGAAAAGAGCTCTCAGAAGACCTACGATCAAGAATTGTTGACTTGCATGAAGATGGAAAGGGTTACAAAAGTATCTCCAAAAGCCTTGATGTTCATGTATCCACGGTAAGACAGACTGTCTACAAATGGAGAAAGTTTAGCACTGTTGCTACTCTCCCTAGGCGTGGTCGTCCTGTAAAAATGACTGCAAGAGCACAGCGCAGAATGCTGCATGAGGTAAAGAAGAATCCCAGAGTGTCAGCTAAAGACCTACAGAAATCTCTGGCACATGCGAACATTTTTGTTGACACATTCACAATAAGGAAAACATTAAAACAAGAATGGAGTACATGCTGAGGACACCACAGAGGAAGTCATTGCTGTCCAAAAAGAATATTGCAGCACGTTTGTAGTTTGCAAAAGAGCACCTGGATGTTCCACAGCACTACTGGTAAAATATACTGTGGACAGATGAAACCAAGATTGAGTTGTTTGGGAAGAACACACAACACTATGTGTGGAGAAAAAAAGGCACAGCATACCAACATTAAAACCTCATCCCCACTGTGAAACATGGCGGAGGGAGCATCATGGTTTGGGGCTGCTTTGCTGCCTCAGGGCCTAGACGGATTGTTGTCCTTGATGGGAAAATGAATTCCAGAGTTTATCAAGACATTTTGCAGGAAAACCTACGACCATCTGTCTGCCAACTGAAGCTCCGCAGAGGATGGGTGATGCAACAGGACAATGACCCAAAGCATACAAGTAATTCAACAAAACAATGGCTGCAACAGCACAGAATACGCCTTCTGGAGTGGCCCAGTCAGAGTCCTGACCTCAACCCCATTGAAATGCTGTGGCATGACCTTAAGAGAGCGATTCACACCAGACATCCCAAGAATATTGCTACACCTTAACAGTTTTGTGAAGAGGAGTGGTCCAAAATTACTCCAGATCATTGTGCAAGTCTGATCTGCAACTACAGGAATCGTTTGGTTGAGGTTATTGCTGCCAAAGGAGGGTCAACCAGTTATTAAGTCCAAAGGTTCACATACTTTTTCCTCCCTGCACTGTGAATGTTTACATGTTATGTGCAATTAAACCATGGCAACATCTAATGTTTGTGTAGTATTATGTTCAGCAGACTGTGTTCTTCTATTGTTGTGACTTAGATGACTTTCAGAGCACATTTTATGCCCAATTCATTCAAAACTCCACGTAATCCCAAGGGGTTCACATACTTTTTCTTGCAACTGTATGTGTCTGCATAGGGGGATACTTAGGTAGTGTTAGGAATGCCAAGACCAGACAGGACAAAAGCCCTATAGCAGAACACTTTGCAATTTTTCATGATAGAAAACTTGATGGCCTTAGGGTGAAGGAGTGGAAGAAGCTCTAGTGAACTCCATGCCCAAGGAGGGTCAAGGCAGTGCTGTAAAAATCATGGTTACCACACAAAATATTGACACTTTGGGCCCAATTTGGACCTTGTCACTTAGGGGTGGAGTCACTTTTGTTCCCAGCGGTTTAGACATTAATGGCGGTGTGTTGAGTTATTTTGAGGGGACAGCAAATTTCCATGTTATACAAGCTGTACACTGACTACGTCACATTGTAGCAAAGTATCATTTCTTCAGTGTTATCACATGAAAAGAGAATGAAATATTTACAAAAATGTGAGGGGTGGACTCACTTCTGTGGGATACTGTAAAATATATATTTTACAAAATGGCAAATTATATTTACAAAATACTGTAACACACACACACAATTTATTACATCGCCTTCCCATAAATGAGTCTTTTGACCCCCAGTTACTAAGAGCCCCCACACACAACTGAACTAGTAACTATTGGATACATCCTGGCACTTATTTACGTATAGCTATATGTCTCGGCTTTTCCATTTGTTTTTGTACTTGATCAAGTTATAACCTTGCTTGATAATATTCTTGTTTATAGATTGCTGACTTTCCATATTTAGGTCCTTTAAATATATTCCATTGGTTTCTGTTGTGTTGAAGCTCTCACTTTAGTGTCCAAACCTTATTCCTGAATCACATACATATAGATGAAGAGCTCTATGGAGTATTTCATATTTATAGCTATATAACTGAGGGTAACAGTATTCAGATTTTATACATTTCTGTAGTTTCTCTTCAAAAAAGTTTTCTGCCTAAAAATGTCACAAGTTCTCTTTTTTTTGCTCTCCAGGACATGATGGCCTCAGTTAACCATGATGTGGAACATCTTCTGGATAGAATGGTCTCCTTCTATTCACAAGAACTACAACAGGTAGACATACAGAAGTCTTTCCTCATGGTGAAGAAGCTTGGAAAAGGTAGATTTGAAAGAGTATTTATGGCTAACAGGAAAACAGGTCAGGGAATTAATGTGATCATTTCAGTATCTAAAACAAATACTTATGTGCATGGGAATTTGATTTGCACGATATACCAAGAGGTCCCGAAGTTTAAACTTACTCTAAAATGAAAGGAGCAGTAAAGTAGAATCCCTCAGCAACACTCTTAATGAATAGCAGGAATATGGAGTGTGGGAATACGGTCCAATCCCAGAATTTTACATATGTAGATTGTATAATACAGTAACACGTGCCGGTAAGAAATTTTAGGGAACTAAGCATTGGGCTGACTCTTGGGAGCAGTTATGCAAATATCAAAATGTCTTGATGGGTACACATCTGTCTGGAGGAGTGGGCATTCCCAGACAGGCCGTGTTTGCATTCAGACTGTCCTGGGTAATGATCACAGGTGATGCAGAGTCTACATGATGAACAAAAATAGAAATTCAAAGAATACAAGGAACCAACTAGAAACAATCAGGAGTCTTTTCTCCAGGGGTTCAGCATTTCATTCTTGCTTTCTTCTCATCCCATCATTGGATGTCATGATATTGTCTTCAAAACCGCCTGTAACTTCGTGTTTGCCCAAGAACTGACTCCTGTAGGTGATCTATTCTCTCCGATTATACCATAAGTACATTGAGATATACGTATGGCCATATTTGTTTCCCTTAGTGTTGGATAGAGTCACCGTTTGAGATGTTAAGAGTTAAAATTCCCATCAGTCCTTTTGGGGAAATTTCTCCCTTCATTTCCTCTCTCAGAAACACAATAAGTGAGAGGAAGCTCTGTTGGAAATGGGTTCATTTGCAGGTGGCAATGTGGCTCCCAAACCTTTGAGGCTGCAGTTCTGCAGTCCACCAGTGGGTGTCGTAGCAGCCAAAAGCTCATGGAAAAATAGGTAATCTGATGCTCATTGTAGAGAGTATTTAATCTCTGCCTGTGTTACTCCTCTTTGCCTTGGTGTTTGTCCATGTGCCCCCAACCTGTGATACTGCATTCTGATCCTAACCCCTGCAGCCTGATCCCTTGCCTGCCTTCTTGTTCCTTCCCCATTCACCCTCTCCCTGTCCGGCCTGTATGGCCCTGGCTTTGACACCGATTACGCTTCTTGTATCCTGATATCTGTATATATTTGGTTTGGGTAGTCCATTGTTCACACTTAAATTATCTGCTTCAATTTGATTCACTTAGTCTTAATAAATTATATTTTACATTATAGTTGTGCCTGATGTTCTCTGTCCACACACTTCTGGTCTCATCTGTTTTACAGGAGACCACTCAGGATCAGTGTTGGTAATCAGTATTTTTACTGGCAGCCAGTGAAAAATGGGCTCTTTTCTCCTGCCAATAGACGCCAGTAACAGGAAAAAGTTGCCAGTTTAAAATATTGTGCTGCTTGGCATGCGCAGTTACTGTCCGGAGCTGACTGAGACCATCGAGTGCCCGCTACAGTGTGTTTGGCCTGTGCCAGTGGAGGGGGGGCAGGTTTGGTGGAGGCAGTGCGAGTGAGCTGAGCGGTCGGAGCCTCCTATGCAAGTCTGCGGTAAGGGAGCAAGGCAAACCAGGAGCGGGGCTGTCCGTGCTGTTTTGGCTGGAGTGGACTGAAGGGACCACCTGGTGTGGAGAGAGACTGTCACTATGTGACACCATCATCTGTGCTGCTACAAACTGCTGTCGGTGTCACTCAGTTTCATGTGTGTGCCTGCCCATTCGCTCCTTGCTATATTGAAAATAAAAATTTGATTCAAGAATTCATCTCTAGTCTAAATCTAAGATAAGTTATGGCTACAAATACACTTTACCTCTTCCTGAGTATTCTGATTGTCTCATGTTCACCCTACTGTATTGAACATGTACTTTATTTTGATTTCACTTTTTTTTTTAGGTGGGAATTCCGGAAGACGCAGTGAAAAGAGGTGCTGTTCAATACTCTTGAATGCATGTCTGAGAAAAGGACTTCTACACATGGATATGAAGCCAAAAAATGTTTGTGTGTATTGCACAAGATGGTCTGGTCAGGAAGGGGGGGAATCCTCTGGAGGGCAAGCGGTTAAAGAGGTGAATGACATTTTCACAACTTAAGCGACACCTCACTTTATTCAAGTAAATCCTATGTGATAACTTGTTTAGCAAAAGTAAAAAATGTCAGTTATTTTGTATTTATTTTTTTTTTCAGAGCTTTCAGAAAAAAAAAAAAAAAAAAAAAAAAAAAAAAAACTTAAAATGTATCTAAAGTAAAATGTGAAACAAGATACCACCCAAATCAACTTGACGGTGTCATGTGGGGTTTTTGTTTGCACGGTATTATATTTAATAAACTAAAAATATTAATGCTGTTTAGAGTGAAAAATACTGCTAAAAAAAAAGGAAAACAATTATATAGGTTTTTTTTGTTTTAAAAATTGGATTAAAAAAAAGTATTCCCATTGTGATGAACATCTTTAAATTTTATTTAGTTGTTAAAATTCTCAAACGCTATCTGCACTGCAAACTGAATAAAATTTGCTTTGAGATAGAAAAAGCCATTCTTCAAGAAAGTGGTCTGTAATAATTGTTAATTTGATTATAAAAGTATCTATAGGTGTTTTGTAGAGATGACAAAGATACACAAAATAGAGATGTACACTCACCGACCACTTTATTAGGTCCACTTTACTAGTGCAAAGAAAATCTCCCCCACACTATTACACCACCAATTTCAGAATTCATTTCTAGTCTAAATCTAAAATAAGTTCTGGCTATACATACACTTTACCTGTTTCTGGGTAAGTATGCCATTTTTCCCCCTTCTATTCACCCTACTGTATTGAACATATATTGTAGTTTGAGCTTACATTATTTTACTTTAGGTGGGAATTCCAGAAGATGCGGTGAAGTAGTACGTTGTTCAGATCGCCAATGCTCTTGCATTCATGTCCGAGAAAGAACTGGTACACGTGGATTTGAAGCCAGAAAATGTTTTGGTGTTCTACAAGGAGTGCCATTGCATCAAGATCACAGACTTTGGCCTTGCTAAGGTCAGAGGGACAGTGGTAACATCCAGGTGTGGCAGCAAATCCTACATGGCCCCAGAAATGTGTGACGTGACCATTTCAGATGGACTGGTGATAGATGGCAGCCTTGATGTCTGGGCATTTGGTGTCATCGTCTACATTCTTCTTACAGGGGAGTTTCCATGGAGAGTGGCCATCCTTGATGAAGGATATAAATGCTTTGTTGACTGGCAAACCATTTCAAGATGGCTAATCTTCCTGAAGCATGGAGAAAAATTCCCACCAAGATACGAAGGCAGTTTACTGCTCTCTTGGCAACTGAGGACACTAAGATGTCAAAGCACCAAAGTCCTCAAATACATGAGGAAAAGCTGGAAAGAAGAAACTTCAGATTCTACTGAAAGACAAGATGAGGATCTCATAGAAAGTAATTATTCAGTACAATCCGAGGAATCATTGGCTTCTCGTCTGATTACCTCACAAAGCCATGTCTCCATCACATCAACTCTTAGCTCCTTTTCTGCCCTTTTGACCACAGAGTCTTCTGGATCTCAGTCTCAGATGGCTCCATGTAAGAGGAACTAAATTGTGTTTGATCATTAATTGTCTTTACACATTGGTGCAGGAGGTGGAGATTGGGTAAAGAAGAATTGGTGAGTGGAGCGTCTAAAAGAATATCACATATGGCAAATTTCTCAGGTATGTGACTGTGGAAATAAATGGGTCATAATATTATATTAATTTGGCAGTAGTCAACTCCACAGTTCCAACCATTAGGGCCATGTCACACTAGCAGTGCAGTGTGTAGCCATCACGTTCGGCTGACCACATTCACCACTGATTTTACTAGAGATATACACAACAGAAGGTTGTTTCATATTGATTTAAAAAGTTAATGGTTGTCATATTCTTATGGATTCACTTTTGTAATCTTTGAAAATACTTAACATATGAAAAAAAATCTGAATATACAAATTAAAATTTGATTTACGAAATTCAAATTTCAGAAAATTGCTATATTCTATTTTCTTCTATTCTATTTTGTATTTTCTATTAATTCTATTTTATTCCTCATTTTTTTTCAATTCTATAAAAATAGCCTAAGTAGGAATCAATGTTTTTTCACTTATACCTTACTGTATTACAATATGGTTTCAATGTTGAAATCAAATTCATTGTCAAATTCAGATAATTTGCTTCATTATTTTTCAGATTTGTAGAAATTCATTACTCTTGGTAATCAGATTTGGATACATTTGAATCTCCAAATAACAAATTTCATCTGAATTTTAAATTTGTAATGCAAAGAAAACAAACAAAAAACACACATCTTTGTTACGAAAAGGCATGGCAAAGCATATAGAGAGATTACCCTTTTGGAACTAAATCCTTCTGTCCCTTTTTTCTCTTTATTCATCCTCTTCTGATGTACAGATCTTTATAAAAATGTTCTACTTCACTTCCCAGAATGTTGCACCTCACTAAACCTTTCATCCAACCTCTAAAATTACTGCAAGCATGGCAGGGTGTGTTCTGAGCCTGCATACTTTGTGCTATGTGTCCTTCTCTTTCATCTCAGAAGGTTGGGAGGTATGCCAATGGTATAATGTTTGTCAGCCAATTCCCAAGCAGTGTTGTCCATTTTAGAAGGACATATTGCACTGAAAGCCAGGTATATGCTGATAAACCACTTTTCCAAATGACTTAATTGTTTTGGGTTGATTGTTGATGCAAATTTCATCTTCCAAGCAAACTCATGCTTGGAGCAAACCCACCAGACCTGTATAGCATAGCCAGGTACGTAGCATCTTCAGGTTTTCATTTTCTACTCACTGTGTGAATTGGCCTCAAAGTTTATTTGACAATGAAAAAAAAAAAAAAAAAAAAAAAAAAAAAAAAAACTCACTTCCTTATAAAATGGCAATAAGAACAGTCAAGCTCCCACTTTTACATTGGACCATTTCAGACCATGTCCAACCCTTAGTTTTCACCCAACTTAAAGTTCAGAGGGTTCGGCAGGGTGTTGTACAAAGCTTCAAACATCACAGGACCCTGTCTCGGTATTCCTCTCAGGAGCCCTCATCTCTGATGCAGGCAGTGGGAGAGCTCTTGGGAGGAGTTATGTGAATATCAAAATGGCTTGATGGGTACATCTGTCTGGAGGAGTGGGCATAATTACATAAATTCTTCAAAATGTAAAAATTGTGAAGGTAGTGTTTCATTTCACATTTCCTTTCCTCCCTCTTTTCTATATTAAATAATTTTATTGTCCAGTGAATGGTATTATAAAAACCTTCTAGCTAAAAAGAATACAGAGGTCCTTCAAGGCCTATATGAAATCTACAATTCTTGTTGATTTGAATAAAATGAAACAACTAATTCTACTTGAAAAACAATAGTGCGGGTTAGATAAGAATTCTATAGGGAGGTCAAATAAAACACATGAGGCGGCAAGAACTGAAATTCCAGTCTATGGCATGCTGTAAGAAAAATGGACATAGCAGCTCTGTATCCAGATTACCACGCAGAGTCCAAAAAAGAAAAAAACAATGTAAAAAAAGACTAAGGGTGGTGGGTAATGAGACAACCACACCAGGGTTCCATTTGAACAAGGACAAGAGAACAAGTTTCATGTGCCTAATCCAAACCCCTTGGAGCCAAAATGTTAGGACTATTTGTGGAGCCAATTGGTGTCAGAACAAATGTGAAACAAACATGACATAAGATTTCTGAATTTAACCCTGAACTGGTCTAGATATCAATTCGGCTGAAGTCTTACAGGGTCACGTTAAGGTTTCCCATTGAGTCGGAGTTATATCACAGACACAGGTTTTACAACTTGGAAGATTTGTTCTGTGAAGTGTCAAGGACCCTTTCAGTGTCTCAACAATGGGCCATGTTGATACTACGCCTTCGGTGTTATGTCAGAAAATCCTTTAGTTCATATTTGGAGCATGGGCAAAGAATCTCAGAAATAGGCGGCAATTGACAAAACAATCTATTTCAAAAAAGGAACATCACAGGTAACACTGGGATACTGACACAAGACACAGGTGAAACGGTCTTTATAAATACCCATCAGTAATATCTCCCCCCGGGAAAGCTACCATTTTCATGATACAACACTCTTGGATGTATGGATGGAGCTTTCCTACTAAGGCTCCATTCACACTTTTTTAGTGGTTTTTGCAGTCCTATGGAACATGTTTTCAAAAATGCAGCAGCTCAAAAAAGCATAGATGTAATGGATCTTTTTTAAAAAGCAGCACTTTTGCTACAATAGAGTTCAATGAAGATTCTGGTATAATACATGGTAGGGTGTTTTTGCATTTTTAGTCTACCCAGGAAAAAAAAAAAAAAAACTGAAAAAAAAGCACAGTAAAAATACAGGTAGAAAAATGCAAAAAACTGAAAAAAGTGCAAAAACAGACAAATCAAACTGCATAGGTGTGAACGGAGCCTTAAAGAATTACAGAAAATTGCCAAAAATAAATACTGTTACCTCCAGTTATATACCTATAAACATCAAACTCGATAGACCTCCACATCATTATTTATATGACTTGGGAATAAGGTTTGCTCATTAAAGTGAGCTTTAACACAACAGAAATGTATGGAGTACAGAAAAAAAGGACCTAAATATGGAAAGCCAATAATCTATATGCAAGAAAATCAAAGGTTATAACTTGATCAAGTATAAAATACCGGGTCCAACGCTTCCATCTCGCCCTTTGTTTGCACATGGGAAAGTACCGACATTATGAAATCTGTTAGCTCCAGGAGTTTTGGAACCGCCCTTTAGTAAACAGGAGGGAACGTTGACCCCATGGTTAGCCATTCGTCCTCCTGAGGTTTACCCCCCTTAATGACCACGCCTCTTTTTGCTGCTCGACGCTGGACTAATTCACCTGATAATTGCGCGGTCATGCAATGCTGTACCCAAAAGAAATTTGTCCTTTGTCACAAAAATAGAGCTTTTTTGTGGTATTTGATAACCTGTGTTTTATTTTTTGCGCTATGAAACAAAAAAAACCCGAACATTTAAGGAAACCAATATTTTTTACTTCCGGCTATAAAAAAATATATAGTAAATGCAAAGTTAGTTATAAGTTTAGGCCAAAATGTATTCTGCTCCATGTTTTTGGTAAAAAAATCCCAATAAGTATATTGTTTTGTGTGAACATTATAGCGTCTACAAACTATGGTATAGATACTGCAATTTACGCTTTTTTGCTATACAGCGCTGCACTAATTTAACTGAATTGCATGGTCATGCAATACAGTAAATTAAATATGTCCTTTTTTCACACAAATAGTTTTCTTTTGGTGGTATTTGATCACCCGTGCATTTGTTGGCGCTATAAAAAAAATTTATGAAAAAAAGATACTAATTTGTCATAAAAAAATATCCAAAAAACTAAAATGGTCATAAATTTAGGTCAGAAATGTATTCTACTCATGTTTTTGGTTAAAAAAAAATCCCAATAAGTGTATATTGATTGCTTTGTGTAAAGTTATCGCGTCTACAAACTATGGTATAGATAATGGAATTTACACAGCTTTTTACTTTGACTGCCCATCACATTTCTTGAGGTGCTAAAATACCAAGATAGAACACCCCCAAGTGACCCCTTTTCAGAAAGTAGACACCCTAAGCTATCTGCTGAGAGGCATATTGAGTCCATGGAAGATTTTTTTTCTTCCACAAGTTTCTGGAAAATGACACTGTTTGTACACAAAGTTGTCATTAAATGATTTATTTCCTCACACAAGTCATATGTATATGTGGAATTACACCCCAAAATACATTCTGCTGCTTCTACCGAGTATGGGGGTACCACATGTGAGCCTAGCCACATACAGGGGCCTGGAATCCAATAACCACTTTGAAAGCCTGAAGGTGCGTAACTTCCTCATTTCACTTCCTGGTGGTTCTGAAAAGGTGACGCAGAGGTGGTAAAAGGTGAGCAGGATCTGGGTGATTAAGAGTGGAGCTAATGACCATATCTTTATCAACTTCACTGATCACAGAGCTCCGGTTCTGCTGGTCTTTCCAAGCGATGACCTCCAGGTCAATGAGCTCAAAAAGACATGTACGACAACACGACTTAAAAAAAAAATATGGTTCTATACATAGAGGCCTGTGAATTGGGCTCCATGGTGAACCTTCTACCTAACATTGATGTTTATGCCACCACAGCTGCCAACCCTCGAGTTATCTTATGCTTGTTATGACAAGTGAGACATACTTCGGTGATCATTACTGCATCAGCTGGATGGAGGACCTGTCCAAAGGAGGACACGCTACACAAACAGTTTTTACTGGTCAAGCAACACATCAATACCAGTCATGTGCAGAGGCTGAACTGACAAGAGGGCTTCCCGAGAGGGAAGAGCCTGAACATGGCAGCAAGGGAGAGCGTGGAGTAAACACTCCACGACAACCCGCCCGCCTTATCCTCCTTTAGTGACCCTGAAGCTGCAGAGTAGCAATGCCGGAGACCTACCTATGAGATTGGAAGGTCACAACAGAGGTGGATGCCCGGTGGGGAGAGGTGACGGTGAGATCCTGCGAGCGGGACCGTGGTCGGCTAGAAGGTCTGGATGGACTGCTGGGTTCTCGGAGGAAAGTGTGACGTGGTGACTACCACGTGATCAGCCGCAGAGCAGTACTGGGAGGAGGAAAAGCCAGCCAGCATTCTCGAAGGGAGAGAGAAGTAGCGGTTAACTGCCGGCTAGACCCGCGGCCCCTGTGGATGCTGAGGCTTAGGAAAAGACGACCCCGGAGGAGTCCCCCCCGCCCCCAAGAAGTGGACATGGTAAGATACATCTAAATGCCCCATAAGGATAGTCATTAGCCTGCCTTAACAGAAGACAGAAGAGTAAAAGGAGGAAGATGAATGAAAGCTGACAGGCTGGATGAGATTGGGGTTGTTAGTTATTGGGAGTGTGGAGCAGTGCGGGGAGACTCCTAGGGGACTTGAATGTGCGGAAAGCAAAGAAAATAAAAATGGGAAGCAAGTGTTTTTGAAGATTAGACCAGCGCTCAAACCAATCTAATTTAACTTGAGCAAGTTTAACAAATTGAAGAAATAAGAAAAGCAAGTTATATTGGTGACATGAAGAACAAAACTATTAAGAGTAGTGGGCCGAAGGGATCCCAAGCAGGTACAATTAAGAAATACACCTCTCAAGGAAATGTGACCCTAGAGAGACTCCAGGGTGTAAGTGAAAGGAGTGAAATGGAAAGTAGTATGGAAAAAAAAAACCCTAGAATGTCCCTGGGAATGGTGAATAGCAGCCAGAAAAAGAGAAAGAATGGAGGGAAGAGAACAAGAAGAACTACAAATGCCAAATAAAAAGAAAAATCAGAAAATAAGACAGAAAGAAAGGATCGGGGGCAATTGCTATCCAGAGTGGAGGAGACGGTGGAAAAAGTTAAACCAAGCCCAGATCAACTCGAATTTGGAAAAATGGACAATTGAAATGAGGAAAAAACAAAAGAAAGCTGCTTTACAAGTTGGATAAAGAAAACAGGGATAGGAGATGCAATTTAAGAATATGGGGAATACCAGAAAATATCACAAGGGGAAGATCTAAGGGAAATAACATGTAAAATGTTAAATATAATGGAGAAATCAGCTCTAGAGACTCTTAATTTAGATGCTGTATATAGAACAGGAAAATTTCAACCAGAAAGTAAGAAAAGCCGAGAGATACAATTGTAAAATTTCACAATTATGGGGACAAAGAGATATGGAAGATCAAAGGAAACGCAAACATTAAGTGTGGCGAAGTAGATATCCAGCTTTTTTTTAGATCTAGCAGCTGGGACTTTGCAGAGAAAGATTGTTAAAACCATTAATAGAACAGATGAAGACACAATGTGTATTATAGATGGGAAACCCCGGCATTTCTAATCGGATGGAAAAATGGAATTACAGCAAAAACAGATTTCCTGATGAAATCAGTGACTTGTGTTAGACTTGATTTGTAGACAGTGGTGCTACCTGGCTAGGAAGAAGAACTTGGAGAGACTGGGGGTATGGGCAAAGAGGACTGTTAGCTAACTAGAAGGAAAAAAAAGATTAAAAAAGATAAAATGGGAGGGTCACGGGGGGAGCTGCATGTGGGCGGAGTTACACCTCTGGGTTCGAATCAAAAGTGGGCGTAGACTCACAAATTATTAATAGGCAAAGTAGAAGCCTATGGGGTGGGGGGGAAGAGGGGGATTGGAGAGGGGAAGTTGTATTAAAGGTGTAAGGGATGGTAGGGGTATGAGGGGGGTAGAAATGTCACCACTCTGCGTGGAGGGAGGAGTTATAAAATTAAAAGAAAAAAGGAGGGGATGGAGAAGGAAAATAGAAGAAAGATGGAAGGAATACAATTTATAAAAAAAACTTACAATGTAAATGGGTTAAATTGTTCTGGGAAAAGACTATTTAAGGAGTTACAACATAGAGCATCTTCAGTGGTATTCTTGCAGGAGACACAAAAGTCAGGCTGAAATCTAGGTATTACCCAACATGGTACTATGCAGATTCAAGAGATCAAAGGGAATAGCAATAGGGTTCGTGAAGAACAAGGTTTAAGCTGGAGGGTAGAGAAAAAAAAAAAAAAAAAAAAAGACCCTGGAGGGAAGATTTATGTTTTTAAGGGGTAAACTGCAAGAGAGTGTACCGTAGCTATTTACTGTCCAAATAAGAAACCGGAGATATTTTTGAAGGGTATTTTTAAAAAGTTGGATTTTAAAAAAGGTTGATAGTGGCTGGAGATTTTAATGTATGTATGGACCCACAGATGGATACATCTTCTAGTGTGCAGAGAAGGGGGGTAGGTCTCAGACAATACAGGAGTGCCAATTGGTGGATACCTGGAGAATAAAGCACTTGAAAAGATATAGAGATTATACCTTCTTCTCAAATGCACACAAGATGTATTCGAGATTGGATTATATATTAATAGAGCACCGACTTATTGAATCTGCGGTTAAAGTAAATATAGAAGTTGGGTTGATTTCGGATCATGCTCCTGTCATAATGAAATTAGGATGGGGTAGGCGGAAGACAGGAGGTCGGACTTCGAGATTGAATGAAGCACTTCTCCTGGATCAAGAGACCGAAAAGAAGATAGGAGGAAGAGATTCTTTGGAGGAGAATTATACTGGAGAAGTGTCGGTTGCTACAGTATGGGAGGCACATAAGGCTTACATAAGAGGTATACTTATCATGATAGGGGCTAGAAAGAAAAAAAAGAAAGGAGAGAGAAAATGAATGGACTCTTAAAAAGGAATTTGATCTTGAACAGATACATAATAGAACAAAGGAGATAAATCAGAAAATTAAAAAAAAAAGAATTGAAGTTGGAGGAAAAGAGAAGAAGAGTTTAATAAATTTCTAAGCGAGGTACAAATGGGGAGAGAAACCAGGAAAGTACCTAATGAGATCTTGAGGAAAAAAGAAAATTATATCGAACCCCAAAGGATTGTTTATTCAACTAAAGATATTCTTAATGTGTTTAGAGATTATTATAGTAAGCTGTATAATATCACCCCACATGACACTATAAATAAATTGGGAAAGTCGAACAGAGAAAAGACAGACATCTAAAAAAATGCAGGTTTACCAAAAATGTAATGAAGTACATATGAATTTTTTAGACTCAGATTACACAGGAATACAAAAAACTCAGTCTGGGAAAAGCCCAGGGCCAGATTGATACACTGAGATACTATGAAAAAAATAATGAATTGTTAATCCCCAAACTGATGATATACATGAATGCTTTGGATGGAGAGATGGAGATGAGGCAGGAGTCTACAGGCTCATGTGGTATTGATTCATAAAGAAGGAAAAGATGACTCCCAGTGTGCAAGTTATAGATCTCATTGTTGAATACAGATACCAAGCTATATGCAAAGGTTTTGGCAAATAGGTTGAAGGATTTAAAGCCTGACTGGATCCAAGGAGATCAGGTGGGCTTTGTCCCAGGAAGGGAGGGCAGGGATAATGGGTTGAGATCCTTGTTACCCATCCAGAATAGTAGAGAAAAAAAAAAAAAGGGAAAAACCCGGTAGTGGTGCTGTCAATTGATGCCAAAACTGCATTTGACAGAGTTAACTGGGGCTTTATGATGGACACTTTGGAAGTCCTGGGGATAGGCGTCAGGATGAGAGAGTAGATAAGAAAGTTGTATAGTGGGCCTTCTGCAGTAATTAATGGTAAATGGTGAGAGGTCTGATCCTTTGGGGATGTCAAATGGTACAAGGCAGGGGTGCCTGTTGTCTCCATTGTTGTATGTCTTGTCTTTGGAGTCTGTTGTCTACAATAAGGATGAATGTGGACATCAAGGGAATCCAGATAGGCGATAGAGAACATAAGGTGGCTGCATTTGCGGATGATCTCTCATTCTATGTGGGGAATCCCAGGATAACACTCCCAAATTTAATGAAGAGTTTGAAGGAATACAAAGAGAATTCCCCTTTTAAATGGAAGGAAGGAGTTAAAGTATTTAGGAATAAAACTTACGACCTCATATCAGAACTTATATAAATTAAATTATATTGCATTATTAAATGAGATCAGGGAGGAATTGAGGAAAATGGGGAGGAGGAATCCCGACCTGTTTAGGACGCATAAATTTGATAAAAAATGATAATCATACCTAAAATCCTTTACAAATTTCAAATGGTCCCTATCAAGCTCCCTGAGGCATATTTTAAGATAACTAAAAAACAATAAGATATATATGGAGGAATAAAAAACCTAGAATATCTTACAAAGTTTTAACCAGAACTAAAGAACGATATTACAAAGCAGTAATTCTGACAAGAATATTTGATTGGACACAACCCAGGAGAGAAAGTTGGGTCAAAATTGAAAATACACTGAGTGGAAGGATACTGAGTGAAATTGTATGGGTGCCAGCACAATATAGAGAATTAGATAACACTAATTTGTACACACTTTGAATGTTTTGAGAGTTTGGGATGTAATGCACAGATGAGATGGGATTTTAATTCACAATTAATGCCGCTGAGGAACACAATTTTTTCCCCCAGGTCGGGAGAAGATTGCGGGAAGATGGATTAAGGAGAGAGTGCTCAGTTGAGACACAATGGTGGGGGGGGGATTGAAATCACTTAAGGATTTGGAAAAGGAGGGTGGAAAAGTTTTCACTAAGATAGATGAATGGAGGTATCACCAATTGAAACACTTAGGAACCTCCCAAAACCCCTGAGACCTAGAAAAGAGTGGAATCTGTTTGAGAGACTGCTTGAATCAAGGGGAGATGGGAAACACGACAGCAAAAATATAAGATTCTCACTGATTTAGACACAAATACAAAGCCAAAGTATATAGTTAATTGGGAAATAGATTTGGGGTGGAGATTGATGAGGACAAAACAGAAGAAAATATTTAGATTAATTCACAAGAATGTATCTATGAGAGGAGGTGGAAATGAATTACAAGTGTTTGATAAGATGGCATATTACACCAGAAATGGAAAATAAGATGAGTGGTGAGAAAGCAATTTGTGTTGGAGAAGATGTGGTGAGAGGCACAGTATATCATATATGGTGGGGGTGCCCAAAATTTCAAGTATTCTGGAAGGAGATAGTGAATTTAATTAGGAGGATAACTAAAATTGATGTTGGTTTGGATCCAGAGACTTCTCTTCCATTGTACAGAGTATTCTGTGAATATAAGGAAACTGGTATTTGATATTATCTAATTGCAGCAAAAAGGATTGATACTAAAGTTCTGGCGGAAAATAGAAGTGCCGAGGGAGGAGGATTGGATGGAGAGAGTTGACCAGATCTGTAGGATAATAATTTATATGCAAGAAGACAGGATGGGATCATATCTGAGATGGGACAAATGGGAGGAGTTTAAGTTAAAGTTGAAATAGAAGTGGACAGTGTATAGCAAGAATCTTTTTTCTAATTGGAAGTGGTGAAAATATTGTAGAGTAGGTGATGGGGGAGGGATGGGGGAGGAGGGATGAGGGAGGGATGGGGGAGGGAGGGGGAGGAGGGATGGGGGGGGGGGAGGAGGGAGGATGGGGGGGGGGAGGGGGGAGGATGGGGGGGGGAGGGGGAGGGAGGATGGGGGGGGGGGAGGGGGAGGGAGGATGGGGGGGGGAGGGGGAGGGAGGATGGGGGGGGGGAGGGGGAGGGAGGATGGGGGGGGGGGGGGAGGGGGAGGGAGGATGGGGGGGGGGAGGGGGAGGGAGGATGGGGGGGGGGAGGGGGAGGGAGGATGGGGGGGGGGGGAGGGGGAGGGAGGATGGGGGGGGGGAGGGGGAGGGAGGATGGGGGGGGGGAGGGGGAGGGAGGATGGGGGGGGAGGGGGAGGGAGGATGGGGGGGGGAGGGGGAGGGAGGATGGGGAGGGAGGGGGAGGGAGGATGGGGAGGGAGGGGGAGGGAGGGGGGGGGGGAGAGGGAGGGGAGGGAGGGGTGGGATAGGAGAGATTGGGAAAGGAGATTAGTAAGGAATACAAGTTATGTTGGTTTTATGTGATAAGTGCAATATTTGAAAAATTTAATAAATATTTAAGAAAAAGAGAAAAAAAAAAAACACCAGTCATGTGATGCAGTATGGGAACTGGACTATTTCCAAGATGAAGAAGGTGAGCTGGTTCCAGGGTAGAGCTAAAAATCAGTGGCCCCTCGCATGACCCTGGAGCAGGTACACATTATGGACCTGATCCCCAGCCCAGGAGGAGCTCATGGCCATCCTAAAAAAAAGAGGAGGTTCCCGGCTACCAATGATGCTATCAAAGCATGGGGTGTACTGACCAGGAGAAAGGCCCTAAAAAAGGAGGCCAAAGCCTTGATCAAGAAAAAAAAAAAATCGATCAGGAAGGGGATTTCTGTGGTGACAGATTCTGATAAGTAGGCAGAAGATATTCTCACCAGACTGAAATTAATGATCACTTATGTTACTGCACAGCAGCCGAGCACTTCAAGAATCAGTGCTCCAAATTGCTCCCAGCAAGTTAAAACCTAGTCTACCTTCTCCAGAACCGTCTGTTTTCCACACCCATCATTGTTATATATCAATGTTGGAAGTCTCTATACAGAACCTGTAATGAAAACTTTAGTACAGCTCTATTAACCCTAAAACCCCACAAATACACATCCAATAAAAAAAAACAACCTGCAAAACACACACACACACACACACACACACACACACACACGTGCCACCAAAATATATACGCATGACTTAGAGTCACCTTAGTGCCCTATATTCAGTGAACACAGCAAAGCAAATAAATGTGACAACTTAAAAACAAAAATACAAAGACCCCTATATCAGGGGAAAAAGTGAAAAATGTGATCACACACTGAACTCTACATAAATATAAATGTCCATATACTTGTGCTTCAAAAACCATGCAACAGAGTGTGGTGATGGCAGCTGTGAATGTGTCAGCACACTCAAATCCTCAATGGCTAGATTGCCTCCTCACCTCCTTTAGGCGACCCAACAGGCCACTTCACTTTCAGAATCTCCCTGGATCCTACTCCAACTGTGGCAGGTGGTTCTGGGACCTGTAGTTCCTCTCCAACTTAATCCATGGGATAAACCAGACCTCACAGGAAGAATTTGTGAAGTATCTCACACCCCACAGGGTGAGAAAAAGATCCTCCATAGTGTAGTAGGTGAAAAGAAATCCTTTTATCTTAAACAAAAATGCCCACTCACTTTTTTTTCCTTAAAAATGTAACTTTATCATTACTATAGGGAGCTGTCATCCACCGTGGCTTTATAATATACACAAGCGTCAATAGAATTAGGAGGAATTGTACTATTAAAGATGTCCATCTTGAACAAGCTAAACTTTTGGGTAACAGGTTTGTAGATAAAGGGTATCCACAGGAGGAGATAGATCAATTGATAGAGGAAATAGGCAATACAGATAGGATACTTGGAAAATAAGAGTGATAATGAGACCTACGATGAACAGGTAGCCGTTGTGTTAGATTATAACATGCATTACAAGAAAATTGAAGGTATTTAAAAAAAAAAAAAAAAAAACACAAACAACAACATTGGAACATTTTAAAATTAGATCCCATTTTAAAGAATATTTTATCAGAAAACACGAGATATTTATAGGAAGGCACCCAATGTTAGAACAAGAGTAGTAAAAAAAGTGTGATGGATCCGCCTATTAGGAATAATATGACATTTCATGATAAAGGATTTTATCGATGTAGGAGTTGTTTTGCATGCCTAGATACAAAAAACACAGAATGTGAAACGTAACATTTGTTGCCAATACCACTGGGAGAGAATATGATAAAAGGATTTTATTTCATGTCAAACTGAAGGGGTGGTATATTGTCTGGAATGTGAGTGTGGCCTTCAGTATGTGGGAAGAACCAAAAAGGCCATTATGGAAAAGATTAAGGGAACACATACAAAATATCAGGAAAGGTTTCCTCAAACATGACATGTCCAGACATTTTGGCATACACAATAAAGACCCCTTGAAGATGTTAAAAAAAAAAAAAATATAAAAAGATATTGGCGAGGGAACAAAATTAGATCCTTAAGCAAAGCCAAGTCTACATGGATTTACCATATGGGTACCCAAGTCCCTAAAAGGATTAAACATGGAGTTTGACCTAAACTGTTTTATTAGTGATTTGACTTTATAGATTGACTTTGTATGGGTTTTATATTTTGATTCTTTACTTTGCTAGAAATATATTTATGTTTTATCTATATATTATCGTAATTATGATTATATAATGGTAATGTGTGCGTATATTACATGAATGGAGCATTTTTTATCCCCTTGAATAAATTAATTTTATGGGATTATCCCGTTAAAAATATGTTTTGGTATTAGGTGACTTATTGTAATTTAGTTTCTAAGTGATGCCCAATATTCACACACTAAAATTTTTATAAATTGGCATATAATTCTCATTCATCTATTTTTGCCAATTTTTTTATCAGGGTGAGGATAAGTAGGGAGTTTAAGGCATAAAGCATTGATACGCTGTGCTGTACCTTTGTACATGGAGTTTTGTATTGGTGTAATGAGGGTACAAGCATTAGCTATATGTCCGCGATGTAGGACTCCAGGAATATGGCCGCTGGCAATATTAGCGCTATGAGGAGGAGCTGTTACCGTGGAGACAGGAAATAGACTGGAGTATAAAGTGAGAGCTGCACACCAATAGCGATACCCCGAGGAAGTCAGGAGGTTGGTGATGCAACGTGTCGGTACGCCTTGATGCAGCTTCCAGAGCACGGTGACGCACTTCCGCCATTTTTTGGAACATTCACTGAAGTTTTAGATTGCATTTTCTATATGTAAGCACTTGTCAGTCGCTTTGTTTAGGAGATTAATCCCCTGTTTTTGGGACTCACGGATGTTTTGCACTAGTCTGTATTTATCCGTTGATCCCTGGTAGGGATGTTTTTGGGAGGTTGCCATTGATGTAATTTTGTTTTTTCACTGCACAGAGTCCAAATACAGGACCAGGTTTGTTATTTCACATTATTTTGAACCACGTGTATTTCTGGCACTAATTAGATCTTTACTGGATCAGATAACTTTAGATTTGTTCATCTGCATGTTTATTATTCAATTATTTCATATTTTAGTATTGTTTATGTATGGCATATAATTTTATTTTATATTATGAGCGCCACACTATATATCAATCATTTGCACACTTATAAAAAAGGTAGAGCGTTAGCTGCTTATTTACATATTGATCACCATATAGAAGAGCAGGAGAAACCCTTTATCTACAGGTGATCAAATACCACCAAAAGAAAGCTCTATTTGTGTGGAAAAACACATTGTTTGGGTGCAGCATTGCATGACCGTGCAATCAGTTGAAAAAGTGCAGCACCGAATAGCAAAAAAAGGCCTGGTCATTAAGGGGGTAAATCCTCTGGAGGGCAAGTGGTTTATGTCCAAACCGTATTCCCCGAGTCATGTACATACAAATGTGGAGGTCTATTTAGCATTTCATATTAGGTATATAACTGAGGTTAACAATATTCATGTTTTCTGCCCAACAAGATTTCTTTTTGCTCTTCAGGACACTATGGCCTCTGTTGCTCATGATGTGGAACATCTTTGGGATAGAATGGTCTCCTATTCATGAGGATCAAAGAAGGTAGACTCCTAAGTCTTCCCTCCAGGGAGTTCAGTATTTCGTGCTTACATTCAATTCATCCCAACATCATTCAATGCCTTCACCACTACTGACCAAGGAGAACGGCCCTCCTAACCCTATTGTATTGAACTGTATCGTTGCTGTAGTCTCCCTTTATATTGTAAAGAGCTGAGCAAACTGTTGGCGCTATATAAATCCTGTATAATTTATGAAAAAGGTAAACATCTGGATGCAACAGATTAGAATTAAATATTCAGATATTACCTTAGATCAAGAAGACATTTTAAGCTGGTAGAAAACTTTTTTTTTGCACAGGTGGAACAATGGTGTTATGGAAAAACCAGAACCACCCACTCAGAAGTCTTTCCTCCAGGAGTTCAGTATTTCATGCTTACTTTCAGCCTAACATCATTCAAACGCCTTCACCACTACTGACCACTTTGTATTTGTTCAAGAACTGGCACCTCTTGGTGATCTGCTCTCCATGATTGATTATACCAAATCTAAGATTAAGATTTAAGTATGGAGAACGTTTTTTTGTTAGGTTTGGATAGCATGAAGAACTGTCAAATTTTTTCCTGTCTATCCTTTTGGAAAGATTTCCTTCCACTTCCTCTCCTAGAGATGCAACAGGAATTGAGGAAACTTAGTTGACATTAGTAGGGGTGTCCATCTTGAAAGAAAGACTTACACTTACCTTTTGTTCTGACTACTTGTACTTGTTCTGAGCACGTAGATACATATGGTAAAATAATCCATCCCTAGTCTAAAAACTAAAAAGTTAAGGCTATACATATAATTTGTTTCAATAGTCAGAATTTATCATTTTTAGATAAAGTATTCTGAATGTCTTTTTTCTTTTTTTAGGTGGGAATTCCAGAAGACGCAGTGAAGAGGTGTGCTGTGCAGATCTCAAACTCTCTTGAATTCATTGTGGAGAAAGGACTGGTGTACATGGATGTGAAGCCAGATAATGTTTGTTTAACCGGGACTGCTATTCCATCAAGCTCACAGACTTTGGCCTGGCTAAAGGTCAAAAGGGACAGTGATTAAAGGCAAGTGTGGCACAGAGTCCTACATTGCTCCAGAAATGTGCAAAATTGACACTTCAGATGGCCTGGTTGTGGATGGCAGCCTTGATGTGTAGGCATTTGGAGTAGTCATCTATTGTTTACTTACAGGAGAGCTTCCATGAGAGCATGCCATTCCTGACAATGAAAAATATAAAAGCTTTGTTGACTGACAAAACAAAGTCCAGGATACTAAACATTCATACCAGTAGGTAAAGTTGATCCAGGGATTATCAGATTGCCTCTCCATTATAGTCATGAAAGTGATGCAACGTGGATTGAAGTCCATTTAAAAACGGTGAGCAATGTGGCAAGAAGTGAAAAGGTTGAAAAGGAGTTAGTTATATTATGAGCTCAAGAAACAAACCTGAATGCACAAATATATTTTTCACCCATTTTCACTGCCACTGCATCCATTATAAAAATAGCAATTCACCAAATCAGTGGCTTTACAAATTCACGAGGCAATTTGAGATACATTATCTTAATCTGTGACTCAAACGTTACCTATACATTAGTCAATATCTACTCTCCAAATTCTGGTCAATTATCTTTCTTGCTATCCCTCAAGAAGAGAGTAGACAAGGTCCTCCAGGGCTCTTTATTAATATATAGTGGATAAGACTATGGACTGGTCCAATCCTTCCCAACCATCTGAATTACATCCTTTCCCCCCTTCAGCGGACATATGTCACCTGGGAGGTGTATAAACTCTAAGACTATACATCTCATTTCCCCACAAGTCATACTTTGGAATCGATTTGATCCTCTTCACTTTCTCTATTAAAAAAAAAAAAAAAAGAAGAAGGACTATGTCAGTCAAAATCCCTCCAATCCCATGGTCAGACCACGCTTCAGTGATGTTTGAAGTTCAGGAAAAACATTCTACAAGTCCTACTTATTTTATGGTGTAACAATACCGAGTTATTAGCTAAAGCACAGCATGGGGGAAAAAAAAAAAAAAAACACACCAAAAATTCTGGAGTATTTTGATATGAACACTGATGTGGGGTATTTTCACTTTGGTGTGCTCAAAGCCTACAGCACAGGCCTTCTTATACAAGCAGCAGGTAAAGAAAAGAGGCAGAAAGCACCGATCCTAACTTTTGTAAAAAGAATTTACACACATTGGAAACATGAAAAGCAATCCTTCCCCTATGTTACAAGATAATCTTTTTAAATGTAGACAGGACATACAGTACGCCTAAATTTACTTTTGACCACCAGGAAGCTATAAAAAGGCATTGTATTCTGTTCATGGTAAAGCAGGGAAACTCCTGGTTCATTATCTTCATAAAAGGCAGCAAAGAACAAAATTAAAATGACATAATAGATCCCCAGAGTGGTAAGGAGGAATATCACCCCACTGCAATAGATAAACACTTTTCAGTAATGTTACCATACTCTACAACCTAAAAAATGTAGACCCAGCACATCCTAACAGAAAACAGGTCTAAAATTTTTTAATTCAGTAAATCTCCCCTGCTTAACTAAAAAGATACCTTAACACTACTCAACCCTCCAATTTCTGATACAGAAATATTGGACACAATGAATTCTCTCCCTTCACGCAAGTCACCAGAAGCAGAAGGATTATCCACAGAATACAATAAATCATTTGTATCTCATGAGGCCACTGCTTCTGCCTTTTCCCAAGGAAATGCTTCAATCTACCATTACTGGATTGCCTAAACTGGGGAAAAAAAACCCACAAACTTTGAGACTGTTAAAACACAGACTTGAAGATATATGGATTAGCAAAATGTAACTTTTAGTTAAAGCAGGACAAGTGGGATTTGTGAAGGACAGACAGGCCCCAGATGGGACACAGAAAAGGTTTAATTTATTGAAAAACAGTGGAAACCCACCGAGTGCCCACAGTATTCCTTATGCAAGATGCTGAAAAAAACAAAAACAAACATTCAAACAGGGTCCACTGGGGGTACCTGCAAACAACTTCAGAAATTTGTACTCTAGGGATTTATATCTTCAGCAATATCTATATTATATACAAACCCCTCGGCAAGTGTTTATACCTCTGTTATAGCAGACAGATTCTATAAATCACATATGGAACTTGCCAGGGCTGTCCTTGGTCACCACGTATATTTACTCATGATGGAACTGGCGGAGACCTTTAGAAGTGATAGCCATATATCCAGTATTACCCTAGATGGCTATACACATAAGATTGGATTGTCTGCCGATGATGTTGTGCTTACATTGACAAGTCCAGTCTGACAGTCCAGTTCCTGCTTGATCCATTTGGTTCATCATGAAATTGTTTTTTTTGCCTCACCTATGGCCTGCTTAAAAAGGGATCCTCCCTGCATCTAACAATTGAAAAAACACATTCATTTTTAATATTTATAGCAAAAGCCCCACCCATCCATGTCTCCATTTTTATTTTGTTAAAAAGTCAGTCACTCTGCTCATTGCTGTGATAACACCTAGAGCACAGACCCCTGGAGGGAAGCAGGGTCCTGTTACCTCTTTCAAGATGCTTCCAGTTACACTAATCCTCAGCATCGCTGTCCTGGCCACATCCAAATCCATGGATGACCTAAAAGATTGGGATGGGGGGGGGGGGGGGAAGAGCACTGGGTGGCCGGTTCCAATGGTTAGTACAACTACAGACATCGGGCTGATGTGTGCCACGCTTATCAAATAGTCAAGAAGGATGGCAGCCCTTATTAGCAGATCATGGTGAGCCACAATAATCACAGATAAGGAAGAGAAACCAACCAAAAAGAATTAAACTGGCCCAACAGTACAGACATGTTCACGGGAGTGCTGAAGGACTACACAAAAGATAGTCCTATCAATTTCCTGGTGGTTCTGAACGGTGACGATAAAAGGGTGAAGGGAAAATAATCTGGGAAGGTAATTAAGATTGGACCTAATGACCATATCTTTTTCTACTTCACTGATCAGAGCTATGGGTCTGCTGGCCTTTTCAAGTGATGACCTCCACGTCGAGGAACTGAAGAGCACTGAGTACATGTATGACAACAAATTGACATTTACACCACCAAAGCCGCCAACCCTCATGAGTCCTCTTATGCCTGTGATGAGAAGCAAGACATCTCTCTGATATTTACAGCATCAGCTGGTTGGAGGACCATTAGACACTCCAAACAATTTTTACTGGTCAAGCAGCACACCAATACCAGTCATATGATGCAGTATGGGAACAGGACTATTTGCAAGATGAAAACAATTTCAGGGTAGTGCTAAAATCAGTGGCCCCTCACTTAACCCTGGAGCCGGTACATAATATGAAAAGATAGTTCCTGGCTACCAACAATGCTATTGAGACCCAGGATGTACTGACCAGGATAAAGGCCCTACAGGAGGCCAAAGCCTGGATCAATAAAGTTGGTGATGAAAATTGTTTGTGGTGACAGAATCTGAGTTGGAAGAGATTCTCACCGAACTGAAATTAATGATCGCTCGCGTTACTGTGTAGCAGCCGAGTACTTCAACTAGCACAACCTACTGTATGAACACTCCATGAGACAGTTGTACACAATAGTGAACCTCTGTCAATCCAGATACCCACTAGAGAGCATCACCCATGCTATGGGCAATATCTGCCAAGATCTGCACTGACAGCTGGCAACACCAAGTCTTCCAGTAGAGGGACATGGGTGATTAACCCTCCCTGCGATTTGTCCCCTCTGAAGCCTCAAATCTAAAATCTCTATTCTATGATAGTTTAATTTGCCTTCAGCATCACAAATCCTCTTTACAAACCCCAACCTTCACTTGCACAGCCAAAACCATCTACATTGGTACAAATCCCAACCACAACACTAGCTGCCTGAAGTTTACATGCCCTCCCTGAGCGGGTCTTCTCTGATTACCTCCCACACTTCAAAGACATGCTGGTAAGTTAATTGGCTCCTGTTTAAAATCAGTCCTAGTATGTGTGTGTATGAATGTGAGTTAGGGACCTTAGACTGTATGATCCTTGAGGGCAGGGACTGATGTTAATGTACAATATGTAAAGTATTGCGTAAACTGACAGCACTATCGGTACCTGTAAGAAATAAAAAAAAAAAAAAAAAGTCATCTTGAAAAACAACCCCCTAGCATGTCTGGTTGTGGCTATCTAGAGTAAGGGCAATTGATTTGTGTAGCATTTACTCTCTGGAATCCATCTGCCCTTAGCTCAAGCATGCATGGAGAGAGTGTGCCTAATTTCCTTCCCCTAGGACACTTAAGGATAAAATCAATCTTCTACCAGTTACTGAGAGCCACCCCACACACACCTACCTGAATTGGTAACTATCGGATATGTCCTGACATGTATTGCTACATGTCCTGTTTTACATTTTTGTACTTGATTACGTTATAACCTTGATTGATAAATTTACCTGTATATAGATTGTTTTCTTCATATTTAGGTCCTTTAACTGTACTCCATACATTTGTGTTCAAGCTCTCACTTTAATGACCAAACCTTATTCCCAAGCAGGGGCAGACTGACCATTTGGAAACTCAGGCACTGCCCGAGGGCCCGGGGTCAGTAGGGGGCCCCATGAGATGCCCCTGGTAACTTTTTCATAGGCATTTTTGAGTTTGGGCAAGGACTCAGGGGCCCCATGATCCCCTATTGCCCGGGGGCCCCATGAGTTGTCAGTCCGCCCCTGTTTCCAAGTCAAATGTGGAGGTCATTTGATGTTTATTTAGGTATAGAATTGAAAGTGTTCATATTTGACTTTTTTGTAGTTCAACATTTTTTTCTGATTCATAAACAATTTTCCTCTTTTTGCTCTCCAGGACACTATGACCTCCGTTGCTCATGATGTGGAAGTTCTTCTGGATAGAATGGTCTCCTACTCAAGGACTACAGTAGGTAGTTCATGTAAAGAAAACCTTTACAATATCAGTTGTGCTTTTTAACTGGCAACTTAACTAGATGTAACTGCTGACTTATGGTGCAGTTCAGGGACACTTCCAGTGGGGACTATAAGTGAGCCTCCCCCCCCCCTGTGCCCAGTACTAGGAAATCTACATCACTTCCTGTTAGAGCCAGTTCTCATGGCAGCAGAGGATCATGGGACCTGTAGTCCTAATGCATACTGAATGAACTACACATACCAGGCGGCTAGCAAACAAGGATTCTGGGAGAACACACACACACACACACACACACACACACACACACAGCAAGTGATGGGCTTGTGGTCTTAAAATTTGACCACCCTGAGGTGGCTCCAGCTGGAAACCCTCAATCCATAGTAAAGACAAAATATGAGTTTATCAATTGAATGATCTTTTAGGTTAAGTTCTGAGTTATGATCTCTGCCTGTGTTTCGTTTAAAGCTTCTGTAAGCTTTAAGTGTTCACCCCGTACATTGAGTTGGTGAGACATGAATTAAAAAAAAAAAAGGTGTGACTTGCTTAGTTGGTAGATTAAAATGGATCAAATGGCTTAAGATAGGTCTGGTGACATCTAACTTCCAATTCTATGTTTTACTTGAAGCAAATTCCTACTGTATTCAGATTATGTATTTTAGGTTTTGCTGTACAAGAGATGCGATGGGTTTCTTATGTCAGGTAACATTTTACCTTATCGGAGTCTAAATTAAATTTAAACCAACCTGTATAAAAATATGACAATCATAAAAACACTGTTCCACAAAAATTCTTTGGACTTCATGTATAGCAGAGGAATGGTCCATCGGGACATCCAAGCTGGACAATATTCTGCTGATGGACTTTGAATGCGATGTGATCAAACTGGAAGGTTTTAGACTCAAGGCTTCAGGGTCCTCAAGCACCATCTATGTTCGGGATCATTCCATACAGAGGTTGTGATCTGTGCTGCCTAAAACAAGGGGAATTGCTGCTGCACCCAAGCATTGATGTGTGGGCCTTTGGTGTCATGGTGTACATGGCTAGCACTGAGTCCTTCCCTTGGAAAGAAGGTGGTCATGACCACATGTATAGGGACTTTGCATGGTGGTAAATGAAGAAAGATCTCACCTACACACCTGGAATGTGGCTCGCTGTCAGCTAAATCCAGGTCACGGGACAGCACCAGTAAGAACACTCCTGTGACCCGCGGGAGAAGTCCATCAAAAAAAAAAAAATATGTAAATAAAAATGAAAGCTTCAACCATACCTCTTAAAAAGCTATAAAAATTAATAAGTGCCTTCTGTGTACTAAGCTAAGAATTCATCCTCCTAGAGATTGGAGCATTGTGTTCCCAGTGTCTGTATGCTCGGTATACATTTCTTTTTAATCTGTATGAAATTGGGATTACATGGCTGCTAATTGCATTCAGATTAGTGTCAGGTGTGTAATAACAGATCTGCCAGACAGGGACCAGTGTGTGGGCAGTGGTAGAAGTGGTAACACAAGGATTCTCACAGAACAACCTGAGCAATCTCAGTAGCAGTGCACCAGATTGTATGCAAGATTTGTATCTGCAGCCAGCTAGAGTTTAGATGACTCCCCTTAGTGGCAGCCAGTGGTATTGAAGGCTGAAATAACTTTCACAGCTGGGTTCTCTTAACATAAGCTCTCTTCTGCAATAAACCCAGATCTTGCTTTAGTCAGCAAATACCTATCAATCCTCTTTTTGGGTCCCCCACCAAAAGATCCTGGATGCTCCCCCTCGAGCAGTGGCCCCAGAGAAAGCTGCTTTCCCTGGGTGCACCACTGCATACTTCTGAGCCACTGCTCTATGTGTCCATAAAGACACAGAGGCATAGGTAGACCAACCCCCCTGCTCTCTCTTCATTGGTTTACTGGCTGTGACCGACAGGAGCAAAAGTCAATGCTCTCTAAGCCAATGAGGTAGATTCCCCATACAACCAAGGCTATTATGCACATTGCTGGATTGGAGGGGGTTTAGGCAACGATTGGGGGCTGCTGCACACAGGTTTTTTTACCTTCATGCATAGAACGCATGAAGGTAAAAAACCTTCAGCCTTTAGAAACTTTAAAAAAAAAGTCCACAGCTGGCCATAAAATCCTGTGTACCTTATCAGAACCTGGACACATGCCCCGAGGTGTGTAGTGTCTGAAGGTAACACTGATATATTATTGACTGGGGTCAATAAACATGGCTCTGAAACATCCTGCGCTTCCAATGTCTATCATGTCATTTCACTCCATTGGTGGTCAGTGATGGAGACATTCCTGACACTAATTATATCTAACAAAAACACTGAGTATCTTTAATTTTTTATCCTGTACATTATATGGGGTTACCAAAGGAGTGATGTCACCAAGTGTATTGGAGATGCTGGACACACTGAGATTATGTGGTGGTGTGATGGTGAGAAGTAGGAGGGGACAGGGAACATGTACAGCAGGGTGGCAATTAAAAGCATAACGAGCTAAGCAGTCCATCCTCCAGCTGAAGACTAAACCCATCATTATGTGGGAAAAGCCTAAGGAGAGTGACGCTTTGTATTTACTGTTTGAAAAGGCTGCGGATACAAGAACTAAATTCACAGGACAGACACCATTTTGTCACCGTTTCTAAAGACTCACCCATTTTTATATTGACCAGAGTGACTGTACACTGAAAGGTTTTCTGATCTTAAAAATACAAAAATGTAGTCATTCCATCCCCCCATACAAGGTGGATTTCCCTTTGAGGCTGGAACCCACCCAGAAGAGCTCTGCACACAGTCCATAGAGCTCTAAGTACACACACACACACACACACACACACACACACACACACACACACACACTGGGTGGTGGTTCCATTCACAAATCCCAAAAAACACATTCTTCAGGACCTCCTTTCAAATAATCCATCTCTGGTATCAGTGGCACTACATAAAAAAAAAAAAATCCAGAAAGTTAAGTGTTCTATTTCTGATCAGAAGAGAAGTCCTATTTCTGAATTTCCCTGGACTGAGCTCTCTTATATAGAAATCTCCCCGTTTGCCCTCCCTGGACTGATATACAGGTTAGTAATCTCTGAGAGTCATATGACCCTCCATCTCTGGGCTGACCTATGAATCAAACCTATTCCCTAGAAGCAGCTTCAAAACGTCATTGGATTTTGGTGTAATCCCCAACACACAAAATGACGGACTTCTTCTCTCCACCCAGATATGGGAGGCAGTCATGGTAACTCATCACATGACCAACACTAACCAATGAATGTGAAGGTTCTCCAAGCTGCAGCTCATTCAACTCAAAATCACATGACCTCTCAAACCCAAAGTGGACTTGTCCAAAAAGGTCTGTCCTGTTCCACTAACTGATCGCATAACATCCCTCATTTATACAGATCTTTAGCTCCTCTTCACAGATTAACCCTTTTATTTAATTCTCTTGGATGATTTATAAAATCTTGCTGTGAGAAAATTGCCTCCTATATCCTATTGGATGGAAAAACTCATCTTGTTTTGGTCTATTAGAAGAAGAAACATGGAAACCTTTCCTCCAATGAGAAGTATCCTGTGCTGGTGATCTGATCCCAGAGAGAAAAAGGCTCTTTCCAATATCCAAACCATGAAGTTTATAAAATAAAATTTGAATTTTTAAAGTGAGAATTCTGAGTATAAAGTCAGTAGTATTCTTTATAAGGTTTGGAAGATGATCGGACTGAAGTGTAGTAAGAGTGACATTCCACTCACCATCATTCTGCAGACAGACTGAGCAAAAGTTTTGGAGCAGATTTATCTTCTCATCTGTAATCCCATGATATAGGGAACCAGGAGTGGGCAATATATAAAGTGTTACTACACCCCGGACACTGCATTCACTATATCTGATCTCCTGCAGTACACAGAACATGGTAATGCAATTACTTTAGTAAATTTAAATAACTTACCATCAGCAATATATTACAATCTTGTGACTAAGTTTCTAAAGTGTGAACGCAACTTATATTGACAGCATTGCTACAATTTTAATCCAAAATAGATGGGGAAGAGAAAAATAAATATATTCCTCAATCCCCAACCCATATAAGGTGGATGTAATTTTCTGGACAGAACCTCATCCAACAAGAGATCTCCACTGTCCATAGACACACACACACACACACACACACACACGGTGGTTCTATTCACAATACCAGAACACTTATTTCAGGATCTCCTTCCATATAATCCAACTTTGGTATCAGAAGCTCCCTAAAACAGAACACTTGACTTTCCAGATCTTCTGATTTCTAGACGCTCAGAAGAGATAACCAAAGTCCTATTTCTGAATGATTTCCCTGGACTGAGCTCCATCTCTGATCTAGTAATCTCCCTGTTTGCCTTCCCTGGACTGATATACAAGTTGTTTCTCTCCCTATACTGAGATATAAAAAAAAAAAAGGTCATCTTTGTCCCTCTCTCTCTGGGCTCATCTATGAAATCAAACTTTTCCCTAGAAGCAGCTTAAACATCATTGGATTTTGGTATAATTTCCCCCAGCACACCATCACCACCACCTCCTCCCAAACACACAAATGGCTAATTAATTCTAGTCTACACCCAGATATAGGTGGTGTTTGCCTCTCCCACTCATCACATGACCTCTTACAACCAATGTATGGCCATTCCCACTCATCACAACATCTCATTAGCTAATCATACTGATTTATAGTTATTTCTTTCACAAATTAATCTGTCATTTTCTTAGATGTTTTATAAAGTCTTGATCAACCAATATTCATTTTCACATATGGCATGGCAACACACAACCAAAATTGCCTTTGGTCGCCAGATTTGGCCCTTCCCACTCTTATTAGCTATTCATAATGTGCTATAAATCCCTTCTCACAGATTAACTCATTTATGTCATTCCCTCACTAGAGTTATAAAATCTTGAAGAAAACTCCCCCATATACATCTATTGGATGGAGGAACTTATCTAGTTGTCATTTAGAAAAAGAAACATGGAAACTAGTTCCTACAGACAACTCCTCACTTTTCCTCCAATGAGAGATCTATCAAGTGCTAGTGGTCTGATCCCAGAAAGGAAAGGATCTCCTCAATATCAACCAAACCATGAACAGTCCCAACCATGCCAACACCTGTCCATGGCTTAGAGGGTGCAAAAAATTCTGTTAATAGGTTTTCCTCCCAAGTACTACAGAGCCTTCAAATGATTTCCAGAATGTACAACAAAAACATTTTCTACAAAGCCATTTTACTTCACATCACTCATTTTATTCTTAAACATGAATTGTATTTACAGTGTTTGAATAGTTAACTAATCCAGACAAAAAATAAAATCTTCCCCCACCATCCAGCATCTGTAAAACTAACAGGCTGAGCTGCTGCGGCTGGGCAGTGCACCAAGCGGTACATGTTTGAGAAAGTGCATAAGGATGGACGTAGGGATTATCCACACTAAAAAAAACACCATAAAAGATCAGAGAAACATCCACACAATGTTCTGTCTTAACTTACACTTTGATGGACCTCTGAGCTCATATCTATTGATAGGGAAATCACCAGCCTCTGCTCAGGATGAAGGTTTTTGAAGTTTATATTAAAGTTTACTTTGTTGGAATATGGAACGTCCTTCAGCCTCAGCTGTCATCCACACGACCCAGGAAATCAACTTTAATACCAGCAGTGACTGTTTATACCGGAGGTGGCACCAGCTGGAAAAACTTCGATCCATAAGACAAAGATTTTATCAACAATGATCTTTAGGTTAACTTATGATCTGTCCTTGTTTTGTTCAAAGCTTCTGTGTGGTTTAATGTTCACCCCATACATTGAGTTGGTGGGACATATGAATAAAATGTGTTTTTTGGTGCGACTTGCTCAGTTGGAAGATTAAAATTGATCAAGATGATCTTCTAACATTTTACTTCAAAATTCTGTGTGCTTTGCATATTCCTACTGTATTCAGATTATGTATTTTATGTTTCCCAGTGCAAGGGATGCGATGGGTTTATGTCAGGTAACATTTTACCATATGGCTGTCTGATTCATTGTCATTCATTCTACAGGTTGGTTTAAATGGGATATTGTAAGACCCTGTTCCACAAATGAATTCATTGGGCTTCATGCATAGCAAAGGAATGGACCATCAAAACATCCAAGCTGGACAATATTCTGCTGATGGACTTTGAATGCAATGTAATCAAACTGGCAGATTTTGAACTCAAGGTTTCAGGGTCCTCAAGCACCATCTACGTCCGGGTTCATTCCATACACACCTCCTGAACTGTGCAGCCTTAAACAAGGGGAATTGCTGCTGAACCCAAAACATTGATGTGTGGGCCTTTGGTGTCATTGTGTGCACTTCTAGTACTCAGTCCTCACCTTGGAAAGAAGGAAGGAGGGTCATGACCACATGTATAGGGACTTTGCATGGTGGTAAATGAAGAAAGATCTCACTTTCACACCAGGAATGTGGCTCACTCACCATCAGATTAATCCAGGTCACAGGAGAGCACCAGTAAGAACATTCCTGGAATCCACAAGAGAAGTATGGCAAAACAAACCACCAACCAAACCATTTCTCTTTTAAAATGTAAAATGAATAAGTGCCTTCTGTGTACTAAGCTAAAAATGTATCCTAGAAAGATTGGAGCATTGTGTTCCCAGTGTCTGTATGCTCGGTATACATTTCTTGTTAATCTGTATGAAGTTGCATTGTGTGGCTGCTGATTGCATGCAGATTAGTGTCAGTGTGCAAGGTGGGAGAAATGCCAGACAGGGACCTGTGTGTGGGGAGTGGAAGAAGTGGTAACACAAGGATTCTCTCAGAAGCAGTGCACCAGATTGTATGCAAGATTTTTATCTTGCCTGTGTGTGTCCAGCCAGAGATTTTAAAAGAGGAGTCTCTCTAGTGGCAGCCAGTGGTATTGAAGGCTGAAATAACAGCAGGTTTTTAACTTCACAATTAAGCTCTATTCTGCAATAAAAACACAGATCTTGCTTCTAGTCAGCAAATACCCATGAGCATACATCCCTGATATCTGGGGGCAGAGGTTGGAGATTTTTTTTTATTGCAGATACCTATATAGCGCCATCAATTTATTCAGCGCTTTACATGTATTGTATATGAACGTCAGTCTTTAACCTGCACAGTCTAAGGTCCCTAACTCACATTCATACATGCACATACTAGGGATAGTTTAGACAGGATCCAATTAACCTACCAGCATGTTTTTGGAGTGTGGAAGGAAATCCACGCAGGCACAGGG
The DNA here is from genome assembly GCF_062004578.1 of Staurois parvus. Classification (NCBI taxonomy): domain Eukaryota; kingdom Metazoa; phylum Chordata; class Amphibia; order Anura; family Ranidae; genus Staurois; species Staurois parvus. The sequence goes on from NW_028318618.1 coordinate 310,673, forward strand.
GTTACATGCAAACTCCAGGCAGAGGGTGCCATGGTTGGGATTCAAAACCAATGACCCGAGTATTGCCAGGTGGAAGTGCCAACCAAACACTTAGCCACTGTGCTGCCACAGGGGTGAGATTGTGTTTTACAGTTGGCCTTTTATAAAAATTGTGAGTTCCATTACCTACGGTGTCTAGGTATTGGGCCTCGGAACAATGGTGGTTCTGCTACTTCCGGTCCTGTCATGGCGTTATATTACACCGTTTGATTGAACATCCCGGATCACCAGTATATTTAAATTAATGTCATTTATTAAATGTGGTCCCATTATATTTGTTCATATCCTCTAATGCTGTGTGGTGCGTCTCTTCATTGATATGTCTGCCTCCACATGTAAAAATCGCACATGCGCGAGTTGGACAAAATGATGCTCTACTGCCTAACCGTGCGGAGTCCTATATAAAAAAAAAAAAAAAAAAAAGTACTGGACTGCTGGCACGCTCCCTTTGAAAATGTGCACGAGCACGAAACGTGTTAGAGAGGAGCCAGCTAGTGATGTCACTCCGCACAGGCCACAAGGAAGGTTGGCAGCCATCTCTGATGTTTATGCCAGATGTGGAGTGCAAAGTCTATTTCATAATTATCCTAATACTGCACTCAGATGTGTCTGAATCAATTTTTTTAACAAGCCCCCAAAAGTGGATTCTTGCCATTACTAAAATACCCATGACTGGTCATTAAAATCGGATGTGATGTCCCTGGAACCAGAGAATGAAGTCTACTGATCACCTAAAGTGCTGATGTGTGACAGATGATCCTCTAAGATATCCATTTGGATCCAGATAACCAGGAGTGATTTATTATACTCAAATGCGCAATTTCATTGTGATTCTGGTTAGTGCAATATTATACAAAAAGCTTCCAGTCACCTGAGTCACAGAATTAACTTTTATTGATCTGATCTTACATTTGGACTGTCACTGTCGCACTGTTGTATTATTACACGTCATATTTAGACAGACAATCACTACCACTATTTTAGCGCTCCACAGCGCATTCACTGAGTGAGAGTCTCCCTCTCAGAGAGACATTTTTACATTACATGTTAGGAACATTTGCAATGCAGTCTATCGGATCCAAAATGTTTACAGAAATATTAGGCCAACATAATTTTGATCTGAAGGAGGTCATCTTTTTGCATCTCTGTATCTCAATCAAAAAGGTGACTCCTTGAGAACTAGAACCTTTAGAAAGGAAATGGTAGCAACCTCTGTACTAGCTTCTAGCCACCACCTTAGGTCACTTTTAAAGGGTGTGCCTACAAGGCAGTTCCTGTGTATACGCAGAAACTGCTCCTATGATGATTAGTAGACAGGAAGCGGATGACCTATACAAAAAAAGATTCAGGGATAGAGGAAACCCCCATAAAAGGCAATTTAGAAGCTCCAGGAGACAGACCTCAGCACAATAGTGCAGAGAGTTCTTAGTACCACAGGAGAAGGGTGAACCCCAATTATAAATCAAACCCAGCGAGACTCATTACCCATAATGATGATCAATGGGGGGGGGGTGTATGTGCAATTCTAACACTGACATATGCAAACTCATTCCTCTGAAGTAATTAAGTGGACCAGAGACGCCTCTTGATAGTAAAAAGGGGCAAGGAACCTAAGGGACAAGGTATTGCAGTTGAAATTTGCATGTACACCCCCAAAAAACTGGCTTACTAATCTACTCCCCATGAAGAGGATGTACCCGTGTGGACTATTACATCAGTTTAACTGTGGAAATCACAAAAAGTTTATATATTCTGGAATGCCCCTTTAAGAAACTTGTCAAAACAAAAATGTCAACTACGTGTCTGCATAGGGGAATACTTGTGTTTTGATAGAACATTTTCCTTCTGGGTCACACTTTTCCTACCTCATGCAGTTCATTTTCAGTGTATTTCATATGATTCCCCCCATCAATGGTTCGAAAGTTGGTCCTTTCAAAAAAAATCCCAACATGTAGGTTAAAGGCACTTTCAGCTACAGTCTGAAAAGTCGCATGTCATAGACACTAAATGATGCGAAAAATGAATGATCCGACTATCAACCGGAATTTCAAATTCAGGTTTTTGCCTCATCTATGGCCTGCTTAAAGTGGATCTTCCCTGCATCAAAAGCACAATTCAAAAAAAAAAAAAAAAAAAAAAAAACTACCCAATTCATTTTTAATATCTATCCAGGTTTTCCATTTTTATTTTGTTGAGATGTCACAATCTGCAGTCTCATTGCTGTGATAACACCCAGAGTGTAGACTGCTGGAGGGGAGCAGGGCCCTGTTACTAAATCTACGATGCTTCCAGTGACACTAATCCTCAGCCTTACTGTCCTGGCCACATCCATGCCCATTGATGCAGAGGTTGGGGAGAATCACTGGGTGGTCCTAGTGGCCGGCTCCAATGGCTGGTACAATTACAGACATCAGGCTGACATGTGCCACGCTTATCAAATCATCAAGTAGGTCATCCCTGATTGAGCAGATCATGGCAATGTATGACAACATTGCAGATAATGAAGAGAATCCAACCAAAAGGAATCAACAGTATAGACATGTATGTCAGAGTGCTGTAGGACTACACAAGAGGTCATGCAGAGGCGGTGAAGGGAAAAGGATCTGGGAAGGTGATTAAGAGTGGACCTAACGACCATATCTTTATCTATTTCACTGATCACAGAGCTATGGGTCTGCTGGTCTTTCCAAGTGATGACCTCCACATCGAAGAATGGAACAAGACCATTAAGTACATGTATGACAACAAGATGTACAAAAAAAAAAAAAAAAAATTGTTCTATACATCGAGACCTGTGAATCAAGCTCCATGAACAATCTATTCAACATTGACATTTGTGCCACCATAGCCCCCAGCCCTCGTGAGGCCTGTTATGACAGAAGTGAGACATACCTCAGTGATCTTTACAGTGTCAGCTGAATGGAAGACCTTTCGAAGGACACTACCCAGTTTTACTGGTCAAGGGACACACTAATACCAGTCATGTGATGCAGTATTGGAACCGGACTATTTCAAGATGAAGGTGAGCCAGTTCCAGGGTAATGCTAAAATCAGTGGCCCCTTGCATGACCCTGGAACTAGTACACAATATGGACCTGATCAAGCTCAGAGGAGCCTATGGCCATCCTAAAAAAGGACGTTCTGGCCATCAATGATGCCATCTAGGCAGGTATGTACTGACCAGCAAAAAACAGCCCTACAGGAGGCCAGAGCCTTGATCAAGAAATTGGTGAAGATTGAGTTGGCAGAAGAGATTCTCACTAGACAATGATTGATCGTGTTACTGCGCAACCACAGAGCACTTCAAGAACCAGTGCTTCAACTGGCACAACCTACTGTATGAATACTCCATGAGACAGTTGTACACTCTGGTGAACCTCTGTCAATCCTTATTACGCACTAGAGAGCATCACCCATGCTATGGATAATATCTGCTAAGATCTGCACTGACAAAGCTGGCAACGAAGTCTTCCAGCAGAGTGGACACCTGATTTGCCCCCTCTGAAGCTGCTTCCTCCATTCTAATATCTATTCTATGATCACCTATTTGTCTTCAACGTCACAAATCTTCAATACATACCCCAGCCTTCACTTACACAGCCAAATACAAAGTCTGTTTGAATCCCAACCACAATGCTACCTGCCTGGAGTTTGTATACCCTCCCTGACTGCGTTTCCTTCAGGTATTCTGGTTTCCTCCCACACACTAAAGACAGTTTGATTACTCGGTATTACCGATGGAGGAGAGAACTGTATGTAAACAATACAGTTCTTCCCTGTCAGCCATTTCAGTTGGGTGCGTTTGTATTGTACCTTAGATTATATGTATGTTGATCTTATGATCATGGATCTGTTGACAAATTAAATTTTTTTTTCTCATTTCCATTGATATTTATCATCTTTGTTTATTAGTGTTTTGTATGCACCTTATATAGGATTAGTGCAGCACCACCCATGTCCCGTTTTCCACTATTTGGTATTATAGCTGGGCGCTATCAGCCATTCCTGGTTCTGTGTTTTAGGTTTGTTTTTTTCTTGTGGTATAGTGGCAGTGCAGAAGACTCTGTTCAGTATTTGTTTTACCTTTTTACCTACAGCTGCAGCCACGGAGGTATTTGGTTTCCTTGAGAACCGATTAACCTTGATGTGTTTACCAAGAAAGTGCGATTTAGCTACACATTTTAGAAAAAATTAGGTCATCTTATGGAGAAGGTAGATACCTGGTGGAATGTGGTCACCCATGAGAAATACTTGAAAGAATCTTGTACCAAGGAGGCTTAGGTGGGATGTCCCTATCTGTGATGGCTTGGTAGATAAAGGAGTCAATTGAAGACGAGTGTTATAACTTTCACGAAAAAAGGATTAGGAGGTGAATTCCTATTGAAAAAAAAAGGAAACTGCCGATGTAATTTCATTATACAATATTATTGGCCATCAGGATGCGATTGAGGCATCCAGTTTGGGCATGAGAGAGCTGGGGAGTTCACAGTGGATGCAGAGGATTTTTGGTAGAATGCTTAGAATAATGCCTGCAACACAACTATTTTTAGCATAACCAAGAGTTTTAGCGCCAATAGAAAGGGCGTTGCCATGGGAGCACATTTTGCTCCCAGTGTGGCAAATCTATGTCCCTATGGGAACAGGAGGTAACCCCCCAGGAGGAACTCAGATTATTTAAGCACTATATTTATATTTGGGAGGGAGAAAAAAAAAAAAAAAAAAAACGACCTTTGAGGTTTTTGAATGCGCTTAAAAATATGACCACCAAGAATATTTGTTTCTCATGGGAACATGACAAGAATTTCCTTGACCTGGAGATTGTTGTGAGGGGGCAGCCTAGTTACTAAAACCTTTATGACCGTGGATAGGAATGGTTATATCCCGTCTGATAGCTTCCATTACACTCAAGGGACAACATATGCGTCTTAGAAAGGAACTGTACTCAGATTTCTTAGATCAGGCAAAATCCATAGAGCGTGTTACCAGTAAAGGCTATCCACCAAGTTTTATTGAAGATACAAATACAAGAAAGCAATCTGGATCATAAAAAGGGCTTATCAAAAGATTCAAAAAGATGGATTGTGGCACCAACTACCGGTCATTCTAGACAATATACACCATCGGAAGATAGACAAGATATTGGCCGTTGCTTAGGGCTGAGGCTCCTACAGCAGATTCTACCAGTCCACCCCAAATTTGTGTATAGTAGAGCCCCTACCCTGGCTAAAAAGGATGTTTTTAGGTCCCCTTAAGTCTAAAACAAAAAATTAGATTGAAAGGGTGTTTTCCGCTGTTAAAAAAAAAAAAAAAAAAAAAAAAAAAAAGAAGGAGGTGCTATGCCTGTGTGGCCACTAAGGGGGGGGGGGGGGGGTCGCAATTTTGAAGACAGTCTTGAAAAAAAATGGTCTTGAATCTCCTATTAAAGCCTATCACGTGTAGGTCTAAAGTAGTGGTATATGCTCTCCAATGTTCATGTGGCCTGCAGTACATAGGGAGGACAAAAAAGGCCTCTGTGGAAGAGATTGAGGGAACATGTCCAGAACATTTATAAAAGTTTCTCTAAAAACAGTGTTTCCAGACATTTTTTCCCACTCACCATGGGAAAGATCCCTCGTAATTAGTATTCTGGGGGATTGAGAAATACCAAGCACACTGGAGAGGGAGCAATAAGATGCGCTCCCTCAGCCAGTCTGAATCACGTTGGATTTTTAGGATGCAGACGTAATCCCCGTGTGGACACTGAGTTTGACATGAATTGTTTTATCAGTGATTTTTAACATCAGGGATTTTATATATGTATTTTCCCCCCTTTGTCTTCACTGTTTAAGGTTTTAGAGAGCATATTTTAGTATAGTTTGTCCATTTAATACTATTTGACCTGCTAGTTCTTTTTTTTTTTCCTTTTGTGTCACTTTTTACCTTCGGCACATTGTGTACACATTTGTTTTATAGCTATGGTTAATTAGGACTTCTGTCTCTCCTCTTCCCTTGGCATCTCTTCCCCCAGCTTTTGGTTTTATCCGAGGAAATATCTATACACTTCTCTCCTTTGTTATATATGAATTTCTCTCATTGGTTTATTTGTATTGTCCATTGATATGTTTTTATATGTTAAAAAGACATGGAAGGTGAGAAGAAACCAGGAAGAAAAGGATCTGATGCATGGAGGGAGGGGGAAAAAAAAAAAAAAAGGGGGGGGTGCAAGAAGTCAACAGCAGAAAACTGGATAAGTTTGAGAAGGGCCAGGCGGGAGTCAAAGGATTCAGTAGGGGATGATTGGAAGGAATGGGAAGGTATGGTCCTATTGAGCAGGGGGAAGTCTAAAATGGAAGTTTAATGAATTTGAGGGAATGGGAAGGTCTTATCGATGTTGGTGTTTGCATGTACCTTCTTTATGGAGCCGGGGCAGTCTAAAGTGGAAGATTAATGAAATTATTATTAGGTCTCACCAGGTGTCAAACTGGCAGCCCTCCAGCTGTTGCCAAACTACAAGTCCCACGAGGCATTGCAAGATTGACAGTTACAAGCATGACTCTCAAAGGCAGAGGCGTGATGGGACTTGTAGTTTTGCAGCAACTGGAGGACTGCCAGTTTGACACCCCTACTTTATCTTGACACAGAGGGAATTGTTGAATGTAAACCAATTATCTCCAGGTGCAAGGTATGGCCATGGGCACTTGCGGTACACTGACCAATGCTAACTTCTATGTAGGGGGGGGGGGGGAAGACAGGAAATCTTTTCAGATAAGACATTGTGTTTGGACCTGGACCATGCATTGTGCTGGAACAGATAGTTGATTTTTTATTTTTAAATTTGGACCAGCACTGTCGAGTTTGGCATTTTAAGCTGAATGACAAATTGGTTTAAGATTTACACCTAATATTCCGACACCATTACATTTTTGGATTTGCAAGTATACAAAGACCATAATGACTGTTTTGCGGCATCACACACGCCAGTAGTGCCCACCCCCCTCCACTAGTGCAAAGTATCCCTTATGCACAATATATATCTGGCCAAGATGAAATTGTATCCACGACCATAAATTAAATTTTCTTTAAGGATGACAAAATTTCAAACAGCTATTACTTAGAGAATATTCCACATCCCTCATGCACAAGGCTTAAGAGCTTTACTACAATCCAGGTCCAACCCACGGCGTTCCTCCCAACAGTGAAATTTATCATGAAGTTCTCATCACAACATCATGCCTGAAGCTGGCCATACATGGGTCCAATTCCGAAATAATTTTCTTTCGAAAATCTATTCTAATGTTCGCTCGAATTTTGCACCATTATTGGGTCACAAAACAGCCAATTTTCAGGAGACCATCAAATCTGAGTGATTGGGCATATTGGATTTTTGAAAAACAAATTTTGAATCAATGATGGGAGAAACGTGCCAAAAATAAATAAAAATGGAGTGAGCTGTGACCTGGAAAGAAGAAAATTCCCAGCCACACAAATTAATTCTGTAGCAACATGAGGTGAAATTGAAGGTTTGGTTAGTCGAATTTCAAAATAAAAAAAATTACAAAAATGTCCGATTTTCTAAAGAAATTTTGTTCGGAATACGACCCGTGTTAAAAAAAAAAAAAAAAAAAAAAAAAAAGTTGGGTTTTGGGGTCTATAGACTTCAATGGAGACTGCAGAAGAAATGTAGTGCATTTTTTTTTTACTTATTTTAATGCGTTCTAATCTGCCTAGCAACAAGGATTAAACCGAAAAATCACAAAAAAAAAAAACGCACTGCAGAAAACGGATTAAAAGCAATCTTCATTAGATGTAAAAACAGCCTTACAGGGAGTTGTACAGAATCACTGGCATCTGCTTCCAGGAGGAACCAATCCTCTAAATCCATTGATAGGAATTCTGAAATTCTCTTCTAGAACGGCATCTCTCCATCAGATTAAATCAATAGCCACTATGTGTCCTACTCCACAGCTGTGGCCCAGCCTAAAAAGGGGTTCACAGGTTTAGAAACTAGATTCTGTTCCTGGATTTTTTCAGATACCCAATTTTTGTTGCTTAACCTCCCAAGCGGTATGATTAGGTCAGTATTTGTGCTAAAAGTGGTAGTTTAATTGAAATTTTTTTATTGTAGGCCTGTAATTCTTAGGAATAACTCACTGAAATCTGTTTAAGAGTCTAGTAGACATCCTGGGTGCAATAAAGTTTAATAAAATCAAATAAAAAAAATAAAATAAAAGTAATCAAATCAAAAAACACATGGAACTCTGTCCAAACATTATACAGACACTGCATTTTGTTTTAGAAAACATCCCAGGTGTGGTAAATTTTGAAAACATGGGACTGCACAAAGTCCGACATCGCAATCAGGACAGTGGAACCTCGTTTCCTTGCATTTTTCCACTGTCATCTCTAAGAGCAACATACCACGCACATCCTGGTAGGTGCTGCTTGTTTTGGGTTGGTGGGATGTGGTCCATAAAGTGTCCAGTCAGATGTTCTGGGTTGACAACTCCCACAGCACGTCGTCTGGATCTACCCAGAGACACTGATGGTGTTTGAGGAAGATGGACTCCACCACTTTCCATATAAAGTCTGCATGAAGCACAGGCTTGTCACTGTTTTTGCGGAACAGAACGTAGGCATTCCACACTGTTCCAGAAGATACTGGAAAATTTATAATTTCTCTGCTGCTTTCTCATTGCCGGATAAAAAGTCATAGCTTGGTCAGCTCTGTCGACACCTCCCATAGTTCTGTTGTAGTCAATGACAACCTGCGACTTCTGGATGTTTTTTCCCCACCTTTTGTTTGTATAATCATTGTGAATGGTACTCATTAGGCACCCATCCTTGTCCCGCCATCTCAGTGCCATCATTTTGCCTGCCAGGCAACTAATTCTCCCACCTTCAGTTTGTTTTTTTCCCAAAACATGGATGGCAGGTTGCGCCGGTTAGCCCGAACGGTTCCATTAGGCATCCATTTTTTGTGCTGAAGAATCTCGTATAGTTCTGGAGAGGTTTAAAAAAATTGTCAGTCGTTACACAGAAGCCTTGGGTTTAGCAGAGGCTCAATCAGTGACAGGACAGAAGATGTTGCCAGTCCGTAGTTGCTGTACTTGGGATCAAATTTTGTTCCTTTGCTGGTGTATATGACTGCGTTCCAGATGTAGCCAGTAGAGGATTTGCACAGCAGGTAGGATTTGACACCAAATCGTGCTCTTGGATGTGATATAGTGCATCCAGCTGAGCCTTCCTTTTGTAGGCCATTAGAGACTTTCGTCTATGCTGATGTCTCTGGCACAGAGCTCTGCTGGAAATTTCATTCCCAAAATTTCTTAGCTTGGGAGCTGAATGACTTGTTTCTTCAAAATCCTCATTATGTGAGAAGTGCAAAAATTTCATAATGAGGGAAAAGTTGTACTCTGACATGACCGTGCCAAAGAACGGCGTGGTGAGCATTTTGTTGGTGCTCCAGTACCACTTGTGCAGCGGTTTCCCCACCACTCCTTGTAAAATTATTAGGCCGAGGAACAGCCAAATGTCCTCTTTGGTCACAGGCTCCCACTTTCTGCTTTGTGAAAACCAGCTCTGTGGAGCACCTAGATGCTCTGCGTACCTATTTGTCTCCATGATTTCAACAACCTCATTGGTCAGAAACAATTCCAAGTATGCCAAGGGGTTGTCACCTTCAAAACATGTATTTTAATACCAGGTGCGCCAGAAAATGGAAATCTTGGCAGCACTGGCAAATCGCAATAGAGCACCACGTAGCAGATCACTCACATCAATCTCAGATTCGCTGTTGTCTTCACTTTGTGTCTGAAGATAAAAAAATCGCTACACGAGTTGCTATCACTCAATTCAAGTAGCTCCTCACTGTCGCTGTTCGCTAGCTCATCAAACTGCTTTAGTGCTAGCAAGGTGCTTTTTGGAAGCCATGAGCACAAATCGTTTTTAGTCACAGAAACGGAAAAAACTGCACTATGGAAATATCTGAGGTAGAGTTACAATGTATGCACTAGAGTAAATTTATTTTGACAGTGAGCCATTTATAATTCCTGCCTCCCGGAAGCCCCGCCCCCCAATGGCACTCACTGATCAGCGTGAGATAGCTGGGAACCAGAATAGTAGGGAAGGAGACCGGGGACGGCCGGAGGGGATGGCTGCTGGCAGCGCAGGACCAGGGACACAGATCGGCACCAGGTAGATTGCGGTGAGCCAGAGTCTGGCTTGGGGTTACTGCTTTTGACAGCAAGCTTTAACCCCAAGCCAGACTCGGGAATACCGCTAGGGAGGTTAGTGGTGAACGGTGTTTTGCCCTAAAATTATATTCTGAACAACACAGAGGGTGTTGTGTATTTAATGCTCTGACTGGTGTGTCGTATGTTGGAAAAAACACATTAGAAGACAGACTTAAAGAGGAGTTCCAGTGCTCTTTAAAAAAAAAGCTCCCGTTATTTCAATCTTTCCCATTAATAACTGAAGTTATACAGGTGTACCTCGGTTTACGAACGCCTCGGTTAGCAGAATTTCGGTTTACGAACGAAAATCCATTGAAAATAAATGGCTTGGTTTACAAATTTTTTTAGCAATATTAAAAAACGGATTAATTGGTTTTCAATGCATTTACAAAAAATTGTTTATCATGTCCCTGTACAGTATTTATGCCTTTATAAAGTGTTTTGAACAGAAGACTTTTCTGACCTCCGGAACGGATTAAATTGCTTTTCAATTAATCCGCATTTCCAGTTTACAAAATGTTTCCAAATACAAAAATTCCCTCAGAAAGCATTAAAATTCTTAAACCGAGGTACGCCTGTATGGGATATCCTGCTTTTTAGTTGCTAAAAAGTAATATTCAGGAAGCAGGCAGGCACCATAAAGAATGTGGACATCTGAAGCCCACACATCTATATATTTCTGGGATTAGGTGCTGCTGGCTCCCAAAACTAGGATTTGCAAGGACTCCTGGGGTAGAAGACCCGATATCCCAGAAACCTTGCAAATCTCCTTTTTACGTCATCGCCTAGGCGGCAGGGACCAGAAGCTCTGTCTTTACCTACTTTTTAAAAACCTATTTACAAACTATATAAAATTTTATCTATCCAAATCCAACAGTAAAACAAAAAGGCATTGCTAATAGAGAGAAAAGATGGGTGGAACTCTGCTTTATGGACCATCTGTATTAGGCAAATGGAGACTCCAGTGAGCAAGCATCTAGATTTCCATCATAGTGTTCATACCTCACTGGTCTCATTTATTGTCCTAGAAGTTGTTCCCAAAAACCCCAGGAGGGGGTAATTGGGATGAACAGATTTTGCAGAAGGAATCACTCTAGATAGAACATCTTAATGCAGTAGGCTTGCCAGGGATCAATTATACACTTTTCTACAAGCCATTTGTGTAAGGTATGGAATTGTTGGGCTGTTATACCAACACAACGAGGATTATGATGCATGTGGTTTCCCTTTGTCCCGCCTTTCCCTGACCTCGTTCCCCTCTAACTAGAGCAAGACGCCGTTATCAAAAATTAAAGAAAAAAAACCACGTTTAAGGGCTTGTATAAACCTTTGCATATTAAAATGGCTAAAAACTACCACTCTTTACAGAATATGGGTTCCTAAAGGCTGTATGTGTCCATGTCTGTTCTGTTAGGTCCTCTTTTCCCCACACTTAAATTTGTCCCTATTCAATGCTAAGATTGGGATTAAGATGTGTTTTTGATCAAATACTTGTATTACTCATGTGGGAAGGAATGTGGCCTTAATATTGGAGCCCAATCAATGAGTGTGCATCCAAACTTGCACAGGTACTGTAAGATGACTCTTAGCATTGGGTGAATGCCTCCAGTGGCAAATGTGTGGCTAAGTGTCGTAGTCACTCGCCATTGTGTTGGGTATTCCATTGTGGTTGGGCTGCGGCATTTAAGGACACCAGCAGGGGTCGCTCTCCTATGTTGGGTCCTGGCCTTACCTGTGCCCCTTCTCTATAGGGTGCAGTGGGGAGGTCAGGGCACACATGTGGTTGGTTACTGCCGGGCCAGATAATGTCACACGCTGCCGTGGCTGGTGACAATGCATCAGGTTGGGTCCAGTCTATAAAAAAAAAAAAAGGGAACCAATGGCAGATGGATGGCTCTCATTTATGAGGATAGACTGTTCTTTCACAGCAGACATCAGTAAGGGCACAGTGACTGGAAGCTGGTAGCTATTGCTACTCGGTTGATAGAATTAATTAATTTGTCCCTATTCAATACCAAGATTGGGATTAAGGTGCATGTTTGATCAAAAAAACTTGTTACTGATGTGGGAAGGAATGTGGCCTTAACAGAGCACAATTTATACAAACTGCACAGGCACTGTAAGATGGATGACTCTTGGCATTGGGTGAGTGCCTCCAGAATGTGCGGCTAAAAGTGCCGTAGTCACTCGCCATTGTGATGGGAATTCCATTGTGGTTGGGCTGTGGTTAAGGACACCAGCAAGGGTTGCTGTCCTGTGTTGGGTCCTGGCCTTACCTGTGCCCCTTCTCTATTGGGTGCAGTGGGGAGGCCAGGGTGCATGCGTGGTTGGTTACTGCTGGGCCAGATAATGCTACACCCTGCTATGGCTGATTAGGACTCATCAGGTTGGACCGGTATATAAAAAAAGGGAACCAATGGCATGGATGGATGGCTCTCACTTACGGGGATAGACTGCTCTCATTCACGGCAGACATCAGCAAGGGCACAGGGACTGGAAGCTGGTAGGTATTGCTACTCAGTTTCTAGAATCATCTCTGTACGCTGTGACTAGGGAGTATTGAAGGACCTAGACAATCTTGGGCAGAGTTTTGATGCACAATTCCTCTCTGTAGGCTACCTGCACACGTCAACCAAAGCCTTACGGTGGTACTGGACACAAGGGACATTGAGTCATTGCAGCAACTTTCACTTTGGAGATGAGACTTCTGAGCGTACATTTCTGATTACACCCTCATACTGATACTACCCTGAGAGATGAGATAAAATGGAACGTTACTCTATGAACATTGAGCATTTTGAATCATACTAGAATTTATAAAATGGATAGGAAAGTATGTAAATTCTTGTTTTATTGTATTTTATTTTTTTACATTTCTTCAGTTACTTCCTGGTTTCCATGCCTAGGCAAGTTATGTCATACACCCCAGAAGTCTTCAGGAGGATGGAGGATTTTTTTTTGCAGCTAAGGACACCCCCCTGACTGCATGTCTGAGCTAAGGGCAGATTTATTTCAGGAAGTAAATGCTACATGAATTATCTGCCCTTACTCATTATGGCCACAACCAGAAAACACGGGGGGGGGGGGGGGGGGGGGTTAAAAGTGACTCAAAATAAAAGCATGGAGGCATGGATGGATGAGTTTGCTTTGACTATTACAAATTTAATAGAGCTTTCAGTTTGTGCTCAGATGTAGTGTAGTTCCACTTTAATTATGTACTTTTCTGGGTTGGGGATGATTTTTCTGAACAGATGATATAAATTTGGTCCATATATGGGAGTATAAAATAGTTATATTTTTTCCACAGGCCACCCCAGGACCCAAATAGGTGTTAGAAGGCCGGGATGAATAGGCATGTAAAAGAATAAGCCCGTAAGACCAAATCCTATGTGGATTATGGATCTATGATTTCCATTTATGTACATTATATTAATTTCGAGGGATGTAGATATTCTGACAGGAAGCAATGAACTACTACAACACGCCACGGTAGTTCATTGAAAATTAAAAAGCTCACCGCTGCTAAAGGCTGCTGGGACTTGTAGGAACTCTGAATGAGTGACGTAGCCGTGTGGGCGGAGCCTTGCACAGCCGCACATTTTTTCAAATTTGACAGTACCGGGAAACTTCTCCCCATACTGTCAGGAGGGAGGGGGGGAGCTGCAGCTATGGGAACGTTACATGTTTAGCACCAAAAACAGGTGAAACATGTAGCATGTTACCAAAAGTGAACTCATCCTTTAAGTATAAGGGCCAACAGCTGTTACTAAAAAAAAAAAAAAAAAAAAAGTGATGTCACCAAGTGCATTCCACATTTTTGGAGCTGGACATATGAGATGGGGAGATGTTAGAGGGGCAACTAGGACCACACAGGGTGTGGAGCCCATCCCCCTCTGGAGGACTAAATCCATCACTATATGGGAGGAGCACAGAGGGGGTTAATGAGCCCATCCCCCACAGAATACCAAATTTATCACTATATGGGAAGATCCTTCTATTTGTATGGGGGAGGAGTGTGATGAGGACAACACTTTATATAAAGTTAGGTTCACACCTGTGTAGTTTGCATTTGATCCAATTCTGCGGTTCGTTTGAGGTTTTCTTCTTGTTGCTAGGCAGATTAAAATGCAACAAAAAAAAACCCTTACACTTTTCTGCAGCATCTCTATTAAGTCTGTGGAACCAAAAAGCACAATGTTTTTGCAAAAGTCCGATCCTTTCCAAAAATGCACCGGGTGAAAATGCAGCGATGTGAACCTGTCCCATTGGAAATCAGGTTACATGAACTGTTGTGCGTTTGCGGAACACGCATAGGTGTGAACCAAAAAAAAAAAAAAAAACTTACTCCTGCATCCCCCGAGCGCAGCGGATTCCTAGCAAGTTTGCACATGTACCAAGCTGCAGGTATTGGTTTCCCCGGCCGGGAACGGGAGGAGATTGGTGGTGTAAACATGTCTGTAGTACAATTAGGAGGCACACACTAAAGTCTACCGAGCAAAAAATGCCTAAATACTAAAAAATTAAAACTGCTGATTTCATCTATAATTTATTTTTTGGTGTAGATAAGTGAAATGGGGTCACCCAGAATGGGGTTCTGCAGGATACATCTGGAAGGAAAGCCAACTGCTCGATGGTGAATGGAGGTTTACAGCTTGTAAAGGCCGATGAAACCAGAAATGACGACATTCAGAGACCGGACACCATGTCTAAGAATCGTCCATTTATGTAGTCACGAGTTTGAATAAATGATATACTTGCCGGGGGGGGGGGGGGGGGGTGTAAAGAAAAAAATGCCTAGTCAATCTCCCCCTAAAGTGATCCAATAGGTATCCCTCTTCAGAGGTCTAATCTAGGTGTAAATGAGCCCTGTGAGCAGCAGGCGTGGCAACATTTCCAAGATACAAGAGATGACAGGAGATCACACTTCTCACTCCCCAAGTTCTCTTAACAGCTGTATAGAGGGGGATGGTAAAATCACCTCCCCTAAGCTACAAGGGCAGCCAGATGTGGTTGTACATTTCACAGCTGCACTGCTTTGTGGTGCAGCAAGAATACCCCCCATGTTGCATCTGATGGCCAGTACCACCCACTGAACAGGCAAGTGAACGAAGGTCCAGTTTGCTAGTATGGGAGTTGGGGGAAAAATACATATTGCCTCAAATCCTGTCAAACTCCCCCAGAAAAGTGATCCAATAGGGATCACTCTTCAGAGGGCTAAGTAAAAGACCTGTGAACGAAAAAGCATTGCTACATTTTACTTCCAAGAGACGGCAGAAAATTGCATATCACTCCCCAACCGAGATTTCTCCTTTAGCTGTAAAACCTTCCAACCAGAGACCTGCACAGCCCATACAGCTCTGGATGCACACTGGGGGGGGGGGGGGGGCAGATTTATTAAGGCAGACTGTTGACTTTGCAAGGAAAGACTTCCATCATCCAATCAGGAGCAAAACACAACTATTTGTTTTTACTGTCCTTGCACATTAAGAATTTTTTGTGAAGTGAAATTTCTCTACATTGACTGACCTCTGGGGGCAATTCCATGCCAAACCGCACCCTGCACAGTGAACCACCTACATGTCATTAGTAATCAGCCCCGTGTGACTGCTCCATTCACCATCCCGGGACATTTCCTCCTATAATACAAGGTTTGTATCCTCAGCTCCATAAGGGCTCATTCACATGGACATCCAGTAAGTCGCAGTGTTAGGTGTGTCCAGTATACAGCGCTGTCTGCATCTATAGACAGTCAATGGGGCCATACACAGCGCTGTCTGCATCTATAGACAGTCAATGGGGCCATACACAGCGCTGTCTGCATCTATAGACAGTCAATGGGGCCATACACAGCGCTGTCTGCATCTATAGACAGTCAATGGGGCCATACACAGCGCTGTCTGCATCTATAGACAGTCAATGGGGCCATACACAGCGCTGTCTGCATCTATAGACAGTCAATGGGGCCATACACAGCGCTGTCTGCATCTATAGACAGTCAATGGGGCCATACACAGCGCTGTCTGCATCTATAGACAGTCAATGGGGCCATACACAGGGGGGTCTAACAGCAGAAATCTGCGCTGCGTTTAGCTGAGTACAGAAACAATTGGACATCACTCCACCCAGATCTGTAGATCTCATACTTAGAAATGCAGCACCAGACATTGGAGGGATTGAATGGGTTGCAATGCCAGGACTAGAAATGTGTATTCCAGGCAAAAAACACACCGATGTCCCTGTGAATGGAGCAGAAAATCACTAACTTTCTGGATCTTTTATTTCTCAAAGCTCAAGAGAGACAATGCCTATTTCTGAATGATTTCCCTGGACTGAGCTCTGTCCCTGATATAGATCTCTCCCTGTAGGCGCACCCTGGACTGACCTCTGTCCCTGATCTAGAAGAAGTCTTCCTGTTGGCGCACCCTGGACTGACCTCTGTCCCTGATCTAGAAGAAGTCTTCCTTGAAAATGCAAATTAATGAAATACTTGTGAGCCACTAGAAGTTTTCTTACTTATAAAGCAATTAATTCTGTGTATAAAAATGCTAATATTAAATTTTTGAATAAAGTAAACGACTAATGAATCAATAAACGTGCTTAATTAAATAATTAAATATTTAGATCGCCAGGTACTTTTTCCACCCTCTCCAGGTGTATGAATGTTAATTTCATATATCTATATTGTACCGCGCTCCAAACTTAATAACTCTAAGTGCTCTAAATAAATATTATATATAACCAATTATTCAATAATAATCTATATCCATAATGCTTAAATCCATAATTGCATAGTACTTAAATCCATGATTAAAATCCATGAATAGCAGTGATACAATAATAAATTTTTTAGATATATGGCTGGTTAAAGAGGGATCATCTATCTCTACAAAGAATTTTAAAAACACTGATAGAAATTCGTATATACCTACCCATAGTTGCCATCATAAAGCATGGATTAAGAACATACCCAGAGGGCAGTTCACAAGACTGAGACGTAATTGCACACATGAGAGATTATCAGGAACAGAGTGACATCCTTGTAAAGAGATTCATCAATAAAGGGTACAAAAAAAGAGTATATAGGTGAAGAAAGAGATAGGGTAGGTGCATTGGATAGAAGCAAATTACTAACTAAAAGTCAGGATAATACTAATATGGATAAGGCTATGACTATCATAATGCCTTATAATAAGCAATATAAAGATGTGCAAAAAATAATTAAAAAATATTGGGATATATTGAAACTGGACAAAGATTTGAAAGATAACATTCCGGATAATCCAAGATTTATTTATAAAAAAGCTCCCAACATTAGAGATAAGGTAGTAAAGAACATATTAGATCCCCCTAAACAAAATTCACTTTCATTTTTTCAGGTAATTGGTTTTTACAAATGTGGAAGATGCTATAGTTGCATTAGAACAAAGAATAACCCCAGAAATAGATTGCATTTCACTAATCCAATAAGTGGAAAATTATTTAAGATAAATCAATTTATATCATGTGACACTAAGGGGGTAATATATGCATTAAAATGTCCGTGGAATAAAATCTACATAGGAAGAACAAAACGCATGCTAAAAGAAAGAATAAAGGAGCATGTTAGAAATATTTCAAAAGGATATAAATATAATGTATCATTACATTTTAAATTACACCATGGTCAGAAAACAGAAGGATTAGAATTTTGGGGAATAGATAAACATAAGGCACACTGGAGAGGGGATAATCTTATCAGAGAAATTAGTAAGAAAGAATCCCAGTGGATTTATCAAATGAATGCTTTGTATCCGCTGGGACTAAATAAAGGAATTTGATTTAGCTTGTTTCCTGAGTGATTACTGATATTAATATGTATTAAGGAGCATAAGAATACATCTCTTATATAGAATGAAATATTATGGGGAAATATAGATGTATTAACGTTAAAAACGTCAACTAAAGAATAGTATATAAAAATTTTTAAGGCAAGGTTGGTGCTTTTTTAGCACTTATAATATTAATTTTTTATTGTTGAATATTTAAATATTTAAGTAATAGGTTTATTTTTTTTTTTGGTAGTATTTTTTTTTTTGGTAGTATTTTTTTTTTTTGGTAGTATTTTTTTTTTTTGGTAGTATTTTTTTTTTTGGTAGTATTTTTTTTTTTTGACGTCATCACGCATCCACAGAGGAAACGGCGAGTATAGCGAGTGAACACACCTGCAGTGCTGTTTGCAGGAGGAATTGGAGTTATTTATACAAAGCGTTACTTTTGCTGATACCATGTGAGTGGGAGATCAGAAGCTCATTAAACATTTTTACTCAGGATAAGACACTATGTTTCTTTTTCTCTTCTCTATGTATGTATCGTTTATGGAGGAATAAGCCTAAGCAGATAGAGGAGAAAGTCTTAATTGAGAAAAGCTGAAGAAAGGAGGAAGGAGAGAGAGGTTCATGTCATGAACATTGACTTACTACGCAAATCAGATTGATCCATATTACCATCTCTATTCGTATGAACTGAACTATCATTAACCTATATAAAATTTTCTTCCAGTATATTTTACTTTATTTATTTTTTACATTTTTCATTTTTTTATATTTCTATTGTATTTTTTCACTTTTTAGGCACGCAGTTTTTTATACACTGATTCATAAATATTAATGAAATTTTTTTGATTCACTTTAATCAGGGATTTAAGTACTATGCAATTATGGATTTAAGCATTATGGATATAGATTATTATTGAATAATTGGTTATATATAATATTTATTTAATTTATTTAGAGCACTTAGAGTTATTAAGTTTGGAGCGCGGTACAATATAGATATAAGAAGAAGTCTTCCTGTTGGCGCACCCTGGACTGACCTCTGTCCCCGATATAGAAATCTCCTTGTTGGTGCTCTCTGGACTGAGCCCAGTCTTGGATCTAGAAATCTCTGTTGTCACACCCTGGACTAAGCTCTGATATAGATCTCTCCCTGTAGGTACACCCTGGACTGAGCTCTGTTTCTGATCTAGAAATCTCCCTGTTGGTGCTCCCTGGACTGAGATATGTCTTGGGTCTAGAAGTTTCCCTGTTGGCGCACCCTGGACTAAGCTCTGATATAGATCTCTCCCTGTTGGCTCTCCTTGGACTGAGCTCTGATATAGATCTCTCCCTGTTGGCTCTCCTTGGACTGAGCTTTGATATAGATCTCTCCCTGTTGGCTCTCCTTGGACTGAGCTCTGATATAGATCTCTCCCTGCTGGCTCTCCTTGGACTGAGCTCTCTCCCTGATATAGAAATCTCCCTGTTGGCTCTCCATGGACTGATTTATAAGTTGGATCTCTATCCCTGGCCTCATCTATGAATCAAGCTTTTCCCTAGAAGCAGCTTCAATGTCATTGGATTTTGGTATTATCCCCCCTCCCCCAGCACTCCACTCTCCCCAACACACAAATGGCTGACTGCTTCTCCTCTCCACCCAGATATAGGAGGCATTCACCCCGCCTACTCATCACATGACCAATACCAGCCAATGAATGTGAAGGTGCCCCAAGCTGCAGCCCTTCCCACTCACTGATCACATAACCTCTCTCATTAACTATTTATACTGATCTATAGCTCCTCCCATTCACAGATTAACCCTTTAGTGTCACTCTTTTTGATGATTTATAAAATCTTGATCTAAGAAAACTGCCCCTCCCCCCATATCCATCTATTGGACAGAGGAAATCATCTGGTTGTGTCTATTAGAAGAAGAAATATGGAAACCGGTTAATTTACTAAGGCTCCTTTCACACAGATGTTCCGTATGTCTGTTTACAGATGAAAAACGGACACCCATGTATTTCTATAGATGATCATCTGTTTACATCCGTTAATATCCGCATCCATTTTTTACGGAAGAAAATCTATTTTTCTTCTGTTAAAAAAAATGGAACAGACGAAAGACGGATGAAATTGGATGAAAATGGATGAAAAACCAGATGTAAACGGATATGAGAAACAGAGTTTAAAAGTGAAGTCTTGATCCATTTAGCTCCTATTTTGAAAAAAAAAAACCAAACTCAACTGAACTGGTGTGAAAAATAAACACAGAACCCCTAAGGCTCCTTTCACACAGGCATTCCGTATGTCCGTTTTTTATCCATCCATTATCCGAGAAACAGACCCCCATGTATTTCTAGACTAGTGGATGTAAACGCATGATCATCTGTGTACATCCGTTAATGTCCGCAATTTTTTTTTTGTTTTGAACAGAAGAAAACCCTATTTGTCTTCCATGTAAACAGATGTAAGTGGATAAAAAAATGGATGTAAGCGGATGAAAAAAAATAGATGTAAGTGGATGTAAGGGGATGAAAAAACGGATGTAAACGCATGAAAGGGGATGAAAAAAATGGCTGTAATTGGATGTAAGTGGATAAAACAATTGGATGTAAGCAGATGTAAGGGGATGAAAAAAATGGATGCAAATGGATGTAAGGGGGTGCAAAAATGGATGTAAACGGATATGAAAACTGACATCTGGTCCATTTTTGCATCAGTTTTTTTTTTTCGGTAAAGGATGTAAAAAAACTGATGAGAAAATTGATGTGAACTGATCATTTTTTTCTTTGAGCAAATGTGACTGAACTGATGAAAAAAACGGAATGCCCTCATGGACGGACTCTAAAGGCCGGCACCTCATGGAAGGCACATGGCGGGCACACAAATGGAACGCCCGCATGGAAGGACCCTAAAGGCCGGCACCTCAGAGGAAGGTACATGGCGGGCACACAAATGGAACGCCCGCATGGAAGGACCCTAAAGGCTGGCACCTCAGAGGAAGGCACATGGCGGGCACACAAATGGAACGCCCGCATGGATGGACCCTAAATGCCGGCACCTCAGAGGAAGGCACATGGCGGGCACACAAATGGAATGCCCACGTAGAAGGACCCTAAAGGCTGGCACCTCAGAGGAAGGCACATGGCGGGCACACAAATGGAACGTCCGCATGGATGGACCCTAAAGGCTGACACCTCAGAGGAAGGCACATGGCGGGCACACAAATGGAATGCCCGCATGGATGGACCCTAAAGGCTGACACCTCAGAGGAAGGCACATGGCCGGAACAAAAATGGAACACCCGCATGGACGGACCCTAAAGGCCGGCACCTCAGAGGAAGGCACATGTTGGGCACACAAATGGAACGCCTGTGTAGAAGGACCCTAAAGGCTGGCACCTCAGAGGAAGGCACATGGCGGGCACACAAATGGAACACCTGCATGGATGGACCCTAAATGACGGCACCTCAGAGGAAGGCACATGGCGGGCACACAAATGGAACACCTGCATGGATGGACCCTAAATGACGGCACCTCAGAGGAAGGCACATGGTGGGCACACAAATGGAACGCTTGTGTAGAAGGACCCTAAAGGCTGGCACCTCAGAGGAAGGCACATAGTGGGCACACAAATGGAACACCCACATGGATGGACCCTAAAGGCCGGCACCTCAGAGGAAGGCACATGGCGGGCACACAAATGGAACACCTGCATGGATGGACCCTAAAGGCCGGCACCTCAGAGGAAGGCACATGGCGTGCACACAAATGGAACACCTGCATGGAAGGACCCTAAAGGCTGGCACCTCAGAGGAAGGCACATGCCGGGCACACAAATGGAACACCTGCATGGATGGACCCTAAATGACGGCACCCCAGAGGAAGGCACATGGCGGGCACACAAATGGAACGCCCACGTAGAAGGACCCTAAAGGCTGGAACCTCAGAGGAAGGCATATGGCGGGCACACAAATGGAACGCACACGTAGAAGGACCCTAAAGGCCAGCACCTCAGAGGAAGGCATATGGCGGGCACACAAATGGAACGCCCACGTAGAAGGACCCTAAAGGTCGGTACCTCAGAGGAAGGCACATGGCGGGCACACATGACCATCAATGTCAGACATTTATCATCGCACTCCCCCCATACAGACACAAATGTTGGATTTACCAAACAAGAGGAAATCGTTCACCTGCCCAAAAAGACATTCAGCTTTTTTTTTAGCATTTTCGCATTGGCGCGTTTTCCCGTGTTTGCATTTTTTAGCGTTTTTTTCCCCAAAAAAATATTTTGGTCAAAAAAACATCCAAAAATGCTGGTTTGCAGCATTTTAGCACGTTTTTCAGTGTTTTTCAGCATTACAGCATTTTTACAGCTAAAAAAAAACCCCTCTAGAAACCCACTAATTCTGTTTTTTTTTGCCAGCCAAAAAAAATTGATTCCACTCTATGTGTGGAAGGACACATAGGAAAACATGCGGGGGGTTTACTGGCTGTAGAAAACGGGCAGGGTGGCGAGGGCAGGGTGGCGCGGGAAAGGTGGTGCAGGCAGGGTGGTGCGGGCAGGTGGCACGAGTAGGGTGGTGTGGGCAGGGTGGTGCGGGTAGGTTGGTGCAGGCAGGATTGTGCAGGTAGGGTGGTGTGGGCAGGGTGGTGCGGGCAGGGTGGCACGGGTAGGGTGGTGTGGGTAGGGTGGATGCGGGTAGGGTGGTGCGGGTAGGGTGGTGTGGGCAGGATTGTGCAGGTAGGGTGGTGTGGGCAGGGTGGCGCGGTTTGGGTGAGGCGCGTGCGCCTCCTCCCCAGAAATACAACATCATGTATATATGTGTGATTTTGTGCAGCCCTGTGGCGCTGTGGCAGTATGTCTTCTATAGGGCGGGGGGGGAGCGGTCAGTATCGCCATGTTTGGTACCCCGCCTGACGCTGTGAAAGTCGCGTACAATATAAAGGTCAATTCTTATTAAATTGTCAGCTCTTGTGAACAGGCCCCTTCTGATCCCACCGGGCTGTAAAGTGCTGGGATAACTCTTCATACAGAAATTCCGGAGAATATTTTTACAAAAAGGAACAGAAATTGTTATAATATATATATATGTTGTGCTGCAGAAAATATAAAAATTAATTAGTTTTGTGTTTCTTGGACAAATAAAAATTTGAAATAATATTTGTATTTTTTTTATTACAATGAATGTATTTCTGCCCCTCCCCCCCATACAAGTCTGTATACCATGTAAGGTGGGGGTCACACCTATGCAGTTTGTGTTTGATCTGTTTCTTTTTTTTTTATGTATTTTTGAAGCGTTTTGCAATTTTTTTTTCAGCTTGTTGCCGGGTAGATTAAATTGCAAAAAGGCGTCAAAACTGCACTCCATGTTTCCTGCAGCGCCTCCATTGAAGTCTATTGAACCAAAAACTGCAACATTTTGCTTTTAAAAAAGTCCCCTCCCCTTTCCCTAAAACGCAGCGGGTGAGAGGGGAACGTGTCCCATAGGAAATCATGGCACACGGACTGCTGTGCGTTTCTGCTGTGGAAAACGCATGGGTGTGACCCTGGACCTATACTATGGGCTCTGCCTTTCATGATGCACATCTTGCTTGAGGTGATTGTAGCCGTATTAGTGCATTTGTGGCAGAAACAATTGAGTCCTGTCCGGGATACTTTTTTTATTTGCACTAACATACAATTTTGAGGACAAGCTTTCGGGGAATGTCCCCTTCAAGGTCCAGGCAGTACTAATAGCACTGTCCAAATAATACTGCCTGGACCTTGAAGAAGGGGACACTCCCCGAAAGCTTGTCCTCAAAATTGTATGTTAGTGCAAATAAAAAAAGTATCACGTCAGGACTCAATTGTTTAGGATGCACATGTGCAAGTCATAGGAAACACAACCACATGACCCTCTCCAAGCTGGCCGGCCTAATTCCAGGCAGAGTTCAGCTGTGGTGTATGCAGAGCGGGGGAAGGATTAGGCCTGGGGTTAGGAGGTCGGCACTTAAAGGACAACTTCACCTTTTTACAAACAATAATAAATGTACATTTTCTGCCGGTACAATAATGTGCATTTATATTTCTGTCTGCAGGAGCCTGGAAAGCATTGCACCGGCGCTCAGTACATCACTGGTGACATGCAGGGCTCCTGCACACCTGTCAGAATATATATATTACACATATATACACACACATATATACACACACACACATATATATATACACACACACATATATATATACACACACACATATATATATACACACACACATATATATATACACACACACACACATATATATACACACACACATATATATATATATACACACACACACACACATATATATATATATACACACACACATATATACACACACACACATATATATATATACACACACACACATATATATATATACATACATAGACGGTATATATGTGTGATTTTGCACAGTCCTGTAGCCGTAGTTCTACTATAGGGTCAGAATTGCCAGAAATCGCCTCGTATGGATGTTCTCACCCGGCAATGCCATTCAGGTGCAGATATTAAAAGGGGTCTTACATCTATTTGGTGCGGATGCGATGCGACTTGAACCATACAAATGCGGTGCGAATCCTGTGCAAATGACGTTCTTTTGCGATCTGTTGCAGGGGTCAGTTAAAGTAACCAACACCCCAAACGCAGGTCAGAAATGCATTGCATTTACCGGCACCAATCCTGCATGGTACTAAGTTCAATGCGATTCAGTTATCGTGCGATTAAAAACAGTTGTGCATGTATCACTTGTAGCGTGGAGGGATTTCATCCCATTCAAATGACTGAGCAAGAAATCGCAGCACATAGACCCGCATATGAATGGCGCAGGAAAGCGCTGAGCGTTCCTTTGTGATTCAGCCCTAAGTCACGGGTCACACCGCCGCATGTGTGCGATTTCTGAAGACTTCATTGTGACTTGTGAGGATGTTCAACGATTTCTTACCATTTGCTGTGCGATTTCCATTCTATTCTATGTATGTGAAATCACAACAAAATTGCAGAAAAAGTCACGCCGGAACTACTTAAGAAATCGCGCCGCAGCAAATCTCACAGGTTAGGACATTCACCTCCATTACATGAGATTTCAGTTCCCAAATCCCACCTGAAATCGCTCCGGTATGCCTGGCACTAAGCCCCCGGTCACATCAAGCTGGACTTTGAAATTCTGTGACTTACACTGATGTCGCACGATTTCAAAGTCGGAGGACACGCTGATTTCATTGCAATTTGCAAGACATCAGATACAGATATCTATGTAAATCGCAGGAAAAGTAGCGCATGTACTACTTTAGAGATGGGTGTGGCTCCAACCAATCCAGAACCGCGCCGATATGACCGCTGTAATTGCGGACAATAGGGTGCGACTTGGCATACGATTTACAAGTTACTTGACATGCAAATTTCATACCAAATCGCAGCCAATGTGCCCGGGGTCTAAGTTCACAGCTGTGCGATTTCCATTGCGTTTTGCAGAAACGCAGTCCAGTCCATTTATGGTCTCCTATGGGACAGGTTCACATCTCTGCGTTTTCACCCGCTGTGGTTTTGGAAAGGCTCAGGGAGTTTTTTTAAATGCAAAAAGTTGTGTTTTTGGTTCTATAGACTTCAATGGAAACGCTGCAGAAACGCATGGAGTGTGTATTTGATGTGTTTTATGTTTTAATCTGCCTAGCAACAAGATAAAAAAGATGCAAAATGCAACAAAAATGAGTCAAAAACACATATCCAAAAATGCAAAATACACCACAAAAAGCACCAGAGAAATGGATTAAACACAAACTGCACAGGTGACATGTTGTGTTTTAATCTGCCTAGCAACAAGTTAAAAAACAAAAAAAACGCAAAACGCAACAAAAATGCGTCAAAAACACATATCCAAGAATGCAAAATACACCGCAAAACGCACCACAGAAACGGATGAAACCCAAACTGCACAGGTGTGAGCCTAGTGGGGTAAAGATGGCCCATGCAGCCGCTGTCACACCTGACCTCATTAGCAGACTGAAGTCCGAGTCTCAGGCCTGAGCCCAATCAGAGGGTCGTTAGGCTCCCCGGGATCTCCACCAGTCTGGATGACTAGAACACATACATGGCAAAGGTTTCTCCACTCAGCCCGGGATCACGCGTGTGCGGTGCGGCGCGGCATATCACATGTGATTCACACAGGAACCGCACCGCATTAATGTACAAACTACACGCCAATTGTGTGCCGTGTGATGGAAGTCGTACATTTTGTATGGATCCAATCACACCGAATCCGCACCAAAATCACGCAGGACCCTTTCTGAGCCGGCAGTAGAATCGGATCGCATCGGGTACTCACACCTGTGATCCGATATCGCAATGCGTTTTGTGGACCGATTTTAAGGTGTTGTTAACGCAACACCCCCCCCCCCCCGCAGCGCTTCGCATGGACGGGGGGCGATTCTGATACGGTACGGAATTCACACAGAAAACGCAGCAAATTCCACACCGCATCAGTGTGAGCCTGGGCTCAGACCGCATTCACACGGGCGTTTTGGTTTTTATATCAGTTCAGTCCAAGAAAATCCAGATCAGTTCACATCAGTTTTTCATCCGTTTTTGTCCGTTTACATTGATTTACATTCTATTAACCCCTCCCCCTCCTGAGGATTTACCCCCCTTCCTATCCACGCCTCTTTTCGCTACTCAGCGCTGCACTAATTCAACTGATAATTGCGCGGTCATGCAATGCTGCACCCAAACGAAATTTACGGCCTTTTTTTCACACAAATAGAGCTTTCTTTCGGTGGTATTTGATCACCTGTGCGCTTTTTATTTTTTGTGCTATAAACAAAAAATACCAAACATTTTGAAGAAAAACAATATTTTTTATTTTGACTATATATATATATAGTAAACTCAAAGTTGGTTATAAATTTAGGCCAAAATGTATTCTGCTCCATTTTTGTGGTAAAAAAATCCCAATAAGTGTATATTGATTGCTTTGTGTGAAGTTATAGCGTCTACAAACTGTGTATAGATAATGGAATTTACACCATTTTTTGCTATACAACACTGCGCAAATTTAACTGACAATTGCGCGGTCATGCAATATGGTACATAAATGAAATTTATGCCTTTTTTCACACAAATAGAGCTTTCTTTTGGTGGTATTTGATCGCCTGTGCACTTTTTATTTTTGCCGCTATAACCAGAAATTTTTTTTTTTTTTTAATTATTTGAAAAAAACAATATTTTCTCATTTAGGTCATTAAAAAATAAAAAAAACTAAAATTTTGTCATAAATTTAGGCCAAAATGTATTCTGCTACATGTTTTTGGTTAAAAAAAATCCCAATAAGTGTATATTGATTGCTTTGTGTGACAGTTATAGCGTCTACAAACTATGGGATAGATAATGGAATTTACACAGCTTTTACTTTCTGACTGCTCATCACATTTCTTGAGGTGCTAAAATACCAGGACAGTACAAACACCCCCAAATACCAGGACAGTACAAACACCCCCAAATACCAGGACAGTACAAACACCCCCAAATACCAGGACAGTACAAACACCCCAAAAGACCCTAAGCTATCTTCTGAGAGGCATATTGAGTCCATGGAAGATTTATTTTTTTTCCACACATTTTTGGAAAATGACAAAAACTTTTTTTTACACAAAGTTGTCCTTTAAATGATATATTTCTCGCACAAGCCATGGGTATATGTGGAATTACACCCCAAAATACATTTTGCTACTTCTACCGAGTATGGGGGTACCACATGTGTGAGATTTTTGGGAGCCTAGCCACATACAGGAGCCTGAAATCCAATGACCACTTTGGAAGCCTGAAGGTGCGTAACTTCCTCATTTCACTTCCTCACTACCTATCACAGTTTCGGAGGCCCTGAAATGCCAGTATAGCACCAACCCCCCCCCCCCCAAATGACCCCTTTTTGGAAAGTGGACACCCCAAGGAATTTAAAAAGAGGCATGGTGAAAATTGTGCGGATCTCATTTTTTCTCACAAAGT